>NC_086179.1:86303035-86606066 GCF_023053635.1 Elgaria multicarinata webbii | reverse complement strand
CGCCCTACCTACCATGGCTCATGCTGGTTTCCTACGATCAGGCTGGCTCACTTAGCTCAGCTGTATTCCTTACGTCTAACGTCCCCTGCTACAGCGCTTGGTGCAGTAAGCATTAAGAGCGATCACATATACTTATGCAGCCCTATCTTTTGGGGGTTTACCATGTGCTTCTATCTAAGATGATAACTGCAGGAGCTTAGAAAGGGAGAAATTTCAAAGGCCATGCCTGATATTTTGGTGTGCTGAGTTTTTAAAAGTTGCTTTGGGCATTTGAGATATGTGGAGAGGAAGAATAAATGATTTATTTATTTACAGTATTTGTATACTGCTCCTCATCCAAAGATTCCAGAGTGGTGAACAGCAGAATAAAAACACCATGTTAAAAAAAGAAAGAAATGGATTTTGTGTTTCTGCTCCTGGTTTTCAACCAAAGGAAGGAGCTGAGCATTCTCAGTGAAGGGACAGAATATATGTGCCTATGGGCCTTCCTGGAGAGAATAGGTCTGTCAGTCTTTCTTTGGATGAGGCCTGAAATCACAGGGAGAGGAAACACAAGCCGCTCACACCTCCACTCTTGCCGCTTCTCTGGATTGTCCGAAGAAGTGCTCAGTTTGTAAGCTGACTGCAAAATGCAGGGCATTATTTCAAAAAGTGCAAAAGGACATGGGACGTGTTCAATGAGAAGTACGATGCTCAGTGCTATTGGCTAGCCATGACAGGGAAATGGAGGCAATTCCTGATCAGAAGCCCTTTTTAAATGCTTTGGCTAGCCTGACCTTGTGATAAGGTACACAGCAATGGGGGCCAACTCATGCAACCATTGTGCCACAGTAAAGCCACCACTTGTTGGGTTGGATCCAAACTTAGTCATACTTGAGAGTGGAGCCATGGAAACCAATGGGACTTAAGTTAGTCATGGGTCTACTCTGACAATTGCCAGTCTTGAGTATACTCCAGTCTTGAGTATATGCCAGTCTTGAGTATACAGTCTTGGAGTATACTCCAAGTCATAATGTAGTGATGAGCTACATTATGACTTGTAGCTCATCACCTCCTAGCTAAACTTTTCCAGGAGGCAAAATCTCTAGCACACATGTCACAGAATGTCTGGGCATTCACAAGATCCGTTTCTATACCATGAAGGACAATTTGTGATGGCACCATCAGGTCAGTATGGTCACATGAAGCTGCTCAGAGTTCTAACTTTGAGAAGCACACGATGACTACAGCTCATCCAGCTTCTCAAATGGGACTTGTTGATCTCCCTGAGGGCTACTTCAGACTTACGGATATATGGGTCTAGGGAAACAAATACGAACAATTGGCTAGACTGTTATGGGATAATCACACATCCACAGTTATTTTGTTTGTACTCTTGCTGAACTCCCAAAAAATAAAGATGGCGTGGACAATCTACTGCTAGTGAGAGGAAGGCTTTAAGGTATGACTAAGGAGACAACAGGAATGGCTGGAAGGAAGCTTATGTGTGATTATCAGAGTTCAGCTGGAAGAATCAATCATGGCTTCCATTTTGTCTCAAATTGCACTGCCAAATTGCTCCCCCACCCTGCCCTTCCATACTCAAAGGCCAGCCTTGGCTGCAGGTTCATAACACCAGCTCAGAGTCAGACCACTGAATTGTAAATTTCCTTGTGAGCGGATTTTTCTAAAAGGTGGTCGAGGAACACAGTCAATTTTCACCATCAAGACCCAGACAAGTTTGCAATCCAATGTTAAGAACTAAGGAAAATTCTATATAACATTCCTTTGAAACCCTCTTGGCTGGAAAAGTTAATGCTAAAGTCTATATACGTTCTACTATCCCTGAACAAAACCCACAAAGCTGGAGATATGGGAAAAAAGAAAACAAAAATTAATAATGCTTGGAAATTACCTCTATTTAAATAATCCAGTTGAGACCTTTAGTTAATGAAAAAAGCATGTACTGTTACCTACACTGAGAACAGAGTAAATCACTGAGGAACTAATGTATGTGTCCATTAGTTAGAACATTCCTAGATTCACTGGCCCAGTACCAGATACTGTTAGATCTGTTCCCCAACTCTCTCCCTCCCCGCCCTCCTAGAGTCATTGCAGTTTGTGATAAATGCAACATTTCAGAATTGCAGTATAAAATATGGCCATTAAAAAAAATCCTTCTTTTCTTCTAGTCCTTCGCCGAGTTTGCAATGCAGGATGAAATCACCCGGGAGAAGGTTTGCCTGCCTGCCTCCTTGCCCACCTGGGCACTTTCCCCCATCTCTGACCTCTTCCTGAGGAGGGGGCGTGTTTGGATCACTTGGTCCCTGTGTGCACAGTTGTTACTGTGGTCTGCCTTGATCTCCTCTCGCCAACAGCCGAAACGCCGGATGAAGCTGATGATGCAAAACTACAGAGAGTGGATGGGGACATACCTGAAAGGAAAAACAACAACAACAATACAGAAGCCACCAATGAGCAAACATAATGCCAGTGTAGTATAGTGGTTAGAGCTTCGTATAGTGGTTAGGGCTTGGACCAGGGAGACCTGCATCAGAGAAGAACATTAGACTGTATGAGAGGGGTGTTGAACTTTTAAATTGAGGGCCAAATTACATGTTGGATAGGGTGACCCTATGAAAAGGAGGACCGGGCTCCTGCATCTTTAACAGCTGTATTGAAAAGGAAATTTCAGCAGGTGTTATTTGTATATATGGGGAACCTGGTGAAATTCCCTCTTCATCACAACAGTTAAAGCTGCAGGAGATATACTAGAGTGACCAGATTTAAAAGAGGGCAGGGCACCTGCAGTTTTAACTGTTGTGATGAAGAGGAAATTTCAGCAGGTTCTCCATATATACAAATGACACCTGCTGAAATTCCCTTTTCTATGCAACTGTTAAAGATATTTATGGTCACCCTAATGTTGGAGAAGCTCTCAGAGGCTGGACTCCAGTGGTGAGTAGGGCTGAAGACAAAACGGATGAGGCCGAAATACTGAAAATGCCAGGACAGTTTACCTTAAACTTCTTACTGCCAGTAACTAAGCCTTAGGGGCGAGGGATTCAACCTTTTAGAATGGGGGAAAGCTGCAAAAATATGGTTCGGGTCCAAAGTCCTTCCTCAGGGCTTATCCAACAAGGATTTTACAGTCGTTTGCTCAATGAAATCATAGGCAAATGACTGTAAAAACCTTGTTGAATAAGCCCTGAGGAAGGACGGTTTTTGTCTGCAACGCATAGGCACCTTCATTAAACCGTTTTCATACAAATAATATTTTGCAAAGACTATCCTTGGTTCCGCCCCTGCCTTCGGCTTGTTTTTTCACTCCCTCACGGGGTTTCCCTTCTCTTCCTGCAGGCCTTTGATAATAGTATGGACCTTTGTTAATGCACTGGATTTCTTTTGTCATTTGCTTCTTAATCTACTAGTTGTTTTAATATTATAGATGATTTAATTGTATGTATACTTTAGACATGCATTAGTATGTATACTAATGTATGTCAAAATTGCATGTTTTAATTTTGTAAAGCCACCTTAAGGCAGGATACAAATGACGATGATAATAATAAGCTGGGAAACCACCAAACCATTGGTGGCCGGGCCAGTGGAAGGGGTAGTGGACATCTAAGGATACCTAGAGGGACGGAGTCGGTCCCCATGCCTGAGTTTCTGTACCACTACTTTATGATGAACAGGAGCTACTGCCCCAACAGTCCTGTGTTAACAGTCCTGTGTTAAGATCATGCCAACCCCTTCTGTCATGTCTCTCATGTTCTGAAGTCCCTGTGGATTTCAATGTTCCCACCAGCCTACGATGGGGAATCAGGGATGGAGAAATGCACAGCACCATGATGTCTGGATGTTGGACCATGTATGCTAGATGTTACAGGTGGGCAAAGAGGCACTTGATGCAGGGCTGCCATTATTTATTTATTTAATTATTGCATTTATATACCGCTTTTCCCCCCCCTCCAAGGAACCCAAGGCAGTGTACATAATCTTCCTCCTCTCCATTTTATCCTCACAACAACAACCCTGGGCTGTTGGTTGGGCTGAGAGTCTGTGGGCTCATCTACACCAAGCAGGATATTCCACTATGAAAGCGGTATATAAAAGGCAGGAGCCACACCAAGCAGGATATAGCGGTATGAAAGCGGTATATGGTATGTGTCAATGGGCCCCAACAGTTGTCAGTGCACTTCCATACCGCTACAAAGCAGTAGTGTGGCTCCTGCCTTTTATATACCGCTTTCATAGTGGGATATCCTGCTTGATGTAGATGAGCCCTGTGACTGGCCCAAAGTCACCCAGTGGGTTTCCATGGCCATGTGAGGACTAGAACCCGGACCTCCTGACTCCCAGTCTAACACTTTAGCCACTACACCTCACTGGCTTTCTAGCAGATCCTTATGCATCATCCCGTTGAATTCTGCCCTCAGCCATGAAGCTCACTGGGCCAGCAACAATTTCCGTCTATTCTACCTGACAGAGTCATTGTAAGGTTAAAACGAGACAGCTCTATGTATGTTACCCTGAGCTCCTTGGAGGAAGTGTGGAATTAAAATGTGGTAATGAATTATTGTAATAATGGCAACATTCCAATCCTCCTGCAGAGCTCGAAAGGAGTGCAAACAAAAGTTTGGTTCCCAGCCAGTCATTCCTCGGGCGCCCGGTCTCTGAAGGGGAATAGGAAACGCAATCGGAATGACAGGCCACATGTCTTGCTCATCCTCCCCACAGCTGTGGATTCAGTGGGGCGTGTTCGCTCCACCTGTGCCACCACCAGCTTCCCTGCAGAGATCAGGGGGAGTTTGTGCATTCCTCACAAAACGAACAGAGCCATTTAGTGCATAAAACAGCCTGCTGTCTTGCGTGAGGCCCGCACTGCAATTCTCTCAGACTTCACCTTTTCTCATATAAAGATATTTTTTTCTCAAAAAAAAAATTAAAAAATCCTTTCATAACTAGATTCATGATGCAAATATTCTTCATGCCTTATTGCCTCTTGCAGTGTGGAATCAGAATTTTTTGCATACAAGCCACTAAAGTCTTTCACTATTTTTCACAGCTGAATTGGAATAGGGCAGCATGAGAGCTCAGATTAAAATGTCCAAGGATGGTCCCTTACAGTGATTACTTTGGGGATATGATGTGTGCATACAACATATCCTGGCCCTGCAGTCCGTGTAATATTTGAGCTATGCTAGCCACATGACCCAATCACGTTTCTGGCTGTTCCCATATTTTAAACACTAAATTGGCATAAGGATTAGCTAGGGTGGCCATATGGAAAGGAGGACAAGGCTCCTGTATCTTTAAAAGTTGTACAGAAAAGGGAATTTCAGCAGGTGTCTTTGTATGCATGCAGCACCTGGTGAAATTCCCTCTTCCTCACAACAGTTAAAGCTGCAGAGTGAACAGATACAAAAGAGAGCAAGGCTCCTGCAGCTTTAACTATTGTGAGGAAGTGGGAATTTCACCAGGTGCTGCATGCATACAAAAGACACCTGCTGAAATTCTCTTTTCTATACAACTGCCAAAGATACAGGAGCCCTGTCCTCCTTTTCCATATGGTCACCCCAGATTAGCATTTTGGATCTTGTGAATGTGGGTCCAGCTCATGATTCAACATGTTTCGGGGCAATGCACTTTCCAAAGATAGTTCAAGGCATTTGGAAGATTGGCTTAAATGTTCAAATGCACTGGAAATAGTCAAACAGAATAGACTGTGTAGAAAGTGGCCAGGGAAATCTACACATGCTTCGTAATCTTATGAATATCTACTCAAAAGTAAGACCCTTTGAGTTCAATTGGACTTACTCCTGGGTTAAGGGTGTACAGGCTCACCAAGCAAATTTAACTGGGTCTCTTGGTCCCCATAAACTGAGAATGTGCAATCTCTCTCTTTGAAGTTGCCCGGGTCAAGGACACATCGGTTATGGGGTAACAAGCTCTTCCTCAAAGAAGCTGGTTTTCTACCATTCGTCTTCTCACTGAGAAATTCAGATGAGCTGGAACGCAGCTTGGGCTGCTGAGTAGCAGCGAACTTGGAGAAGAAAACTCAACCATTCCCCAAACCAACTCCTTGTTACAACATTCCTTTGCAAATATTTTTAATTTGCTTTTTCTAAAAAAATAACTTATCTAATAGTCACTCATAATGATCAGATAGGAAAAATAGCTCCTAAGGTTTTAGGATGAAATGCTTTAGAAGTCTTCGAAGTTCTTAATGGAATAGTTCTGTCTTAAATTGCAATAGCCCAAAGAGATTCTTAATGTACCGACCTGGTTAATCAATTGCTCTACAGCCTTCTGTCGTCTGTTAGTGTATCTGGCTATTGGCAAACATTCGAAATAATATTTGCTTTATGCTTCATTCTTCCCCAATGTCTCCTTTGCCAAATAGTATTATTGTTCTCATTTTAGCATGTGTAACTATTCAAAAGGAGGGGGAAAGGAAGTCCTCCTCCTTCCAGAAATGGTGAGGAGTAAGATTTTCTTCTGGAGCTGCACTCAGATGCTAGGTTCCAAACAGGAATAAATCTTAAGGTATTTATGACATGAGCTTCCTACAGGACTCAATTGTTGACAATATACCAGTGTGTGAATGTTTTCCCTCTAGAGAGGAAGCAGCACGTGCAGATAGGAGGTGCCCCATCATACGTGACAGTTGTGTGGCTCCGAGGACCACCTGGGAGACATGTTGTGCTTTTACGAGCAAGACAATTTGGCACTGGGTTAGATCCTTATGTTCTAGGACACAGAGTTCAACATTAGAATACTTTAAATTGTTATGTGGTAGAGCACATGCTTTGGATGTCAAATATGCCAGGTTCCCTCCCTGGCGCCTCCAGCTAAAAGGACTCTTCAGCCTGAGACCCTGGAGGGCGCTTCCAATCAGACTGGACCATACTGGGTTAGATGTGCAAATGCCCTGACAGCATAGGGCAGCTTCCTATGTTCCTGTGCAGTTAAGTTACTGAAGATTCAGGCCATCCCTACCATTAGGCAGTGAGGTGGCTACTTTAGCCAGTGGATGCTGGACAGTGGTGTAACACCCCCCACCCCCAGTTATTCCCCCTGAACTCCCCAGCCATTTCCATACTCTGGAGTCAGGACCCTGATAGTGGCGATGCTTGCTTGTTGCTGTTCTGTGCTGGCCGTCTTGCTTAGTGACCATCCCTCAATGTGACACAGTCAGAACCACTGGGAAATGCCCCTGACCAGGTGAGCAGGCAGAGAGAGGCAGGCAGCCCAAGCGACACACTCCAACAGGTGTCACATGTGCGTACGCGTTGCTCTCCGCTCACATGGGCCCCTCTTCTGTGGTTAGGTTCGATTTACCTGTCATGGCTAATAGCCTCCAATAGCTCTGTCCAACATGCCATCGCCTAATCCTTTAAATTTAAAGCAATCTAATTTTGTAGCAGTGAACTCCATAAGTATTTGTGGACTCCACAATATCCGCCCAATTTCTATTCCGCCCAATAGCCGGAGTTCTCTGGGCGGTTCACAAAAATTAAAAAATTAAGGCTGTAGGGGGAGGGCCCCCGATCCCAGACTTACCTGCTCCCGGGATTGTCCCTATGTGTCTAAATGGAAGCATAATGTCCTGGATGGGAGGAGGGACGTCATGCCCACCATTTTTTATTTTCTTTTTTAAAACAGGAGCTGGAGCACACTTGCGCTCAGCACAAAAGTAAGTTTAAAAAAAAAAATCCCCGCTCTTGCTCCCCACCCACATCCCCAATGGCCCTGGACTCCACCTGTTCCAGCTCTTTCCCTCTGCTGACCCCCTCTACTCGCAGGGAGGAGCGAAGCCAGGACAGGCTCCCACACTGCCCGCGGTCCTCGGGACTGTCCTGGGACTGCGGGTAAAACCGGGATCCCGGGGAAATGGAGGGATCATCCCTCCCTGCTCTTGGGATACCCTGTGCATCATTTGGATGCACAGGGATGATCCGGTGGGGGAAAAACCCAGTGTAGAAAGGGCCAATGACTCCAAATAAATTTCATTTATTTATTTATATTGATATCCCACTGAAGTTCTTGAAGCGGCCCCTTCGCTGTATATACCCTCTAATAGAGGGCTCCACTGACTGCTTACTAGCTCATTTTTACCAGCATTTCAAGCATTTCCACACTGCAAATGGCTCAGAGCAAAGCCATCCTATCACGTTATTCCATCAAGTGGGACTAGCAAAGGACTGACAGGAGGAAGACTGGATGGAAAGGTGCTTTAACCTAGGTTGACTGTTGTTGACAAGAGGGTCAGCTATAGCAGAAGATGATCAGCAGATGATGGCCTCCACAGGACCCCTGACACCCAGTCTAAGATCTGACAGCCAGGCCACTTGGCTGACATGTACTCACAATCTTTCCTGGCTGTTCCATCAGGTCGTGGGTTGGCCAGGCTGAGGGAGTTTGACACGCTAACGTTGGAACTGTCCAAACTGCTGCCAAGATGTAACTTTCTCATGTGTCTCACAACTGCTGTGGCATTAAAAGCTTGCTGGAAAAGAACAGAGAAATAAATAAACGGCTGTTGGTTATTGACAGGACTTCTGACATTTGGTGAAAAAGAATACGTGGCATCACAGGGATCAAACAAAATGAACTCTTTAATCAGGTTGGGGCCTCGCTGTCCTACCAAATCGTTTCGGGTTGAATGTTTTTCTAATGGCTACTTTCTAGATATACCTTTTCCTTCAGTATTATGTGGAAATATACATGCAATTCATAGTTAGAGGTCATAAATAATATGTATATTAGAACTGGCAGACATTTTGCACCCAAGTGCTAAAGGTTTAAGGCCACACATAAAAAGCTGTGGTATCTCATAGCCACATAAGGCAGACTGTACAGTGCCAGCTACAATTGAATGCTGCTTGGGCATCTCACAGAAGGACAAAAAGTCTCCACAACTCTGCGCATCCCCACTTACCAATTTCAAAGTGTCCATTACTATGTCCCATGCCCCCTCCAATACTTTTCCCCCCTTCCCATCCCCTTCTCTAGAGCTAGTGTCCATCTTCTACAGCATTCATGGGCACAATGCCCGTCCCCAGTAAGGCTATCTAAAGTAGGAGTAAGGATGGGATGGTCAGTATCAGTACACTGCTATCCCCCAGAGAAGACAACCTCCTATCTGGAAATTGTGTGAGATGGCAAGTGAAACCTAAACATTAGATACAAATTTATTAAACACCAGAAACTACTTCGTAGTTACCTCCACTACAGAGTCGGTTAATTAGGCTAAAGTTCCATCAAAAGCAAAGGGATGTATTAGTTTCAACCGCCTTAAATGACACTGATTTCATCAGGATTTAACCTTGATTTACTTTCTTTGGATCAAGACTAGTGCCAAATAAATACTTTAGTCCTGAAATAGATACAGCTGGAAAATATGGTTTTGAAGTAGCAGAACTGGAATTGTCTGGGGTAGGATGGAGGTGGAGCCTGGAAAATACTGTTTCCCTGATCCCCCCTTGAGTTTTGTCTTTGTAAAGCCTAAACAGAAAGAGAATGGAAAATAATATGGGTCCATTACTATCTCTGAAGACCTTTCCCAGGGCCCAGCTCAACAGCACTTCTTCACAAAAGAATGGCACCACTCCGCCAAGCTAAACTTTCCAGCTGAAAATAAGCATTCTTTTGAAAAGAGGTGGAGAAATTTCCACATTCAGCTCCAGAAGAGACTCCCTTATAAAGTTAAAAAGTCAGCTCTTCCCAACCGGCCAAGCTGTTGAGAACAAGACTACTTACTCTCCATTTGCTTTTTGCAAAGTTCTTGCGAATCTGAGCACTGACGGATTCGTGGATATTTTTATTGAGGGCTGTGTCACCAGCAATCCTGAAAAAAAGATAAGATAAGAGACATTTGACAGGATGTTTGCATCAGAATAGTCTTTTTTTTTAATGATCTCTCTCTCTCTCTCTCTTTTCTTCTTCAGACTACAAGAATAGGGTGCAATCCATTTCTGTTAAAATCAGCTTAAGTTTTTTACCATTGACTTCACTGAGAGATGATAATAACCAAGGAAACACAGACTTATGCATAAGTTTACATTCAATTCACTATTGAAGAAACTCCATCCTATTTCCCAAAGACTGAGCTTAACAAAGCCCTATGCAGATTTCAGTCTCTACAAAGCTTTTGTGTGGCGAGGGATAAGGATCATGCTGGCCTGGCCTGGCTCCTGGCATGTTTGCTCTGCTCCCAGGCCTGACTGACATTTATACTGAATTGGGCTTTGGCCAGCTGTAATCCAGGTGAGGCAGTCCAGGTGCTGAACTAGTGTCTGGATTCAGCAATGGGCTGGATGAAGGCAAATAAATTGAAGTTGAATCCTGACAAGTTGGCGGTACTGTGGACAGGTGGTTCCAATGTCTGGGAACTGAATGTGCAACCTATTCAGTGGAAGTCCAACCTATGGAGTTGGACTTCCACTGAAAAAGCAGGTACACAGCCTGATGGCACATGCCCAGGTAGGCTTGGTGGCATGGAGTACCTTCGACCAGCTTTGGCTGGTTTACCAGCTACAATCATTCATGCACAGGAATAGGTTGACCGCAGAGATCCATGCTCTAGTAACCATTCAAATGGATTACTGTAATGCATTGTATATGGCCTTGAAGACAACCCAGAAGCTTCAACTAGTGCAGAATGTGGCAGCCAGAATTTTAACTGGTCCACCAATTCTAAAAGAGCTGCATTGATTATCTCTTTGCCTCTGAGCCCAATACAAGATATTGGTGCTTACCTTTAAAGCCCTAAATGGCTTGGGTCCCAGTTACCTGAAGGAACACCTCTTCCTATACCTAACAGCTTTAGATCTTTCGCGGAGGTTTTTCTCCAAGTATGTCTGCTAGGAAAAGTACATTAAGTAGCAGCAAAAGAAAGAGGATTCTGTGTGGTGGCTCACTGACTGTTGAATATTTATTATGGATTTATTTAAAATACGCCCCTCCACTCAATTAGTGCTGGAGTTGATTAATAATAATAATAATAATAATAATAATAATAATAAACTGTAATCTTTTCAGCACCAGGTTATAAGCTACTTTATTACCCACACATTTTAAGTATTTGTGTTAGCTGCTCTATTGTTTTAACTGTTTTACTTCATTGCTGTTTTTCTTGTATTTTATTTGGGGATGGTTAAGTCTTGGTCATGCCCTTTGTATCCTGCTCTGGTATCTGTATGGATGGAGGGTGGTTTAAAAAGGTTTTTTAAAATAACAAATAATAACAAATACTAATACTAATACTAATAATAATAATAATGACTTCACCATCTTTAGTATAGCAGCATCACTATGTGGTGCTTTGCAGAGTAACATAAGCAAAGAAGTCAGGTCTCTACTCTTGAGCTTATAATCTAAATATATGCCACCATGTTGGAAGGTGATTAGCTCAAAAGCCTGTAGCATCGCTGCTACAAGGCAAAATAAAAAAAGGTAGACTGGACAGGAGGGAGCACGGGCTATCCAGCCAGGAAAAACCACAGCGTCAGTGGCCATTCCTTTGTCAAGCCCACCCCTGCTCCCTGCCCTGTGTTCCCGTGCTTACACAGAGCTACACCCATGGTGCCCTCGGAGCAAAGGTAAAAGTCACGGTAAATAGAGACGTTGATAACACACAGTTTCGGGGGGGATTCTGATATGGCTGCGAGTTGGCGGCTGCGTCATATAAACAACACAGCACCACTGTGCAGCTACTACGGGATTCATAGTGTATAGACACCCCCAGTGAGATAGGCCACAAAGGGAAGGAAGAGGCAAGGGTGGAGAGTGGGAAGGAATGAGAGAGCAACAGGTACATGTAGGCATACCTAGGCCTTCTTCTGTGTGGGAATGAGGGCTCTGCCTGCCAGGGCTTCAGCTCAGCAGCTTGCTAGACATTGGTGGTTTTCTTTCCTTCCATAGATGATGGAAACAATGTACCTTTAATGGACTCATGCTGGGCTAAAACCTGAAGGCAAAGTCTCTACTTCCAAGCTGAGGGAAAGCTCCACCTGTTTAAATTCTCCTGGTCATCCCTCTGTTAAAGGCATAGGAACCCTGAGAGGAAAATGATGGCAAGGCCCTTTCCTTGCCTGATCTCCAAATTCCATAGGAAGGGGATCAACACACCCACATCTCTTGTCCTGGTGGACTCCAATCGAACCATAGGACCATGTGGAACCACCAAGAACATGCCGTCAGAGGACCTCATTGACCAGGCAGGTTGGTGAAGGAGGCGCTCTCTCAGGTATCCTGGTCCCAAGTTGTTTAGGGCTTTGTGCACTAGTACAAGAATCTTAAACCTAGCCTGGTAGCGAATAGGCAGCCAGCTTCGTAGGCACTGTCTGCTTCCCTATTTTTTCCAGCCATGCTGTGCTTGGAGTTACGTGCCTGGAAATGGACTGACTGAAATGAGAATGTATTTATTTTGCTTGCTGGGTTGGCTCCTTGGGATTTTCCTTTCCTGGATCATGGCTAGGAGCCAACTTGAATTTCTTTCCTTCTGTCTCCCACCACTGGAATTCTTCAGGCTTGCTTCAAGCAGGCATGCTGAGAAGTTACACTTGCTTATGTGAATAAATTAAAGCCACTAGGGATTCACCAACAACAAGACCAGTAATGGGAGACTCACTTCCCTATTCACTATTATTAACTGTAAAGCATAAGAATAGCCAGGCTGTTTAAATGTTGATTGTTCCGGACAGTGTCCTACTAAGTTCAGTAGAACTTATTCCCTAGTACGTTTGCTTCGGATTGTAGCTGTCCAGTGCAATTCTGTGCATGTTTACTTGGAAATAAGTCCCACTGTGCTCCATAGATTGTAGTCTCTAATAAGTGTAGGATTTTAGCCTTAGGCAGCAATGCAATCCTATGCCCACTTACCAGAGAATAAGCCCCAGAGGTTAAATTCAGTGGGAATTACTTCTGAATAATCATGTATAGGATCAAACTGTTAAAACATTAACAGTGAATGCATGTCTGAAATGTGGAGTATAAATCATCATACAGTATAAATATAAAACAGACTTGCTATAAACCCTGTGCAGCTATGGCCTGATGGCACAAACAAAGCTAAGTTCATTGGGTATGGCTTATGGTCAGTGACCTGAACCTTCTTCACTGCTGGGTCACTGACTTTAAGTCCACCTGGCCGTCCAGGTGACATCTGAAGGATTAACTCAGGATCAAGAAGGTCTTTTGTACTGTTATTACTGGGGAGGTGGCTACAAAACCAGTGACACTAATTAGCACCTTCCCTGACAGTTTCAAGTGGACGACCGGAACGGATTCTCATGTTGAGGCCTGCCTGAGATGGCCAGAGGCAGCCATGAGCAGATTGCAGGGTTCAAGCATCAGAAGCAATGTTGCTAAGTCCAATCACAGTTTGTCCAGGTTCAGTTGATATAGCAAGCTGCAGTTGATCAAAAATGGAACCAAGAGAGCTTCCAAACTCCTCCTTCTGTCTGTGTTAAAATACCCTTAGACACACATCTCAAAATAGAAATGATCTGGTCTTTGAGATGCTTCCAGGTTGGATAGCTGTTGGTAGGTTGTCATGGATTTTCCTCTTGCAGCTCACAGGATGTCATTATTCTCAAGAATGGTTTATGGGTCACACTGAAATGTCTTTAAACAGGTTGTATGCAATACAACCCTTCTCCGCATCCCACCAATGCAACATATACGTTATGATGGGACAAGGGAGAGGGCTTTCTCTGCGGTGGCACCCTGACTGTGGAATGCCCTCCCCTTGGAGGCCCAATTGGAGCCAATATTGATTTCATTTCGACGCCAAGTAAAAACATGGCTTTTTAACAAAGAATTTGATGGTTAAACTCACTGGCACATTGTTTTAACTGTTTTAACTATATATATTGCTTTTAAATTATATATTGTTTTAACTCGGATCATGGTTTAATTTGTTTTTAACTGTGTATATTTATTGTTTTATATCATATGTTTTTATCTGTACGCCGCCCTGAGATCTTAGTGATATAGGGCGGGATATATATTTTTTTAAATAAATAAATAAATAGCAGGGGGAATAAAGTTGTGTTTATAAAGTGGCTTTGTAGAAATTGTTGTTTATGGGGTACAATCTGGACTTTGCAGTTGTTTGTCCGCTGTTCTAAGTTAGTAACTGTGAGAGTCAAAATACTTGTCTTTCAAGTCTTTGTCTTTTGAAATTGAACAGCTACGTTTGAGTGACCATATGGAAGGAAGGACAGGGCTTCTGTATCTTTAACAGTTGTATAGAAAAAGGAATTTCAGCAGGTATCATCTGCATGCATGCAGCACCTGGTGAAATTCCCTCTTCATCACAACAGTTAAAGCCGCAGGAGCCCTGTCCTCTTTTGTATCTGGAGGAGCCCTTCTAATGTCATCTCTTCTGACGTTAAACCTATATTCTTATGTGGTCTTTCCCTAACTTCTTTGGGCCTTTTATGGGGAAAAAAAATCCCCTGAGAATGGAATTCAATAGTACAAGAAACATAGGTCTACCTTGAAAAATAGTAGCCATATGTTGAGTCTGTCCCTTTCTATCAGTAGCAAAGGAAGTTAGGCAGGTGGCTACTAGGAGGAGGGCTTTCTCCGTTGTGGCACCTCGGCTGTGGAATGAGCTCCCCAGAGATGTCCGCCTGGTGCCTACACTGTACTCCTTTCGTCACCAGCTGAAGACCTTTTTATTCTCTCAGTATTTTAACAACTAATTTTAACTTACACTTAAATTTTACTGCTTTAATTCTGTATTTTAATCTTATATCAACTTCTGCTGCGTGGTTTCATCCTGGTTGTGCTTTTTATACTGTATTTTGTATTTGTGTTTTTAGATTGTTGGTTGTTTTATTATGTTCTTCATGGTTTTAATTTTTGTGAACCGCCCAGAGAGCTTCGGCTATTGGACGGTATAAAAATGTAATAAATAAATAAATAAACTTGCACTGTATCCTGTAGCCATTACACTATGTTTTTCCCTGATTCCACAAGCAGCAACCAACCATGTGAAGCCAGGATAGTGGAGATGGATTCTAAGGCTCTTGGAATCAATCATCTGGATGATAGGAAACATGAACTTTGTGTAATGGATAATGCTACATGAACCTGACTGCTGAGGCATATATACTTCCAGTACCAGTGAGAATGCAAAATAAACAGAGTACCGGGACAAGGCAGATAAGAGTGTAAACGAATGTTATAAACATCACGGGTTCTCTTCAGGGAGCCATTTCACACTTTAAATAGGATTGTCTGGGAACCAAGCTCCTCTGTAAATCATCTCTTTCACAGAGTGACAAATATAATCCTTTTACATAAATGGTCTTTAACGATGCGACTGTAATATTAAAGTCTCTGCTATGATAAGCATTAGCAGGACTCTGAAAAGGAGGAAATTAGGTCACAGTTGTCCCTGTATTCTCTCCTGAAGAGTTTTTGAATGAAATGTTTTTCCCCCAGGGTTGGTCCTGTCATTAGACAGAATGAGGCAGCTGCCTCAGGAAGCGGATTTTGGGTTTGATGAAAAGGAGCAAATTGTGAGACATTTAATGCATCATCATCATCATCATTATTATTTCTGCCAGGGAGGGGGAGTTGTGCCTGTTGGTTTTTTTTTGTCTCATGTGTCAAAATAACCTGATCAGCCATGAGTACTAGGTACCTCGGCTTACTGGGAGGCAGGGCACCATGGGGCCAGCTGTGGCTTTCTCCTCTGCTTCAATGAGACCACTGGTAACTCCCAAAACTAAGCTTCTTCACCTTTTTGAACCAATGATTCTGGATTCCTGCATAAACACCTTCTGAAGCAATTGTATACAGCTGCAAAGTCACGTATAGTGTGCAACTGGAAGTCTCCATATTCCACTATGAAAGCAGTATGAAAGTGGTATACAAAAGGCTGGAGCCACACTACTGCTTTATAGTGGTATTGACGTGTACTGCAGGATCTTCACTACTGCTTTATAGCGGTACTGAAGTGCACTGACGACTGTTAGGGCCCATTGCAACATACCTCTTTCATACTACTTTCATAGTGTTATATTCTGCTTGGTGTAGATGTATCATGGGGCCCAATAGTTGTCAGTGCACTTCAGTACCACTATAAAGCAGTAGTGTGGCTCCTGCCTTTTATATACCACTTTCATAATGTTTATTTTGCTTGGTGTAGATGTGTCCTGGGCTCCAACAGTTGTCAGTACACTTCAGTACCACTATAAAGCAGTAGTGAAGATCCTGCAGTGCACTTCAATACTGCTATAAAGCAGTAGTGTGTCTCCTGACTTTTATATACCACTTTCATACTGCTTTCATAGTGGAATATCCTGCTTGGTGTAGATGAATCCTATGACTATGTATAAACTTATGCAGCAAACACAGCAAGCAAGGAATCCTAACTTTAAGAAAGATATTATGGCTCCATGGTTTCCATTAATTTTCGTTGTTGAAGCCATTCAACTATTACTCAAATTCCAACCATGTACAGTTGCCTATATTTTTTTCTAATACACACATATACATAAAATAACACACACTTGCACATGCTCCCTTTAAATGCTATATAAATTATATCTTATTCTGTCATTAGATATCAAACTCCTAGTTAGGCCATTTTACTGTAGATATTCCATAAACATATCGGTTATAGACGAAGAATTATGATCAGTGAATTCTTTTTCTTTAGTGATCTTGATTTATCATTATGTATGTTGTTCTTTTTATTGCCTTTATTTTGTTAAGTTTATTTCAAAATAAAATAAAAATATGCCCAGCCCTTGAACTCACCATTTTGAACTCTATAATTTAGCACAGGATCAAGATTCTGCCTTGACAATACATACTTAATCAAAGTAATTGGTCATTTACTGCCTCAGACATAGCATGAAAGAAACACAAATATTAAAAAAAAATACTTATCAGGCCTCAGCAAATCACCTCCTATCAGTGCTTATCCTGAGTTTCGATGTCATAGCAGTGTAACCAATGTAACATGAGACAAAGGAGAGGGCTTTCTCTGCGGTGGCACCCTGACTGTGGAATGCCCTCCCCTTGGACGCCCGATTGGTGCCAACATTGATTGCATTTCAACGCCAAGTAAAAACATGGCTTTTTAACAAAGCCTTTGATGGTTAAACTCACTGGCACATTGTTTTAACTGTTTTAACTGCTTTTAAAGTATATATAGTTTTAACTTGGTTCATGGTTTAATTTGTTTTTGACTGTGCATATTTATTGTTTTATACTGTATGCTTTTATCTGTACGCCGCTCTGAGATCTTAATGATATAGGGCGGGATATAAATGTTTTAAATAAATAAATAAAAATAACCAGAAAACACCTGCCCTCAGAAGCAGTAACGCCTTAAGAAAGAGTTCTGCTCTGACATAAATAGTCCCTGCAGATGAGAGCATAAATCTACTGTATAAATCACCCACGTAAAATGTGCAGATAATGCCTAATGGCATTGCCTGTTGCAGCAGGGTTTCCTCACTGGGTTTCTTGCCTGCTCACAAGCCAGGTGTGGAAAAATGCAGGCTGGATAGAAGAGGTGAAGACTAGAGATGGGGCACAGTTAGGACTATAGGAAAAAGAGGCGACTAGCTCTGGTGCTATGAATTCTCAAAAAGGTTTCTTTATTTTTCTCATACGAAATATAAAAAAATGTTCTAAAAACTTTAAACCAAACTTGTACAACGCTCAACGTTTCGGATCTTGTGGATCCTTCGTCAGGAGCTGCACGACGAAATTATTTTTCTGAGTAATAATAAATTTAAAGCCTTATTGATATATTTTGAACAGTTTGTGAACAGTTTGACTGCTGAAGGAGAAAGAATGAACACGACTGCGATCTTGTAAAAAAATATATCAATAAGGCTTTGAATTTATAATTACTTAGAAAAGTAATTCATTTTGTTGTGCAGCTTCTGACGAAGGATCCACAAGATCCGAAACGTTGAGCGTTGTACAAGTTTGGTTTAAAGTTTTTAGAACATTTCGTATGAGAAAAATAAAGAAACCTTTTTTTGAGGATTCATAGCTAGTTGCTTCTTTTTCCTATAGTCCTAACTGTGCCCCATCTCTAGTCTTCACCTCTTTTTCCTATAGCCTTTTCGTGGTGCTTTTCCCCTCTTTTTGCACAGTTAGGACTGCCAGGTTGCAACTGGACTTTCAATCTGCTTTAATAAGGAGGACTGCAGGTGATTTTCACAGAGGATGCAAATACTTTGCAAACAATAGCATAGACTGAAGTCAGTGGAGGTATGCTGCAGTGTAAATGGGTACTTGGAAGTAAGTGGCTTTATGATTTCAGGCAACTGAAATCAATAGGACCTACTTCCGAGTAAACATGTTAGGACTGGGATGGCAGACTCACAACATGTCACTGATGGGAGTATCTATTGCAGGGGTCCCCAGTCTTTTTGGACCCATGTATACATCTGGGAATTTCAAAAACTGCTCTGGACATCACCAAAAAATGACTCCTATGGAGGATGTGGCTAGTCACACAATGGCTGCCGTAGGGGGCTGGCTAATCAAAAGCGAGCTAAAGAAGGGTGGGGCAGAAAGAGAGAGGCCTTAGCTTAGGGTGACCATATGAAAAGGAGGACGGAGCTCCTGTATCTTTAACAGTAACGTAGAAAAGGGAACTGCAACAGGTGTCAATTGAAGTGGGTGAAATTCCCTCTTCATCACAACAGTTAAAGCTACACTAGCTATAGTAGAGTGGCCAGATACAAAAGAGGGCAGGGCTTATTTATTTATTTATTTATTTATTACACTTATATACCGCTCCCATAGCCAGGGCTCTCTGGGCGGTTTACAGAAATTCTAAAATTGAGATAAAAACAAGTATACAAAATTTAAAACTCTAAAACACAGAACATACACACATAAAGCATTAAAAACTGATTAAAAACTAAACATGTGGGTGATGAAGATGTGCCGCCATATGCCTGGGCAAAGAGGAAAGTCTTAACCTGGCGCCGGAAAGATAGCAGTGTTGGCGCTAGGCGAGCCTCATCAGGGAGATCGTTCCATAGTCTGGGGACCACCACTGAAAAGGCCCTGTCCCTCGTTGCCACACTCCGACCTTAGATGTTGAACGTAGTGACCGGGTATATTCATGTCAGGAGAGGCGTTCCGTCAGGTATTGTGGTCCCAAGCCGTGTAAGGCTTTATAGGTCAAAACCAGCACCTTGAATTGGGCTTTAGCTTTAACTGTGTTGATGAAGAGAGAATTTCACCCTCTTCAATTGACACCTGCTGAAATTCCCTTTTCTACATTACAGTTAAAGATACAGGAGCCCTGTCCTCCTTTTCATATGGTCACCCTACCTTAGCTAGACCTAAGGTTTATCCTAGGATCATCCCAGGGTCATCCCTGCCTGCTCCCGGGATCCCCTGTGTGTCATTTACATGAACAGGGATGATTCCGGGATAAACCTTAGGTCTAGCTAAGGCCAGAGAGAGAGAGAGAGAGAGAGAGACAGACAGAGGAAGGGAGGGAGGGACGGATGCTAGAGGCTGGGAGGGAGGGGAAAATAACGGAAAAGGGGTAGAGGGAAGAGAAAGAGAAAGACTAGAGGCTGGGAGAGGGGAGAAACAGCAAGGTAAAGAGGTGGGGAGAGAAACAACAAAGCTACAGGCTGGAGAAGAGGGGGAATAATGAGGCAAAGGGCTAGAAGGGACCGAACAAAGAGTGCCCTAATATTTCTCAAGATTTTAATTAAAACACATTTTTTGAATGGTGCAAGGATTGGAGAGCTTCATGGGTGCTTTTGGGAGGCCCCCACGGGGGCCATGGCGTCTATGGGTGCTGCATTGGAGACCCCTGATCTATTGGATTTCAAGGGATATGTCTACACAGAGTATTTACTCCATTGCGGTGGCGGAGTTGCGTACCTTTGTTTAGATGACGCAGCCACCAATTTGCGGCCACGTCGTGGTATCTCCCCTGAAGCTGCATATTTTCGTAGTGCCATTTTACCATGAATTTTAACTTTGCTCAACAGTTGCCGTAGTTCTCTGTGCGGGCGTCATTGGTGGGGTGAATGTGGCTTAGGACGGTGGGCGTACTTTGGGCACGGATTGGCAGAAGGGAAAGTCACGTGAGTCAGGGGTGTGAGGAGAGCAAAGGTCTAGCCTTGATTAGTCAGAAGTAAATCATTGCCTTCAATTGGTACTTTGGGAGTACAGGGGCAGAGGAGTCTGAAGAATGATTTTGCCAGCCCCTTTTAGTTTATTTATTTATTTATTGCATTTCTATACCGCCCAATAGCCGAAGCTCTCTTGGTGGTTCACAACTGCTCTGTGGGAAAGTGGGCTCAATCGCTGCCTCTTGCTTTAATTATTCATTGAGCACTAGGTAATCATGCTTACGCTGAAGTAGGGATGGGAAAACTGAGCAGTGGGATGTGGAAAGGCTCAATGGATCGGGGTTTTGTAAGCACCTCTTTCTCCCCCTCTTATTTCCCTGGCCCTCTCTGGGCTGTAGCCATAGCTAGAGGAGGAAAGGGGCTACTTCTGTTGTTGCTATTATGATTAGTGCTGCTACTAATGCTGTTTTCAGTCATTCAGGGCCAGGGCTATTATTATTAGTGCCTTGTAAACATCTCTCTCTCTCTCTCTCTCTGTGGCCTTAGCTAGACCTACCTGATAGTCCGCAATGGAGGAGGGAAGATCTTGCATTGCGATTAACACGAGATCCCTCCTCCGTTTACACGTGAAGCGCGATGACCTCAGGAAGAGAGGCGTTGCGCCCGCCAATTTTTTTATTTTTAAAGAAGACGCTCGTGCACTAAAGGTAGGTGTTTTTAAAAAACTTAACTTAATTTCCCTGCTCCCCCCACCCTACCCTCGATAAGTGCAGCGGCTCTCGGCTCTGCGCGAGTAATTGCGCGGAGCCGGGTCAAACCGTGGCAACGGGCCACACATTCTGCCGTTTCCGGCTCAGCCCGAGATCGCGGACAAAGCGGGCCCAAAGTGGAGTGCTCTATCCCGGGGCAAGGGAGGGATCATCCCTCCCTGATCCCGGGATCCCCTGTGCGTCATGTGGACGCACAGGAACGATCCCGGGGTTCGCCCATGATAAAGCTCGGTCTAGCTAAGGTCCCTCTCTCTCTCTCCTCTTTCTTTCCTGCCCCTGCCCAGCCCTCATCTACAGGAGGCAAGGAAAGGAGTGGTCTGCTATTATTATTATTATTATTATTATTATTATTATTAGTAGTAGTAGTAGTAGTAGTAGTAGTACTGTTGCTGTTCAGTCATTAGGTGTGCCCCTCCCACCCCATGGAGAGAGAGGGCTGTGAGGGCAGATGGTTGCATGTCTACTCAGAAGTAACTCCTCCATTTTACTTTATGAACACGTGAGTGAGGGGGAGGGGAAGCCTGTAGAATCAAAGCTTCACAGCTACAATGGAGCACAGATGAGAGAGGCACCTGTTGATTCAAAGCTATGTGGCTGTAGGTGCACAGAGGCACCCTTTTACTACTATGGAGCAGAAGAAGAAAAATTACTTTCAGAGTCCCGTCGTTATTCGCTGTTTGCTGCGCATTACGGTCGTTCAACCGACCCTGCGAAGTTTCAAAGCAGGATATTCCACGTTCAATCCTGCTTGTGTATTGCAGTGGTGGTTGCTTCGCAAATGTGATGCTGCGGGCTTTCGGGGGATCATCAGTCAAAGATTGCAGGCTTAAGCACACTTATTTGGAAGTAACTTCCATTGACATCAGTGAGACCTCTGTCAAGTATGGCCTTAATTTCAAAATGATATTGATACAACTAACTTTCTGTGGGTCAAGGCCACTGTCCGAAAGGAGAGAGCATTACAGCTTTTAAAATCCAGCACGGCGAAATCCAATCTTTAAACCAGTGGATAATATTTACAGCCTAAATACTGGGAAAAACATTGGGAGAAAAATGTCGCCAGGGCTCCAGCAACAACAGTACATAAAATACTGGTTGGGAGTCAGCTAGGTTTCATGAAGGAAAAAGGGACCAACTCATTACAACTTACGTTGTGTTAGGAAGGTTTAAAATGTGTGTTTTAACTTTGCCTCATTTTCTTTGTGTCTTACTTTATTCCATTAACTAACAGAAATGATCTTCCAGGCCAATAATCAACTGTTCACATCTTGTATATGTTGGATAAAACATCTTGGAAAATTATTTTTCCTGCAAAAATATAAAAAGGTGACCTACTTTTCTCTAGTAGGCACATTCCTGATAATTTGATCTGTGTTTGAAGTATCAGTTTTATGACTTATTTAATTTCCTGACACTCATGATAAAATGATGTCATTCAAATACAGTTTTTCCCCCTTTGGAGGTTTTTGATCCATGGCTAAACATTTTCCCAATTTCCTTTTTCTTGGAAATGGCTCTGGATGGAATCAAGGAGTACTTCAGGAACATATATTGTGGTCTCCAAAGCCTGCTTGTTTATCTTATTTTAAATACATTTATTTATTGAAGCATTTGTATGGCACATTTCGGGAGGCCCTAAGGGCCCCAAGGGGGCTCAGGAGGGCGGAACAAAACTCCCATGAGAGAAGGTTACAACATTTGGGATATTTCAGCTTATAAAAAAGGTGACTGAGGAGGAGATGATCAGAGGGGTAAATAATTAGTCATGGTGTAGAGAACGTAGATAGAGATACGTTTTTATCATTCTCTCATAATATCCCTTCTCATTATCCAATGAAGCTGAATGGTGGGAGATTCAGCACAGACAAAAAGAAGTACTTCTCCACACCCGCACATAGTTAAACTATAGAATTTGCTTCTCCATGTTGTGGTGATGGATACCAACTTAAATTTAAGAGAGGATTAGATAAATTCATGATGGATAAAGGCTATCAATTTCCACTGTCGTAATGGCTATATACTACTTTCAGGATCACAGGCAACAAGGCCTCTGAATACCTGTTGCTGGGTAACAGTGTGGGGGAAGACTACAGGCCCTTTGGAAAACTGGATGCTGGACTGGGCAAGGGCTTTGGCCTGATTCAGAATGGCCTTTATGTTGTTGTTGTTTTAACATTTTAATCTGATGTTCTATTTGTGCCATAAAGAGATAGGGCTGCGTGTGGACTGAGGGGGAGGATCTCATGATTAGCATATTGCGAGTTCCTCCCCCCTCCCTCCCGGAAAGCTGGGAGGTCTAGACATGCCCTAGATCTCCTATTAACCCATATAGCAAAACCATAAACATTTAATGTGGCAGTGGGATCACACATGTTCACCTGCTCTTGCTCTATTTCTACTTGCTTGCTGTAAAACTGAAATAGTGCACATGTGCCTACATTCCAATGTACATATAGATCTAACATGCATCATCATCATCTTCATCATCATCACACACACACATTAATTTTGAGGTCTTAGGGTCATATGTTATTGGGTGTATGCATTTTGCAACATATAAATGTATGTTCTACATGGGTGTTACAGCATATGTATCATGGGTGGGGGAAGACTGCCATCCCACTGAAAGGACACACATCTCTGCTTTCAGTGTACACAGTTTGCCATATGTGAGAATAGTCTTTTGATCTTATTTCATTGTGAGTAAAAGACAGATCTAGTTTTCTCTGCTTCTGCTCTCCAGTAATACCTTTCCCTTGCCTGCAAAACCCAAGTCTCAAACCTATGTATATAATCTGATTGCAATCAGAGATCTTTGCTGTTGAGAGCTTTAAATCAATGCCTGTAAGATGCTAGGTCATGGCCATTAAGCCAAGATTCTTAAGAGTAATTGCTCTTTTTTGCGGTTCTTCAGTATTTACTTTTTGAGCCAAGAGCCTGGAATCACCAATTAACTTTGGAAACAAATGGTGTTGAAAGTTTCTGGACATGGCAATAGAATGAATAACTGCTTACCATGGATGCCGGGCTGCCTGCTCACAGGTATACCGTTTATTGGGGTCTTTCTCCATCAAATTCCGAATAAAGTCTTTAGCTATTTTTAGAGAAGGGAGGAGGAGAGGGAAAAAGAGAAAGAAATATACTTGATGCCTGAAGCAACAGTGGTATTAAAGGCTCATCTTAATCTACACAGCGCAGACATTTGATTCTCTGAAACAATATGAGAGTGTTCCACTAGGAAACATTGAAAAAATGAAATTAGTAGCTTCTTGTAGTAGATTAAATAAAAAGCACTTTATACACGTAAGGCATTACGGTAGTAATAAGAAAATCAATCAAGTGAATGACCATACATAATGTAATTCAATTCTACATTGTTTCCCCAGACTAATGTTTTTATTAATAAACCCATGTCTTACTTATTGAATTATTATGATAAGATTTGTCATATAAGATGGTAGCTGGGACTTTTTGAAGACTGAAAAATTATTCATATAAAGCCTTAATGAAAACCCCACATTTTATATGAATAAATTTTCAGGTTAATTCCCACTGTAGTGGCTAAAACATAGCTGCTACAATGAGCTGTGTCTTCTAAAAAAAATTACAATCTCTGGCAAGGCCATTCTCATTACGTAGTAAGAACACTGGAATCCTGCAACCTGTATATATGACTTTAAAAATAAACAAATATGTATGAAATCTTTGGGCCTCTTCAGATAGGGTGACCTATGAAAAGGAGGACAGGGCTCCTGTATCTTTAACAGTTACACAGAAAAGGGAATTTCAGCAGGTGTCATTTGTATATATGCAGAACCTGCTGAAATTCCCTCTTCATCACAACAGTTAAAGCTGCAGGAGCCCTGCCCTCCTTTGTATCTGCTAGCCACCAGTAATTCAGTTACCCCTCTTGGTTTTCAGATTTAAGGACAAAGACTTTTGAGCATTGTCTTCATAACTATAAAGGTTAGAAAATTGGTGTTGGGGTGCGGGTGAGAAGTTGTTTTATTTTTTAAAAAATAAGCCAAGCTTCTCAGTTATCTGAATTCTGTACTGTATATCTTCTTCTGAACATATCTCATATGCCAGATTAGCAGTGCATGTACATACTTGACTTTGATCATAGTACGTTATGTCCATAGTGTGGCATATTTAGATGTTGAAGCTGGAGGAGAAGTGTCCTATAAGAAGTTCCAGAATGCAGACAGGGAAATGAGAAAATGAATTTCGAAGAAGAAAGGAAGACAACCCTCTAGCTAACACAGGGGTGGGCACAAGCTAGATCTCCAGATGTTTTGGACTTCTCCCCTAACCCCCTGCTAGTATGAGCAATCATCAGGAATGTTGGAGTTGAAGCTCAGAACCTCTGAACACCTACATTCTTCCCACCCCTGTTCTAACACAGGGGTGGGCAACTTATGGTCTTCAGTTGTTGATCGTCTGTAAGTCCCATCATCCCTCATTATTGGCTATAGCTGATGAGAACTGAAGTTCAACAACGTCTGTTGGTCCACTAGCTGCCCACTCCTATTCTAACACAATGTTTGATATATAAAAAAGTACATGCATAATAATACTAACAAAGGTTGGCCAATGTCTGTATTAGTATCTCATTTGTGATTATAATTGTTCCTTACCAGATTCAGAGATATCATCCCAATATGGAGAGTCAAATTCATATTCTGCCTTAAGGATTTGTTCAAAAAGCTTGGAGTCATTTTCATCATAGAACGGAGGATACCCACAGAGCCTAAAATGCAAAATTAAAAATACTAATCAGGACACTTTAAGTCATTGGAGAACAAACTATTAAGGAAGTCCTTCCATTTTTCACAAATCTGAAATATGTAAAATATGAGCTTTGATAGGATTTCTCTGGGGGTTATGATGCTTTCACCCAGCTTCTCTACTTAAAAAATGAAACATCTCCCTTCCTTCCTTCTCCCGCAAGAATTCCAGACAAAGCATTAATCTGAAAGACAAGATAACTGCTTCTCGGTGTACTTTTATACAGACACACACACATAGAGAGAGAGAGCGCCCAGTGATTTGAGATCAGTCTGAAATGAAAAGCTAACAGGTCTGTAGGATTTGTGGACCTTCTGACTCACTAACTTCTGCTCAGTTTCTTCAAATTCTTTAAGCCCAGATTCTTGGACAGTCTTCCAGAAAGGGAATAGTGATGCTGCAGATGGAGGGGAAAGGCAAGAGAGGAAGAAGAGAATAATTTCAATGAAAAAAGGAGTAGAGTTGCTTCCAGACAAACGCTTCTTTGTGCTACCAGTCGAAATCAGCTTGGAACCCCTGTGAAATGTACTGAATGAGACAGGCCTACAGCACAATCAAAATCTCAACTGGAAGTGTCCTAGGTGCTGCAAGGCAGTGAGGCATTCCCGCTTGGTTTTAGAGGCCACAAGTGTGGCGAGTGTGACGTAATGGGGCATTTTGGAGACAGCAAGGGTATATCTACACTACAAACCCGTAACAGCTTTTCATCAGTTTGACTGTCGTGAAGAAAATCCATTAAGATAAAAAAGACAGAATGGCTGCACGATGCCATTCTAGCACGATTGGTAGTGCTAATAGTCCTCCATCTGGAAGCACCCATGGTTTCCTCAAAGGATCCTAAGAATTGTAGTTTGATGAGCTGTGGAGAGTTTTCTGTAAGAGATTCCTAATTTTCCCACCTTCTGAACTATAATTTCCAGAATTCACAGTCCAGAGGAAATGGCTCTTCTTTCTCCTCCACATGAGTCGTTTCACTTATCCATCATGTGACACCATCATGTGGTGTTTCTACGCCCACACCATCCTAATTGGCTACCATTTGTGTGTGGTGGTGGAAATGCTCAATGTGACAACGTTCTATCATGAGTAAACAAAACAGGACACAAAGAGAGGTGAAAGTGAGACAAAGGTTGCAAATGTACAATAACTTGGCACTAGCAATGGTCCAAAATGAAGAAACTAAAAAAGTACTGAAATAAAATGTCAGGACAAGCAAAGATTAGAACAGCAGCCTACTAAGGAAGATAAATATAGCAATTAAGGATGCTCATCAATGAAATATTTTTCTGTGGAATAATCACCTGCCTCTTGACTAATTGGTTAGTTAATTAATTGATTAAATTTAAATGAATTTACATAATATTTGGCATAACATAATACACGCCATAACTTTGAAGAAAATGTGAAAGAATCTATGACTTAATAAAAACAACTTCTTGACCTTTCTAGAAAGAAAGGTCATTTATAAATATTCTTTTGAATTCTCTATTATAGTAACATGCCAGAAGCAAAATAACCTCAAAACATAGAAGTATGCCCTAAAATGAATTAAAATTTGCCCCCATACAAAGTTTTCAGACAAAATAAAGACTATAAAAGATAGATCCAGTGAACTGCCAGTGGAAGGTGACTTTCTGTCTACCTCTTCCCCTGGGCAGAACCCCATTCTCCACCAAGCTCCTTCTAATGATCGGGGATCCTCCAGAATGAGGTAGGATGTGGGACAGACGCAGAGGAGGAAAGAGCACTGTGGCAGAAGGTGCCCCCACCTGATTTTCGGCAATTCCCCCTTGCCCCCATGGAAACTCTGGTGCCAATGGATTTTTTTTCCTATTTCTTTTTTTGCGCTGTGGGTGTGGGTGTGTTGGCGTTCAGAAGGCACCTTAAACCATGGCTTTAACCATGGTGGTGAAGTCAGAAAGCCAGGCCATGTTCAGAAGACACCTTAAACACCACGGCTTCAACTACGGTGAATAAGGCTTTTTGCTTTATTCATCATTGTTAAAACCGTGGTTTAAGGTGTCTTCTGAACACAGCCCGGCTTTCTGGCTTAACCACTGTGGTTAAAGCCATGGTTTAAGGTGTCTTCTGAACGGGGCCTGTGTGTCACAGCTGGGGAAGAAAGTGATAACCCCCACCCCCACCCCATGTGCTGCAGTCATCCCCAAAATACACAGACCGTGCTTGTAGGAATTAAAAGAAAATGTGGACAATATCCCATGGGAGGTTATCACATCAGACCAAAGTCTATCTAGTCTAGCGTTTTATTTTCAACAGCAGCCCACTGAATGCCAGTGGAACCTTGTAAACCTGTTGTTAGTTCCAGCTGCTAATATCCAGATGTGTACTGCATTACACTCTATTAAAGCAGCAATCGCTAACCAGGTGCCCTCCAGATAAGTTGGACTACAGCTACTATTATCCCCAGTCAGCAGGCCAAATGGTCAGGAATTCTGTGAGTTGAAGTCCGAAACATCTGGAGGGCACCGTGCTGGGGAAGACCATATCCTGGCTAATAGCAATTCATAGTTCTAGCCTTCATGAATTGGATCAGCTTAAGGCATTTCATCTTTTGGCAGTCAAATCCATAGCTTAACTACGCATTGTGTTAAGACGCACGGATTCCTGCCAGGAAAACAATTTTAAAAATGAGGCCCTCAAAATAGTGCAGTGTATATTTGTACACGAATAGACTAAATAACAGAATCAGTTTTCAGTGGGAAAATCCCAATCCATCCTGGGGGAGTTTCAATCAACTGGCATTTTCGTCTCCCCGCAGTGAAACCAAGCACTTAGGAAATGTCCGAGGCTACGGCCATCTCAAAAATAGCAGCCAGCTGTTTTGCCAGCATTCCATTGCACCTACATCTTCTCAGCATTTACTAAATGCAAGCCCGAACATGTAACCAAAAATAAAAGGATGCAACTACTGTATCATCCTCCTGGGAAAAACGGCTGCATCTGTGAAAGAGGAACATATTTGAACATTTCCCGGGGAAAATACTACAAGGAACTATTTGAATGCAAGGCCACATGGGAATCTAAGGAAGCGGCTTCTCCCTAAAATGGGAGTGCAAATATTGGAGCAATTAGAAGAATTCTATTGAGCAGAATTTGAGATAATGTTGTGCACATTATAATGCTGTGTGAACCAGGATGTCCGAAAATTATCCATTTATTTATTTGTAAAAAATGGTGCTCAAGGTGTCTGGTAAGTATAAGTGTGTGGCTAGAACTTACCCCAAATTCAGGGGTGCAGGAGCAGACCTAGGCCTTAGCTAGACCTAACTTCTATCCCGCGATGGAGGAGGGAAGATCTCGCGTTGTGTTTAATGTGAGATCCCTCCTCCGTATACACGCAACGACCTCAGAAGGAGAGGCATCACGCCCGCCATTTTTTAAAGGGCCAGCAGCGCACGAAAGCTCATGCGCTAAAGGTATTTTTTTTTAATTAAAATTATTTGCCCCGCTCCCCCCAACCCCCAATGGGCGCAGCACTCCTCCCGGCTCCTTGCGAGTAAATTGCGCAGAGCCGGGTCAACCCATGGCACCTGGCCACATGTTCCGTGGTCTCGGGCTCAGCCCAGGACCGCGGAAAAACTGGGGCCAAAGGGGAGGGCTATATCCCGGGGCAAGGGAGGGATGATCCCTCCCTGATCCTGGGATCCCCTGTGCATCATGTGGACAGGGACGATCCTGGGGTTTGCCCTGGGATAAAGTCCTGTCTAGCTATGGCCCAAGTCTGAAGGAGATGCTGCTGCAACTACAGTGGATCTCTGTTTCACCAGACCATATTCAGAGAACTGGCTGGCTGACGCATATACCTGAACCCAGCAACTAACATGTACCTGCAAGACTCAGAAAAGCCACTGAGCAGCTGACTAGGGATGGGCAAATGACTGACGTTTGAGATCACAAAGTTTCCCCAAACACTGTCTCATTTGTATTGTGCCCAATCCTAATTCCCGGTTGCGATCGCTGCTCACTTGATGTGAATGGGAGATTTGCGCAAATCTTCTGAAATCTGCACGAATCTCCCCAAATTTGTGCAGCTTTCCTAATTTGTGCGACTTTCCTTCATAGACTAAACTGGGGCTGATTCAGTCAACTGAGGATTTTTTTTTTTTTTTTGGCCAATTAGGAAATTTGTGCAAAATGAAATGGGAATCAAGAACGAGACAAACGCGAGCGTGTGTTTGGCAATTGGCGAATATTTTCGGTGGCGATATGCTCATGCTCCTATTTGTGAGCAAAACGAAAATTCTCACACATCCCTGCAGTTGACCTACTCTGCCGGTTTCAGCACTTTTACCTGCCATTGGCCCACTGTCTCCATGCGTACCCGGCTCTCCTGCCTTCTCTACAGCACAACCCCTCATATCTAGGCTGTACGCCAGGCTGTTTCCTGGTTATTCCCGCATGTCTTCAATTCCCTGTCTTTGAACTGTTTCTGCTGAAGTTCTTTATATCCTTCTTTTGTATTTTGGTCAAGTTATTCTTATACCCTTTTTTTCTCCTTTCCTTCCTTCAGATACACAGATTCCCAAACTTCTTATCTCTCACCTCCTAGGTCCTTGCCCGATTTGATTTCCTAGCCCACAGTGTCCCTCCTACAAATCACCCCATTCTCTGTTTCATGCCCCTGCCAACAGTATACGGCTCCTTCTGTTTAAGAATTATTTCAGCAACACTGTCCTGTCACTCTTTTGAGTGGCACTGTTATCTTTTATTACCATTCTAAGGGAGCTTTTTTCCTTGGGAATTTTTTGAATATTTTTTATATTCCATGACATCATAGCATGAAGCCCTAAACAACTTGGGACCAGGATACTTGAGAGAGCGCCTTCTCCCTTACCATCTTGCCCGATCACTGAGGTTGTCAGGGGGCATGCTCCTGGTGGTTAGGGTGACCCTATGAAAAGGAGGACAGGGCTCCTGTATCTTTAACAGTTGCATAGAAAAGGGAATTTCAGCAGGTGTCCTTTGTATATGAAAGAGCCTCATGTGGCGCTATGTGGTAAGCAGCAGTTACTGCAGCTGAAACTCTCCCCACGGCCTGAGTTCGATCCCAGCGGAAGCTGGTTCTCAGGCAGCTGGCTCAGGTCGACTCAGCCTTCCATCCTTCCGAGGTCGGTAAAAGGAGTACCCAGCTAGCTGGGGGGAAGGCAACCGCGACTGGGGAAGGCAATGGCAAACCACCCTGCTACAAAATCTGCCAAGAAAACGTCAGCGAAAGCAGGCGTCCCTCTAGGAGTAAGCAATGACTCAAGTGCTTGCACGAGAGGTTCCTTTCCTTTCCTTGCTTTGTATATATGGAGAACCTGGTGAAATTCCCTCTTCATCACAGCAGTTAAAGCTGCAGCTGCCCTGCCCTCTTTTAAAACTGGTCACTCTAGTATAGCTCCTGCAGCTTTAACTGTTGTGATAAAGAGGAAAATTCACCAGGTGCAACATGCATACAAATGACACCTGCTGAAATTCCCTTTTCTACGCAACTGTTAAAGATACAGGAGCCCTGTCCTCCTTTTCATTTGGTCACCCTACTGGTGGTTCCACGTGGTCCTGTGGCCTGATTTGAATCCACCAGGAGAAGAGCCTTTAGTGTAGTGGCCCCTTCTCTGTGAAACTCTCTGCCCCTGGAGGTCAGGCAGGCACCAACACTAGGCTGCTTCCTGCACCTCCTGAAAACAATTCTGTTTCGAGAAGCCTTCCACAACTGACTAGCCACTATTTTTCTGGCTCCTTTGTTTTGAAATTGAACAATTTTAATTAGCTTTTAAAATCTCCTTTCTTTTACTGTTTATACCTATGTTCACTGCTCTGGAATCTCTGTTGGATAACTGAGCAGTATATAAATATTGTAAATAAATAATAAATAAATAATCTTAGGTGATAGGAATGGAAGGATTTCAAATGAGAAGCAACAGTACTTTTTTTTTTTTTAGCCTGTGATACATTTAAGATAAATAACTAAATTGATTGACCTATATCTTTTTATGATTCAGTGTTATCTTTTCTGAACCTATTAATTAAGGGCTTGATCTAGTCTACTGTAGGTGCAACATTCACTTATGTGGGGATCCCCACAATATATAAGAGGGCTTCCCCTCCTCCTGTGGTGCACACATAGGCACTGCGCCTGGGCATTGCAGGGGAAGGAAGGAGTGCTTAACGTGTGGTGTCTGCTTTTGTTGTATCTTTAATTTGCTTTTATTTTTTATGACATTGTGATTTTAAATCGTTGTAAGCCACATTGAGCAATGCACAGGCACTAGAAGGATGGGATTAGGGTGACCATATGGAAAGGAGGACAGGGCTCCTGTATCTTTAACAGTTGTATTGAAAAGGGAATTTCAGCAGGTGTCATTTGCATATATGGAGAACCTGGTGAAATTCCCTCTTCATCACAACAGTTAAAGCTGCAGGCGCCCTGCCCTCTTTTAAATCTGGTCACTCTAGTGTAGCTCCTGCAGCTTTAACTGTGGTGATGAAGAGGGAATTTCGCCAGGTTCTCCATATATACCAATGACACCTGCTGAAATTCCCTTTTCTATGCAACTGTTAAAGATACAGGAGCCCTGGCCTCCTTTTCATAGGGTCACCCTACCATGATGGGATAGAAATCTATCTATAAAAAAATAACTTGATCTACACCTCCATTTTGATTGGTTCATGTTCATGTTCCTTGACTGAGCAGATGGAGGAAGACTGGTTGGGGAAATGGGTGGCACATACAGGCTGCCCATTCTCTGCCACAGTGCAGCCTGCTGAATGCCTGTACATGGGAGAGGGGAAGAGAGCTCTGTTATACCCAGTGGCCACCTTCCCCAAACTGGTGTCCTCCTGATGTGTTGGCCAAGCTGGCTGGGAATGCAGGAAGTTACAGTCCAACATATCCGGAGGGCATCACGTTGGGGAAAGCTGCCCTATGTTGATGCTGCCATGCACAGGTGTGTGCAGTGGGATGGGTTTGAACCCTCTTAGGGCCTTGCTAGACATACCTCAGAATCTGTGTGGGAGGAGCAGCCAGCCCGCGCTAGAAGTAGCGCGGGCTGTCACTCCTTTCCACACGTCAGACACGACGGGGAAAGGAAAGCCCCATCGCATCCTCCATTTTTTAAAAAAAGTTAAAGGGGCCATGTGCGCAGGAGCGCACCAACGAAAAGGTAAATTGTTTTTTTTAAAAAATAAAGGGTTCCCTGTTCCCCCCTGCCCCGATTTCCCCCCACACAATGTCTGATGCCCCCTCCACCACCACCCCGGCCGTGATCTCCCCACCCTGGCTCCGCTCTTCCCCATCTCTCCTGCCTGGTCCGCTCTTCCCCCCCTGGCCCCCATCTCTTCCTCCCCTGTGATTCCCTCGCCCCCAGCCCGATGGGCACAGCGCTCCTATGGAGTGCTGTGCCCAGTGCACGGCTTCTCCCAGCTACTTGCGAGTCAGCTGCGTAGCCGGGAAAAGCTGCAGAACCAGCTAGACTTGGCTCAGCCCGGGGCTGTGGAAAAACCGGACAACAAGTGGATCCGGTTATCCCAGGTCAAGGGAGGGTTTAGCCTGGGCTAAACCGTTGTCTAGCAACGGCCTTATATTTTCCAACCAAAAACACACACACACACAAATTGTAGTGGGAATTTGGGATCTATAATGTAGCAGCTTTAAATAAAATAAAATGAATGTAACATATGGAATAACAGGAAGTTCCAAGCTGCTAAAATTAGCAATGGCTTCTTCATACAAAATGAGCTCTCTTATTTAAAAAAACTGACCATAAAATCTGAGATCTGGAGGCAATTAAAGTGAAGTGCTCAGGACTGGCCCTGCAGCAAGTTTAGTATTTCTTAACACATTTGTCTACGATTTTTACATTTTTGGGGTAGTTGTAATCTATAATATATTCAATCATGCATTAAAGAAGACAGCAATAGGCCAGAATTAACTTATTTTCCCACTGGTCTGTGTCCAACTCTATCAAGAGACACATGGTATTTTATTTATTTATTTTAAAAGTATTATCTGACTAAGACAGCCAATTCAGCTTACATGGCTCTCATGGCAGCTTAAAAACAGGGAAAAGCTATCATATTCAAGAAAAGTTAAAATAAAATATCAGATGCTTAAAAGCATAACAATGTTAGGCAGCAGCTTAAAATACTGCAAAGACTCAGGGTGAAACTTGATGAGACGTGATCTCTTGATTTCCTGTTTCAAGGGCCCTCAAACTGAACTGGGACCACTGAATTGTAGGAAAGAAACTTAACCTTTTACCCCTGCACCATTTACCCAATGAAAACTGCCTCCCCTCAAACTGCTATTTGCCCTATGTTCAGCAAAACGTATGGCTACTTTTTACAAAGAGACATGAGATTCAGTCATGGTTCTCAAATGTCTCATTAATTTGGACATTGACATCATTATCATCATCATCATCATCATCATCAGTGTGCAGGGCATTTACACAATAAAACCCATCTGAAAAAGCAAGTTTTTACCTATATGGCAAAGACCTGGAAAGGGCCAAACAGGCAGGGAATTCTAGGACGGAGGGCCAAAACAGACATTTTTACTCTAAAATAGGTGCAGAGCATCTGATCCAGATCAGAACCCTAGCGTGGGTGGGTGATAGATGTACTGATGGCCAGCAATTTGGATGGCTTTAAAAGGGGGTTGGATAGGATGACCATATGAAAAGGAGGACAGGGCTCCTGTATCTTTAACAGTTGCATAGAAAAGGGAATTTCAGCAGGTGTCATTTGTATATATGGAGAACCTGGTGAAATTTCCTCTTCATCACCACAGTTAAAGCTGCAGGTGCCCTGCCCTCTTTTAAATCTGGTCACTCTAGTATAGCTCCTGCAGCTTTAACTATTGTGATGAAGAGGGAATTTCACCAGGTTCTCCATATATACAAATGACACCTGCTGAAATTCCCTTTTCTATGCGACTGTTAAAGATACAGGAGCCCTGTCCTCCTTTTCATATGGTCACCGTAGGGTTGGATAAATTCCTGGAGGCAAAGGCTATCAATGGCTACTAGCCCTGATGGTTGTGGGCTATCTCCAGTATTTGAGGCAGTAAGCCTAGGTGCCCCAGTTGCTGGGGAACATGGGTGGGAGGGTGCTGTTGCACCATGTCCTGCTTTGTTGGTCCCTGGCCGACGGCTGGTGGCCACTGTGCGAACAGAGTGCTGGACTACATGGACCCTTGGTCTGATCCAGCATCAGGGCGCTTCTTATGTTCTTATGTTACTAACGGGAGCTTTAACACACACACACACCCAATTATGGGTCTGATCTAGATCAGGAGACCCTGTGGCTGCAATTTCTATTGTGAAATGGTGCTCCATTGGTTAAAGCTCCCCTACTCCACCATGCTAAGATCCTGATCTGGATCAGGGGCCCTGCACCTACTCTAGATTAAAAAGCCAATGCAGCTGCTAAATACTACAGATGCTGGAGAAATCTGCAACAGATACAAATGACTCCAGATTTCTACGACTCCGACCTGCAGATTCCCCAGTGGAACGTGTGTGTTTTTCTGAGTCACGTGGCATCTGTAGAATTGCAGACCAGGCTTTCACTTTTGCAGTTGCACACATCTGCATTAATTCGTCCACAGTGATGCTAGTACACTTGAACTATGCGCTAGCGTGCATTAGCATTAACAAATCTGATTCTGACAATGAGTGGATGATGTAACAAAAGACACCTGACAATCTGTGAAACACAGACAGAACGAATTTAGCAAAATCCAAAATCCTAGATACAGAGTTAAAGTAATGTCTGGTTTGGCCGGCATCACACCTTCAGTACAAGATCTTACTGTTGCCAACTGTCTTGCCAAAAAGAAAAGTCCTCTTCGGTACTTAAGTGTTGGTATGGATATAGTTTATTTCTGATTCTAATAGCAGCCAATCAGGCTTCTCTGGCTGCTCAGATGGAGTCCCTCTCCTATGGACTGTCCTCCTCCCAAACATCTGATATTCACAGATACACCACTCTCTGGCCGTTTCTACACCTGCCTTTTTTCCAGGGATCGTCCCAGGATCATCCCTGTGCATGCAAATGACACACAGGGGATCCCGGAAGCAGGCAGGGACGATCCCTCCATTTTCCTGGGATAATCTTTAGGTGTAGAAAGGGCCTCTACATATGTGTGCAGTGGTGGTAGCAGAGGTACTTTTTTATTTATTCATTACATTTTTCTAATAAACGTAATAAATTACATTTAGCTGTCGTGGCTCACAGCAGCTGAGAGCTATTCTCCATGAATTTGCTCCGTCTTCTTAAAACCCCTTATATAGTGGCCATGAGCACATCTTGTGGTAGTGAAATGCCAAGGGATGTGATAGAGGAATGATTAGGATCATGACAAAATGGGCTTGGGACATCGCAACAAAACCTGGAGATATGCGCAGAGTTTGTGAACTTACTGCTCCAACACGTGCGCAGATGTAGATCTCAAAAACCGCTACTACCAATGTTACTAGCACGCCACCAGTGTTGTAATGATGGCTGTGCTGGAATAATGGCTGACTTTGCAGCCATCTTTGTGGGTGGCAGGCCTGCCCCTTTCATGGAGACTTCACGGAGAGGCCTGCACACGTGCAAAATGCTCACTGAGTCTGTGGGGCTGGAGGTGAGCGAGCATGTCATCACACTGCCCAGGCAAACAGGCAATGCTCCCTCTCTTCCAGGCTGTGAACTAAAGGAGGCGATGATGAAACTGCTGGAGCGTAGGAAGACAGGGATTACACCCAAGCACTATCAAGGCAACTGAGCACGTCTTCCTGTCTTCCAGTGCTATGCTGCCGTGGATTTTTTGGCTGTGGTGCAGTGCCAGAAGACAGTAAATGTTGCCCAGTTGTTTGGACAATGAAAATGTTGCAATGTTAATGTGGGAAGACAGGGAATTGCCTGATAGCCAGAGCAATGAGGGGACATATTCCCTTCCCTGCGGTCAAGGCAATGTTATTTCATTTGCTCTCAATATTGATACTATGTAGCCAATGTGATGTCAAGTTGCTAACTAGATGGTCTCCAACTGGCTAGGTTCATCAAATCATACAATACTAGAGTTGGAGGAGCCTTATAAGGCCATAGAGTCCAACCTCCTGCTGAATGCAGGAATCCACCTTAAAGTATACCGGGTTGTTCAGCTGCATCTTGAATGCCTCTAGGATGGGACAGCCCACAACCTCCTTAGGTGATTGGTTCTTCATGTTATGAAGAAGAAGAGAAAATGGTGCCAGAAGGACAATAGGGAGGGAGAAGTTTCATGGCTCATCACAGCCAAGATGAAGAAAATGAAAAAAGGATGTATGTGCATGGGTAGGGTACAGGGGGCATTTGGGGGGCCCATTCTCCTATTGGTCCCAGAATTGTTCACAGACAATAATTCAGCAATTGGAACAGGGTTAAAAAAAGATTGATGCAATCACGCAAATCATGGCATTCACATGCATAGGAGCCATTTCAGATAAGCAGCGTCTTGAAACAATGCTTGACAGATTGCAATTGCAATGCATTTGGTCCTGTGCTTATAGCCCTATGCAGGCATTCTGAACCTGAACAGGGCAAACACGTGAGAAGGAGCGTTTCAGCCTCGCCCCTCTCCTTTGTCACATCTGTCACCCTCAACTCGTGGAGGGTAAGTGTCTGAAGAGAAGAGCCTCCTCTATCCAAGGAAGTTCTCCAGGTGAGACCGAAAGCTCACCTGGAGAACCTCTTCACCCTCCACGAATTGTGACAATGGAGTGCTCCCTCTGCCTACATGTTGACTGTACTGGGCAAGAGAATACCTGAATAGGACTTGTGTTCGTGTCAGTTGTCTAGCTTAAATTAGGTCCATATCTCAATGTTCAATACCAATGATGGTTTGGGGAGATGTGTAAGAAACATTTAGGAGTGCTAGCATTCCTGCTCTCAGTCACCCACCCAGGCACACCATTCAAAGCCAGCGCAATGATATCTGACATTAATCATGAAATTAGTAACATTAACTCACTTAATAGTACTTACAGAATATATGCAATAACTCCAATGGACCAACAGTCCACTGCTTTGCTGTAGGGTTTCTGGGCAAGGACTTCAGGAGCTGTAATAAGGAAGGGAGGAGGGAAGTCAGTAAATGAGTCAAAATCCAATGAGTGTGGCCAAAGTCCAAACAGAGAACTCAAGAATTGTTTGTTGAAGTTGATATACATTGCCAAACCTACACTATTCACTTGCCACTGGAGCAGAATCTTGGGAGTTATGCCTCTCCCAAAAATGGAGGCTCTACTTCACAGGTGCCCGCAGGCATGGTGCATGTGCGCATGTGTGTTTAGAAGGATGGGGGGCACCATCAATATGCATGGTGCTCCACACACTAAAAAGCAAAAAGTCAGGCTTCTACCCCTTAGAAGCTTACAATCCAAATTAAGGCAGTTAATTGAGAGCCTCACTACAATAATTATACTATTGACCTAAATTGGTTTAATAGCCATTCCTTCTTCTCAGGGAAACATGGGAACGACAGGTCTGTGAGGTGGCTAAGGAATCTCTAACAGAGAATTCTCAGCACCCTCACCAAACTACGATCCCCAGATTTTTTTTTGAGGGAAACTATGACAATCTGGTAGACGTCTGCAGTGCAGACAAACTCTGAAACTTCACCCTTGCATTCCCCCATCCCTTAACAAAGCTCACAAAAGCTGAGAGTGGTTGAAGAATGCCCCTTAGTAGTGTCTCTGACCTACTCAGAAGAAGAAATGGTAGTGGCTGTGGCAGTAGCACTTTAGGAACTGCTTCAGGCAATATTTCAGCTGGCTCAGGAACATGTGTGCATGAGAGATCTTCTACTTGTGGGAACAGTATAATGTCAGAGGAGGGGACTTCCCTAAGATCACACCTCTCCCTCCATAAAATAGAAAAAATGCAGAATTCTTACATTAGGAATCGTAATTTCACACAAGCTCCTTCCTCCAACGTTGCAGCACGTTGCAGCGTTGCAGAGTGAGCAGCTGAAATATCAGATGAGGCCGTCCCTTGGTGTTTCGCTGATTGCTAAGTTCAAGTCTCTGCAGCTCATATTTATACAGTATATCTGTTGTTCTATTGTAATTTTATAGAGCAATTGTTCCTAATAGGCCAGGGGAGGATCTAAAGCAAAAGTTGGACCAGAATAACCTTGCTTTTCAAGCCATAGATCCACACACTGCCACCATCTACTCTGCTTATTCACAGACGCATCACCCTCAGATGCATGAATCTATTCACTCTGTTTTCTTGTACACCAGGGCTGTACTCCTGTACACCATTATTTGCCAGGAGTACAATTGAAATCAATGGAACTGTGTGGGAACATCTGTACATATGCATTCAAGCCATGTACAATGTTATTATCCTATAACACACTAAACAACTTGGGGTCAGCATACCTAGCAGACCACCTTCCCTTATATACACCCAGACTACATGTATGATCTTCAGAGGAGGTCTTGCTAGTCGTTCCAAAATGAACGGAATGTCGTCATGAAGAACCTCGACAGTGGGCCTTCTTTGAGCGGCACCCACCATCTAGAAAACCCTCCTTCTTGCTGTTTGGGAAGCAGAAAATGTAATATCCTTTAAACACCTCCCAAACCCACATATTCTCACATTCATTCAGAGTTACATTCTAGTAAGCATGCTTAGAACTGCAGCCGTATACTAGGTCAGACCATTGGTCTTTCTAGTTCAGTATTGTTTACTGAAGTGGCAGCCGGCTCTCCATTGTGTTTCAGACAGGAGTCATTCCTACATATCAGGGGTTGAAGCTGGGACATTTTGCATGTAAAGCACGTGTCCTACCACCAAACTACGGTCCTTTTCCTAGTCCAGGGCATCAGGAGAAGGCAGGCAGACCCAGTAGTAAAGAGAAGGATCTCACATTTGGAAAATATAATGTGTAATGGGCAGTTACAAACATGGTCGGTGGCAATTCCTCTCATCACAGTGGCACTTCTCCCCCAAAAGGTATGAAACCAGGAATTGTAGCTGAGTCCTATACTGTACATGATCACTTGGTTTACATATTATGTTTCCATTCCAATGCAGATCACAGACACTGTTTTGCGGAATAAAACACCGTGAACCTGCCCTCAGCCTGAAACCTCTGGGAAAGGATGTTTATATTCTTTATTTGTGTGATTGTTTTAAGTCCTATAGAGCCTCGTGTGGTGCAGAGTGGTAAAGCAGCAGTTTCTGCAGCTGAAACTCTCCCCACGGCTTGAGTTCGATCCTAGTGGAAGCTGGTTTCAGGCAGCCGGCTCGGGTCGACTCAGCCTTCCATCCTCCTGAGGTAGGTAAAATGAGTACCCAGTTAGCTGGGGGAAAGGTAATCATGGCCGGGAAGGCAACGGCAAACCACCCCACTATAAGGCCTGTCAAGAAAGCGTCAGTGAAAGCTGGCATCCCTCCAAGAGTCAGTAATGACTCAGTGCTTGCACGAGAGATTCCTTTCCCTTCCTTTCCTTTCTTTAAGTCCTATAATAATATTTAGGCTGGGAAGAAAATGTAGGACATCTCTTGTTTCAGAAAAGGAGGAGCAAAACTGACAGGAGAAGGTGGTGGGGGTCAGCTGTGACTCTGCCCACCCCCATCTGAAACTTTTATGAGTGAACAGCTGACAGATGGATGAGGGGAGGGCAGCGATCCACCTGCTAACGGATATGGGCCACCTCTGAATGCCGCCTTCCTGGAATGAGCCCCCACATTCACAATTTGAAATGTTAAGATTTTAAAGAGCTCTTATTTTTAAACGGTGAATCATATTCACAATCAGCATCTGACAGATCAGGGGGCTTCAAATAAAAACAACACGGTGGTGGTGGGACTGGTGGAAGGCCATTGATTTCCTGCCAAGGAAAGCAAAACAAAACACGAAACTTTAGGAAACTTGAAAAAGAAGTGTTTTGGAACAGCTCTAACTCACACTCCTCACTAAGAAATCCTGACAGTTCCACAGCGGTGTGCTGCCAAATGGAAGATTTTGGGATGAGAAGGCAATCTAGTACAGTGTGTCACTGTGATATGTTACCTCTGCTGCAAAGCGATCCAAACAAGACAGCTGTCACTGCCTCTCTAGCGAGGTGACTAATGAAGTGCCATGGACGTCGGAGACAGGACTAGACCTATTTGCCGTTCTGAATCAAGGATGCCACAGTAAAAGAGGGATCCGAAGTCATGCCAAACAAAAAGCTGCCTAGGAACTAGGGATATGAAAAATCTGTGGGTTGTATCTGTAAAGGTTGAGCAAGTCTTTCCGTGACCTGGTACCACCGGATTTAGCACGGACCGAAGCCAAGACAAAAAGGGCTCACAAACTGTGAGGTAGAAGACTTCATTAAGACTAAACGTAGGGTAGATACATGGGAAGAATAACCAAAAGTAACTTGAAACATGCATAGCATAAAAACCCATTAACGGATAAAACAATAAAATCTTAACTGTGACTACTTACTCATAAGCAGGGCCTTGCCCAACCCCCAGGTTCTCTCCACATCCTTTGGCGAAGACAAGACCAGGAGTTTGGGGCAGGCTCCCAACTAGATACTTTTTCTCCTGTTTCATCTCGCCCTCCCTCCTTCTTCAGCCTTGGCCTATTACCTCCATTTCACACCTCCCTTGACCTCTGAGATAACTCACGGCTTTGATATACATAAGAAGCGTCTTCCTGGCACCAAGGCTCTTTGTCATTTAGAACTTGTGCATAATGATACCAAACTAAAACTACCCTCTGGCTATCTGCTCTCCTTCACAGTATCCAATGTTAGTCCAACTTTGAGTAGATCCGTTGAAATAAATGGGACTTAAATTAGATTAACAGTAGATAGAGCACTCTGAATACATTCCTGTGCCTTCATTTCTGCAGATAGCTTTGCTTTCCTGCATTCTGGGACCACATCTTCTCTGTATGAAGTCTAGAGAATTGTGTCGCTTATGCCTGCATCTTTCATTTGCAAATGCTTAGTGCTGGATTTTAAAATCTCATGAAATCCTTTTTAATGTAAAGTAGCTATTGAATTTTCAAAGTGAAATGTTGGCTTATGTTTTGAATGTTTGTAATAGTTGCCTTGTCCACAATTATAGGTTTAAGTGCTATTAAACACACACAGAGAATAAAGTTTTTCCTGCTAGTAGTTGCAGTATCAGGCAGGTCTCCTTGAGGAACAAGATGATATTCCTCTTAGCTCCTGTCTTCGGAGCCCTAAAATACATCTAGGATAAAGGAGCTTTCTCAGACCAGGGAGTGCATAATCTCTTCATCCCAAGGTTTGGGTGGCACATGGTTAGCCTGGCCATCCTCAGAGTTTGCCTGAAAGCAGCACAAGGTGCTCAGGACTTGGAATAAAGACAGATAATGTTTTAGTTTATTAAGATAGAAATCCTATGGTCCCTGGGAGAGCATCCATCCCAGTGACCATAGGATTGCTTGGAAAAACCCTTCCAAGGTCAAAGACAGTGCTCCGACCTCAGAGGGGGAGATCCAAGCTCCCTCCCCCAACCCTTTGTAGCCTGCTGGCTTCTGAGGTTGGTAAAGCAACCTCAGAGTAGGAGAAAAGGAGGGGTTCAAGTGGGCCAGGAGGGGTGAAGACTGGAGAAGCCAGAATATGAAATATCCTGAGCCTCCTCCAGCCTTGTTTCCTTTTCCTCCAAAGAGCCCTTGTTAGCTTCCACCCAATTGGGAATACGTTTCTCAGCGGAGGCTTCTGAGCAGCAAGGTCACAATCAATGGGACTGCGCCCTAGCTGTGATTTTTATTGATTGATTGATTGATTACATTTATATACCGCCCCATAGCCAAAGCTCTCTGGGCGGTTTACAAAAGTTAAAAACAGTGAACATTAAAAACAAATATACAAAAATTTAAAACCATCAATAGCATAAAATCAGCAATATGGTCCATGAAGTCACGAAGAGTCGGAAGCGACTGAACGAATAAACAACAAATTCTGGGGTCAGTTAAAAAACTCAGCATATGTTGTTAACTGCCTAGGAGAAGAGAAAAGTCTTGACTTGGCACCAAAAAGACAACAATGTTGGCGCCAGGTGAGCCTCGTTGGGGAGATCATTCCAGAATTGGGGGGCCACCACTGGAAAGGCCCTCTCCCTTGCTGCCATCCTTTGAGCTTCCCTCGGAGTAGGCACTCGGAGGAGGACCTTAGATGTTGAGTGCAGTGTATGGGTAGGTTCATGCCGGGAGAGGCGTTCCATCAGGTATTGTGGTCCCAAGCCATGTAAGGCTTTATAGGTTCAAACTGTAAGTTGCCTGGGAGGCCCTATTGGAATCAAAAGGCACCTCAGAAATTTATAAAAATAAAATAAAAATAAAATGTGTTCTTTGATTTGTCACAAAATGGGCCGTTGTCCTCTTCTCTGATATTTGGCATGTCTGCTGCCTTAAGGGAGCAGTAAAATCGTTGCAAACTGTATTATTAGATGGAAAACACCAAAGTTACATGCATGAAAATACTGGCTGGGGCTGCCATTGAAATAAAATGGGAATGGGAAAATGAATACAAAAGGCATGGCCATCTGAGGAACCCTGAAGGGCTGGACTGGGCCCCAGGCTGGCCAAATTTGGCCCACAGGCCTGAGCTTTGCCACCTCTACTCCAAGCCACAGTTGGTAGGACTGGGAACTAGTGAGAAGTTCAAACATTTCCTCGTCTCCTTTTGCACTCATCTCAATAGAACACTTCCTGATTTAATCAAAGCAAATTTTGCTGTTACATCAGAATTGGCAAGCTATGGTTTGAGCAAGCCCTGAAAACCAAGAGTAGTTTACAATCCTGGTTGGGAGGGTTTGCTCAAACCATAGTTTGTTGGCTTGCTCAAACTATGATTTGACTGATTAAGCCACATGTAAGAGGGAATTTGGAAACGGGTGGGGACATAGGGGAGCGCTCAAACCCATTGCGTCTTTCCAATTCTCCAACCATAGTTTGGAGGATCAGCAGAATGATGACTGAATGCAGCCACTATGTTCATCACTGTTTAACAGATAACTGAACTGATGTTGCTAGGACTGGTTTCACGGTTTAACTGTTGCAACCTACTGAGGACTGAGAATTGATGCCTTCTGTCGATTTCTTTGTCTTCTGGCATTTGTGACATGATAGGAATCACAGTAATCGATATAAATGGATTAGTGGCTAGGGTGACCATATGAAAAGGAGGACAGGGCTCCTGTATCTTTAACAGTGGCATAGAAAAGGGAATTTCAGCAGGTGTCATTTGTATATATGGAGAACCTGGTGAAATTCCCTCTTCATCACAACAATTAAAGCTGAAGGAGCTATACTAGAGTGACCAGATTTAAAAGAGGGCAGGGCACCTGCAGTTTTAACTGGTGATGAAGAGGAAATTTCAGCAGGTTCTCCATATATACAAATGACACCTGCTGAAATTCCCTTTTCTATGCAACTGTTAAAGATACCTATGGTCACCCTAATGTTGGAGAAGCTCTCAGAGGCTGGACTCCAGTGGTGAGTGGGGCTGAAGGCAAAAGGGATGAGGCCGAAATACTGAAAATGCCAGGACAGTTTACCTTAAACTTCTTACTGCCAGTAACTAAGCCTTAGGGGCGAGGGATTCAACCTTTTAGAATGGGGGAAAGCTGCAAAAATATGGTTCGGGTCCAAAGTCCTTCCTCAGGGCTTATCCAACAAGGATTTTACAGTCGTTTGCTCAATGAAATCATAGGCAAATGATTAGAGTGACCAGATTTAAAAGAGGGCAGGGCACCTGCAGTTTTAACTGTTGTGATGAAGAGGAAATTTCACCAGGTTCTCCATATATACAAATGACACCTGTTAAAAATTCCCTTTTCAATACATCTGTTAAAAATACAGGAGCCCTGTCCTCCTTTTCATATGGTCATCCTATTAGTGGTAGAACACTCCATCAAGCAATAAACTTAAGATAATTTAAATGTAAAAAAATAAAGAAATGCAAATTCATGCCAATTCCGGTCTTGACCAGCATGGTAGCCTAAAGTCTGCCCAATAGCATGAAGTAATGAAAGGAACAGAGATTTGTATAGCCATTGGTTATTATAGGATGAAGGGTTAAAAAAAGAATTAATAAACTGGATTCTCAGCTGGATTTTGGCAACTCAGAAATGTGGTGAAATTGCCTGTCAGAATTAAAGAACAAATAACCAAGAACATAATAATTTTAAAATATCAAAGGACTAGTAATATCCTACTAAAATACAAAACACAAAACACTGCATTCCCACATACTTCAAGGGAAGCTGGATCATATCCTAGAACAAGATGGCTAAACCTCAGATTAATGAATGCCAACAGCAAATGTTCAAAAATATTAATGGATCCATAAAACAGGAAATTTGGAAGTGATTAGCTATATAGAAAATACCACTGGAAGTCTTTGATGCTGTTTACATCAAAGTTTTTGGTATTCCATTATAAAATTCCTTTAAATTAACATTTAAAAGTCAAGATTGGGCAAAACCCTACTAGAAGGGTGACCGTATAAAAGGAGGACAGGGCTCCTGTATCTTTAACAGTTGTATAGAAAAGGGAATTTCAGCAGGTGTCATTTGTATATATGGAGAACCTGGTGAAATTTCCTCTTCATCACAACAGTTAAAGCTGCAGGTGCCCTGCCCTCTTTTAAATCTGGTCACTCTAGTATAGCTCCTGCACCTTTAACTGTTGTGACAAAGAGGGAATTTCACCAGGTTCTCCATATATACAAATGACACCTGCTGAAATTCCCTTTTCAATACAACTGCCCTCCTTTTCATATGGTCACCCTACCTACTAGAGAGATGACTGCAACTTGGTCAATTCCATCAATAAGCATTCCTAATCTGCCCAATTTGCAAGAGTACAGTATTGATAACCACCATATGGAACATATCTCTGTAATGTTGACCAGTTGCCTGGAATGGTCTTAGAGAACAAAAATTGCATTTTAAAATGGCACTGGGATTTACACATCATATTTCAATACATGTAGTTATGGGTTTAACCACTTGTTTATAGCACTGTTTTGCATAAGCAATTCCTCACTTGTACAAGAGGTAAGAAATTCTGGGGTAGATGTTACAACAGAGCAGAAGGTAGATCTAGATCTACTGGTAGATCTCTGGCTCATTTGCACTGAATTGGCAAGGATTTCAGACTCCAAAATAATGAAGGATAACAGCAACAAAATGTCTCCTATGGCCCTAAATTGTATAGTTGTCATGAAGAAAAATTTGTGTGGAAGGATCGTGGTGGTGTGTTAGCCAACAATCAGTTCATTGAAGGAACATCTTGTAGCCATTGAACCAGCATCTTCAACTAGCTCTAAAAACATCAACTGACCATGTTCCCATCAGGAAGCTATCCGGCTATAGAAAATATGGTCCCCTCTTCACCCGACATGCTACAATAGCATTTTCATTGCTGAATTTTGCTAAAACACAAGCAGATGGCCACAAACAACTTGAAGAGAAAATCAAGTTCTATTAACGGGAGCAGATAACTGCTCATTTGTGGATGGAATGGTGGAGAAAATGGGACGCATGCAGCTTTAAAAAAAAGAGTCAACAAGCGATAACTGAAGTTATTTCTCCCCTGACAGCTGTATTAAAAATGGAATGTGTGCTGGCTTCTATTTGTCTCCCTAAAGGCTGTTTCGCACTACCCCTGGCTGGCTGGCAATTCTGTATACATGGTAAGCTCAGTAGAGCATCAGGGATGAGGAATCACATGTGTGCCCTTACCACCACCATACAGATGTACCCAGCACTGGCACTGCACCTTGGCACATATGGCGTAACTGTATTACATGACCTGAGTTGGCTTGCCTACATGCTTATGCAGATTTCCATAACTCTTAACACATTTGTTTTAAGGGAAAGGCCCACAGGGATAGATGCCACCTATATGCCCTGATTATACAAAGCCTTGGATGCAGGGAGTCATGGGCTGACTCTGAATCCGTGGTAATTGCAGGGAGACCCATAGTAACTGGATCTCTAAGGCCATGCTGTTCGTTCCGGCCAACTTATTTATTGAATGAATTTAATACCTCCCTTTAGTTTGAAAACTCCCAGGCTGTCTTGCAAGTAAATAAAGATTCAAACTACGAGTGAGAACTCCCCCCTGTCCCTGACTCCTTGCAGCCACTGTGGGGAAATTCTATGGTACCTGTCTAGCTAAAAATGTTAAAAAGCAGGAATGGGTGAAAATGCCTCCATCAATCTTTCTGCCCTGCCTGCCAGGGCTTAGATAGTTGGAGGGCTCCAATCTCAGAGTCCTCCATCCATAGGGTGTCAGTCCCTTAGGATTGCACTCTTAATGTCACTCTTCCTCAATAACAATTTTATTTTATTTTGTGCAATGAGTGTAGGTATAAAACCTGCTGAGGATTATCTTCCTAGTTCTCATTACATTAATGTTTTGAAAATATTTGATTGTTATTTGAAAATATTTGACTGGCCAACGGTTCAAATCCTTTTGATTTCTCAAACGCCCTACCTTCGTTCGTGTTTCAGCACAAAAGGTTTTCACCTGGCTCCAAAAAGATGACAATGTAGGTGCCAGGCAAGCCTTGGCGGAGAGGGCATTCCACAACTGGGGTGCCCCACTGAAAAGCCCCTCTCCTCATCAGCAACCCACCTCACGTCATTTGGCGGTGGCACTGGAGAAGGGCCTCTGAACTTAGGGTCCAGGCACATATGTATGGAAGGAGACAACTTCATGGCACCTAGGGCATGTTTAGACCTACTGGCAGAGGATCTCATGATATGGTGATTGTGAGATCCTCCCTCCTCAGTCCACAAGCAGCGTGCGACATCCTGGGAGGAAGAGGACATCGCGCCCGTCATTTTTGTATGTTTGTTTTCTATTGAAAATGAGCGCGGGAGCGCTCCACCGAAAAGGTAGGTTTAAAAAATAATAATAATCCCGATCCCCCCCTCCCACGCCCGATGGGCACGGAGTTCCTGAACAGCTCTGAGCCCCGTGCCCGGCTCCTCGTGTTTACTTGTGAGGAGCCGGGACAAACCGGGACGGCTGCCCACACGTCCCGTGGTCTCGGGATCATCCCAGGACTGCGGGAAAAACTGGGATAAAAGTGTAGGGCAATATCCCGGGGAAATGCAGGGATCTTCCCTCCCTGCTCCTGGGATCCCCTGTGTGTCATGTGGATGTACAGGGACGATCCCGGGATGATCCCCAGGAGATCGCCCTGTCTAGACATGCCCCTAGTCCTAAGCCATTGGGGCTTTGTAGGTTAACGCCAGAACTTTGAATTAGGTGTAGAAACAGCCTGGGAGCCGATGCAGTGGCAAAAAGCAGTGGCACAAAGTACAACTTGAGGTGATATGCATGTCACTAACTAGGTTTTAGAGAGAGGAAATAAAATTATACGTCTGGGAACATTAGGAAACTGCCAATAATAAGGATGACCTTGTGACTCAGTAGAGCTGCCTAATGTAGGAAGCTACAGAGAGAATGTACAAGTGTACCATCAGGTGTAATAGCAACTGCAGGACTAGTGGAGGGTATAATCACATGGAATGGCAGAGTCGTTTTCGTGTGTTTGTCTCAGGTTACCTGGGCAACAAGCCAAAGGGGTAAAAAGAATAGAACAGAAGGGAAACTGGCACTTACTGAAAATAAAAAGAAACACAAGCAACCCTGTGCATCTGCTTAGACCAAGGACACACACACAGGACTGCAGCTGTAATCTTCGCGCAGGATCTCTATGACATGACGCACAGGGGATCCCGGGAGCAGGGAGGGATGATCCGTCCCTTTCCCCGGGATGTCACCCTACCCGTCTATCCCGACTTCTCCCATGGTCCCGCATCCCGTTTTCGTCCCAGCTCTTTGCGAGTGGGGTGGGATGGGGTGGGCGGGACTATGTTTTATCTTAAAAAAATGTACCTTTGCGCTGGAGCGCTCCTGCGCTCTTTTTCAATAAAAAATTAAACAAAATGGCGGGCGCGACGTCCTCCATCCTCCAGGGAAGTCGCGCGCTGTGTGTAGACAGAGAACCACGATCCTGGAAGTAGGCAAGTCCGAGATCACCCCCTCTCTGGCCCTCTACACCCACCTGATTGCCACCCACCTTACTCTCTCTGTTTGCCACCCACCTTACTCCAGATAGCAGGGGCAACCATAGGCTAGTCTCCAAGTACATGGGCAGGTTGCTATGGGAAAAGGCATTCCTCAGTTACCTGGGTCCTGAGCCATATAGAGCTTTAAGGGCAAGCCCTAAGTATTTTAATTCCTTTGAATTTATATTATGTTTCAATTAAGAATTTGTTTTGAATCTGGATTTTATTTGTTAGCCACCTTGAGCACCATTTTTTTGTCAGAAAGGCAGGATAGATTCTAATTAAATAAACAAATTAATTAATTAATAAACAAACAACCAAGCAAGCACCATCACTTTGAGTTGTGGTTGGAAACTAGACCAGAACCCAATAAATTCTTTTAATATCAATGAGACATGTTCTCACTGACCGGTTCTCACTGCATTTTGAACTAACCGCAGTTTCCAAACAATTTTCAAAGGCAGCTCAATGTCCAACACATTACAGTAGACAGTCCTAGATGTTACCAGATCACGGGACAGTTGTCTCTAAGCTAGTTGTGCCCAGGAGAGGCTGCAGCTGCCACCTCAACCTAAGCTGATGAAAGGTACTCCTTGCCACAGAGGCTACAAGAGCCTCGGTGACATAGCTAAATCTAGGGGCATGTCTACACCAGGGGAGGGGAGGGGGAGGATCTCTCGATATGCTGATCGTGAGATCCTCCCCCTCAGTCCACATGCGGCGCACAACGTCCAGGGATGAAGGAGGATTTTTTTTTTAAAAAAAAAGACAGGACCTGGAGCGCACCTGCGCTTGAAGAGCTGATGGGCACAGAGCGCTTGAAGAGGTCCATGCCCTGTGCCTGGTTCCCGGCTCCTTGCATTTACTTGCGAGGAGCCGGGACAAAACTGGGACAGCCGCCCACACCTCCCGCGGTCTCAGGACAATCCTGAGACTGTGGGAAAAAATGAGAAAAAAGGCTATGGCAATATCCTGGGGAAATCTTCCCTCCCTGCTCCTGGGATCCCCTGTGCATCTTGTGGACGCACAGGGACAATCCCTGGGATATCGCCTGGTGTAGATGTGCCCTAGGAGTATCCCCAGACTACGAACTTGATTTTTAATGAAGAGCGCAACCCCATCCAAACCAGGCTGAGCACCTTCTCTCTGAACAGATAAACAATCTACCCACAGAACTGGCCCCAAAGCTACTTTGTCTGATGGCCATACCAAATTTCATGAGACTTTTTGTTGTCAATAATACAGTAAGAATGGGGTGACCCTATCAACATAGCTTCAAATCATCAGTTGAAATGATACGATTCCTAATAATCCTCTCAGAAGTTCTCTATTTTTTTAAAAAAACCCACTTTGCTCCTTATATCAAATGCAGTATTAGAAAGTATAATGAGATTATTTCCTGAAAAATAGAAGTCAAAAGCTCTCATCCTCAGTCACTTTTCAATCAAGAAAAAGGGAGGAGGGGAAAGAGATACTTGTTAGAGACATATTGCTTCTGATCAATGATCCCCCAACAAAATTTAATTAAGGGAGATGAGCAAGCAATATGAAGAATTTTCAAATGAGCTTACTTAGCTGTCAAGCAAGTCATGGACTGAACTTCAGAAACAAGGTCTCTAATTGAGTTCCACAAAACTAAAGCACGTTCAAAATCCAATCCAGTACAGGCTGCCTCTTATTTGACAAAATAATAAAGAAATAAATGGGTATGGTTGCTACAGGGGATTGTGATAGATAACAAATCTGCTTGTTTCAAGACTACCAAGAAAAACAGACAAGTGGTTTTGTGTGCATGTCTGTCTGTGTGTATAATGAATGATCAGACCAGTGGACTGTGCACTTCTGGTAAATTCCTAATAAATTCCCAGAGTTCATCAGAAGTATACACTGGGTGACCCCGTTCAGACGACAAGCTAAAACATGCTGCTTAACCACAAAATGCTTAACCATGGTTTACGGTGTCGTCTGACACATGTTTTCCCTAACCATCTTGCCCGTTAACCACATTGTGGTTATGCTCACTAACCATGGCTAAAACTGTCGTCTGACATGTGTCTGTGGTTAAGGGGCCGTGGTTAAGGGGTTAAGGCATAGAGTTTCCAGTACAGAGTTGCCTAACTAGGTGGGGCTGCTCTAGCCAGCGGGCTCTATGGTTGCTATGGACCGCTGTTTGCTATGCTCACTGTGGCTGCCGTTTCGTGTTTTGCATTAGTTTTTTGGAGCAATTTTTGCTCTTCTTAACAGAGCATGCTTAAAGCAGAGCTTTTTAAATACCCGCTTGCAATTTCCCCATACGAAGCATCCGTTCCTCCTACATCGTTGACGCGCCATTACACCCCTCAGGTTCTGATTACTGTGGAGGCACTGCCTGATGACGCAGCTGGGGCAGCCGTCCCGGAAGGCTTCTGCCTCCCCTGTGACGACTGTAGAGGTATAGCAGGCGTGGCGATGCAGAGAGCAAAGAAGATGCTTTCCCTCCCGTTGTTATGCCCGTGGAATCCACACTCTGATCCCCTTTTACCCTTGTTCGTGTCTCCCATGATAGTCTGGGTAAGCATAAAGATTCCTGCCCATGCGTTCTGTGCTTACTGCAAAGGACAGGCATCCTCAGGAGCTGGGGTTGCTGGTTTGGTATGTAAAAAGGATGTCAGGATGAGCTATATGATATATTTACCACTCCTGGACTAGTATGGGAGCAATGCTGGAGGCAGCAGCACCTATGAGGATAAAGGAACATGTAAAGGGGAATTTAAAGTATTGATTGGTCCAAAAATATAATTGGCTCAATGATCCAATGCCTCAGGTTGCCTACGCAATCAGAGATTCACCTGAAGAAATGTCTGGTGTTGGCCTTCACTAGATGATCCTAGAAGCTCTTGGATCCTATAATGCTCGTGGACCTGTATAACATTAGTAAAGTTCTATATGAAGATAACCCAAGGAAAACTGGACTATGTGGCTTTTGTAATTACATAATTACAGAATAATTTATTATGATATTTCATACTTACCTCCAAAAAGCCCGCCTATTCCATGAAGCCTTTGACAGATGTCCTCAGTCCTCATCTCATAATGAAACGAAGGCCTCAGCTAGACGAGGGAGGTCGGAGGCAGGCGATCTTGCGATGTTATGGTCGCGAGATCGTCGCCCTGGTTTACATGGAGCACGCAATGTCGTGTCCGCCATTTTTGTTTGTTTGTTAAAGGAGAAAGAGCGCACGGGCGCTCATGCGCAAATGGTGAGGGTTGTTTTTTTAAAAAAACACCATACTTCATCCTCACCCCACCCCCGATGGGCACAGAGCTCTGTGCCCCATGCCCGGCTCCTCGTGATTACTCACGAGGAGCCGAGACAAACCACGACACCCGCCCACATGTTCTACGGTCTCGGGATCATCCCGAGACAACGGAAAAAGTGGGCTAGAAGTGTAGGGCGATATCCCAGAGAAAGGGACGGATCATCCCTCCCTGCTTCCGGGATCCCCTGTGCGTCATGTGAACGCACAGGGACGACCCCTGTGCAGTCCCCGGGATATCGCCCCGTCTAGCTATGGCCTAAGCCTCTGTATGAGTAACTTAAATTATGCATATTCATCTCATTTATCCCTTTACCATCTCCCTTCCTTCCCTCTGTTGCCTCCACAGTGTTGACTTTTAGATTGTAAGCTAGTGTACATGTACGTGCAAGTGAAGTGCGTCCGTGTCCCTGTCTGTATGAGTATGAGGGAGAAGGAGATGTGTTTATAGTCCATGAGTGGGAAGGAGGAATGTGTGAGTATAGGGGTGATAGTGAAGGATGTGTTTGTGTGACTCCACCTGCCTCCAGCACTACTCATCAACGCAGCCGCCAAAGGATTCCGCCACTGCAGCCCCCCCTGAAAGAGACAGCTGTACAGCACCATGTACATAGATGGTGCTATATAAATAAATAATAATAATAATAATAGCTAGACAGACAAAAGGCCTTTTTACTGTAAACTAGAAGAAGTCTAATTGGAAACCTCAAAATAAATGCATCTCATATATCATAGCTACTAGCACAAAAAGGGAGACAGAAAACCTGGCCGTTCATAAGTAATGAAAAATGTGATACAGGATTACACACTGAATACATATATGCACCTTCCACTAAGAGGCTTTGTTCCAATGGTGCAACTGATCAGGCAATCAAAGCTTAGAAGGACATCATTCACTGGTTTCCAATCAGCAGCAAGTGCCAGCTTCAAGTAAGTGCATGATGAGGCTTCAGTTCACAACACCCCCTTTTGAATAAAGGGCAAAAACTTCCCAAAAAAGGAGTAATTTTAATTTTCAAGAAGTCCCAATCTAGCTTGTATCTTCAATGCCGGAGAGCTGATATGTTCCATGTGTAGATGAACTTAGCGTGACTTGTTATTTGATTTAAAAATAACAGCTGTGGGGGGTGGGGAGTTAGGATCAGGACCACGGCGTGGGGGTGGGGATTTTTTTAAAATAAAAATTCTTACCCTCTGTGCCATGATCATGATGAAAATTGCCTCCCTGAAGCTGCTGTTTGTCCTGAGAGGGAACCTCCTATTGGCACTACAGGTCTCCACAACTTTTGGCCAACCAAGCCAAATGTAATCCATCAGCTATAAATCCCCCCAACCCCATTTTTGCTGTCTCAGGCATCTGACAAAATCAGGAAGCTCATTGCACCTCTCTGGGCCGTTGATCTAGGCCCACTGGACTGCACTTGGCTTGGTGAGTTACCATCACCAGTCATTCAGGCCTGGAGCAGAGGAGCAGATATAGGGTGACCATATGAAAAGGAGGACAGGGCTCCTGTAGCTTTAACAGTAATATAGAAAAGGGAATTTCAGCAGGTGTCAATTGAAGAGGGTGAAATTCCCTCTTCATCACAAAGCTGCAGAAGCCCTCCCCTCTTTTGTATCTGGCCACTCTACTATAGCTAGTGTAGCTTTAAGTGTTGTGATGAAGAGGGAATTTCACCCTCTTCAATTGACACCTGCTGAAATTCCCTTTTCCACTTTACTGTTAAAGATACAGGAGCCCTGTCCTCCTTTTCATATGGTCACCCTAAGCAGATAGCAACCATATTGCTGGAACAATGCTGGCACTTACCAACATAGCCTGGGGTGCCGCAAGCTGTGGACATGACGTCGCCTTTACCCTCCATTTTCGACAGTCCAAAATCACTTATCATGATTTTAGATTCTTCATCTTGGCTGTAGTATAACAAGTTTTCTGGCTGTAGGGATATGAAGAAAACAAACATGGTACATGAATCTAAGAGATCGAAGAACAAGAAGAAGAAGAGGAGGAAGAGGAGGAGGAGGAGGAGGAGATATTGGGTTAAATAATTTCTATTTCATCTGCTATCCAATTTCTCAATATAAGCTTCCTTTTAAAACTCTGATTGTCAGATATATAACTTAGTACAGGAAGTCACTGTCATATCTTACTAAGCATGCAATCCTATGCATGTTTAGACAAGAAAAAAGGCCTACAACTCCCAGCATGCCCCACCCCGCCGTGGTTGGGGCATGCTGGGAGTTGTAGGCCTTTTTCCTGTCTAGGATTGCACCTTAAGACAGACAATGTTACAAAGTAGTGTTCCCAGATGCAATGTACGAGCAGAAAAGAGAATTTGGGCAGGTGCTACTAATTAAAACAGAACCTGTTGAAATTTCCACTTTTCTACACAATTCCACGGAGAATAAGGTTGTCAGTGGCTACTAGACACAAAGGCTATATATCGGCCATTTTCTCTCATCACACGAAGCCACCCTGCAAATAAGCTACACAGCGTGCATTGTTTGCAGAACAACCCATGTTGCACTTGACAGACGCTTGGGCTCACTCTTGGTGCACCTACATCTGTCACCTTTTGCTCCCCCCTTTTCAGTGATTTTCTACAACTGCACCTTTGGTTCCTGACAAGTGTGTGCAAAGTAGCCTGTACGCAGCCTTGCCAGGTCAATTTTCATGTATGTTACCTATTCCACTTCCCAGCTCCCTTTGATAACTAAAGGAAAGGAAAGGAACCTCTCGTGCAAGCACTTGCGGACTCCTAGAGGGACGCCTGCTTTCGCTGACATTTTCTTGGCAGACTTTGTAGCGGGGCGGTTTGCCATTGCCTTCCCCAGTCGCAGTTACCTTTCCCCCAGCTAGCTGGGCACTCATTTTACCGACCCCGGAAGGATGGAAGGCTGAGTTGACCTGAGCCGGCTGCCTGAGAACCAGCTTCCGCTGGGATCGAACTCAGGCTATGGGGAGAGTTTCGGCTGCAGTAACCACTCTGTGCCACATGAGGCTCTTGATAGCTAAAACATACGAGGAAATTGACCAGGCAAGAGTACACATATTAGACAGCATAAAAATGCACTTGAGAAAGACCAATAAATTATGAACGTATTTGCTCAGTTCTCTCAATAGTTGCTCAGTATTAAATTTAAATATTTTTTTAAAGTGTGATGAACCAGTGACAGTCACTCCAAAGTGCTGCTTAAGCATCGGAGGAGGAGCTGTCATGAGCAGCAGCGAGGGAGAGATCATAAAAAGTGGCAGATTTTTTTGTGCTGCTCTTGACGAGCAGCTCACTAGCTGAATCCTGGAAGCTGCAATGAAATTGCTGTCGCAGGTTCGGACAACACAACAACCCCGCAAAGATCGAATAGCCTCTAAAACAAGCCATTGAATGTCAGGATAGCTTGTTGCTGCAAAATAAGCCACCCTCTGAAAAGTGGTCTGGGTTTGGGTGACATGACAACCTATTGTGGCTAGTTACCCATGATGGGTTGTTGTGTCATGCAAACCTAGTAATTACCTCCAGTATCAGTGACAGGCCATGGCTAGACTTAGCGGTCTAGTGCAACGGAGGGGTTGGATCTCATGATTTTATGATCACAAGATTTCCCCCTCTGTCTACACGCAGCGTGCAATGTCCTGGGAGGAGGAGGAGGAGGAGGAGGAGGAGGAGGAGGAGGAGGACGACGACGACGTCACGACCGCCATTTTGTTTTGTTTTTTAAAGGGGAAGCGCTTGAGCGCAAAAGGTAAGTGTTTGTTTTGTTTTACAAAAAAAAACCCTTCCCACTCCCCCCACCCCACTCCCGATGGGCACGGTTACTTGTGAGGAGCTGGGATGAAAATATGATGCCCGGCTGCACATCCCACGGTCTCGAGATCATCCCGAGACTGCGGGAAAAAGCGGGATTAAAGGCTATGCCGATATCCCAGGGCAAGGGAGGGATCATCCCTCCCTGCTCCCAGGATCCCCTGTGCATCATGTGGACGCACAGGGATGATCCTGGGACGATCCCCAGGATATCGGCAGGTCGAGCCATGGCCACAGTCTGCTTCTGTATTCTGGTTGCTGGGGAACACGAGCGCGCTACTTCATTCATGTCCTGTTGTGGGCTTCCCATTGGGACGTGCTTTTTGGCTGCTGAAGGAACAGAATGCTAAACTAGCTAGGCCTTCAGTCGAATTCAGCTTCTCATCTTATGTTTTGTTCAGACAAACCACTTAGGGAAGTCTTTACAGGTATCCAGGCCGCCAGTATGTGAGCAATTGTGGAGGCAGTAGCACCCATGTAGGAAAAAGTACGCATAAAGGGATCTTTAGTTTAGGAAACAAAGGTAACCCATTCTATTCAACAGAATTACATCTCAATATTCATTTCTGCTCGAGTGATTACAAAAGACTACTGAGTACCTAAACGTAACAAAAATGGGGATTGAAAGTATGTCTCTTAGCAGGGAGGTACTGCTTTTGTATATATTGTTGGTATGACTCACAGCCTTGCATGAAATTGCCAGGGTGTTGTATTAAATGTAAATCTGGCTGCAGGCCAACATTTAGCCCCCAAAAGATAGATCTGCTATGATGCACCTAGCTTTCAACACACACTTCTAACAATTCATTAACATCCAATGAATCTTTTCCTTGACACAAACACTTCTGGGAACTTTAATTCTGTGGCAGCTACAGTACATCACCACAGGCCTCGATCAGGGTGGTTCTTGGTCCTTTTCTTTGGCCAGGCACAGAGCACTGTCACTTCACTACAGTACATTCCTGTAAGCTATAGTTTACCACACAGGATCGGTCCTTGAACATATTTAAATTCACAGAGAGAGAAATGGCCAGCATTTTCAATAACACCGGGAACAGGGCTGCCAAGAAAGTGGTACAAATTCCTACCATCATTTAACATGCTCCTTTTGTAAACCCAATATATGTTCCAGCCAGGAGTTTCCAAGAAACGACAAGAAACAGATGGGCTGATTTAGTACTTCTGCATTCCCTGGTCCAAATCCAAAGCTGATGTAAAGAGCTGCACCACCATTTAAGGCAGTAACATCATATTACGGTAGCATTTGTCTCGCAGACAAATATCAGACGGGCATTTCCAATGGGTGGATTCAGATGACTATGTTATTCCTGGGGTGATTACAGTAATTACATGAGAGTTTGTGGGGTTTGTTTAATTTTCATTGCATTGGTTTTAGCAAAGTCATCCCTTATTTTTAAGCACGTCAAGTCATGCAGGGTCCTGAATAATTACTCCCAAGCTCCACTGAGATACCTGCCCATCTGTGAGGCCATTGTCTGGCAAGGGGACGTTGGAGCCACCCTCCTCCATTAGGACCATCAATAAAGGGCAAAACAGGGAAGTGATGCTTAGGGTGAGGTGACAGAGGAAGCATGAAGCTGAAGTGACACAGGAGGAGTTGCTGTTAACCCCATGAGGGCGGCCCTTAAGGTTAAGAAGGGACCTGCTTAGAAGTGGGCACGAAAGCAAGATTAAGTCTTTCAGCTGCTTCACTGGCCAAGGCATGCTTTATTTGTAATTTGCCCATTTACTTGTAATTTGCCCAGGGACATGGACTGGCATCTCTTTCTCTGTCACTTTAGCTTCATGCTTTTCTTTTCTTTATTATTTATTTATTTATTTATTTATTTATTTATTTATTTATATCCCACCTTTTTTCCTCCCTCTCCATTCTATCCTCACAACAACCCTGTGAGGTGGGGGTTGGGCTGAGAGTCTGTGACTGGCCCAAAGTCACCCAGTGGGTTTCCATGGCTGAGTGGGGACTAGAACCTGGATCTCCCAACTCCCAGTCCGACACTCTCACCACTACACCACACTGGCTCTCAGCTTTTCTTTGAGATAGCCTGGTCCCAAGCCCTGGCTTCCACTTTCTCCAGTCTGGTTCAGACAGTCCCAAACCCTTCAGTCTGGGGAGGCAACTACGCAGTAAGCTCGACTTCCCCACAGCTCCCCCTGTAAGGAAGCAGAAGTTGAGTTTCTTTATAGAAACCACAGGTAGGGTGCTACAAAAGGGGACAGAGACCCTCCAGGGCCATGGACTGACGTTCCTTTCAGGAAAAGCTAGTAGCATCACAGGTAGCCCTGACTGTTCTTTGGGGTCTTCCCCTGCCTGGTGTAGAGCATTCAGCATGGAGAAGGGAGGGCATAGTCTCCTTTCCATTCAGGCTGGTGGCCTCTTCTGTGCTCCTCTGGGGTTGAGGCCTCACTGGTTGTTGGCTTGCTTGTAGCTGTTCTTCCCCCTGCACCTTCCTTGCCTGTGCTTTTGCCACTCTCCCTCACTGCCTTCCACCTCCCACTCCCTGTGTCCTTTCTCCATACTCTAGCTTCCTCCTCTCAGCTCCTCTTGCTCTCCTTCCTCTTCCTCCCCACTGGTCTCCTTTGGTTTCCCTGCCTCTCTGGGTCATACCTCTCCTTTCCCCACATCAGCAGTTCATCTCCATGATCAGGCTGGCCAAGAAGCAAGGGGCGAATCTTGACATTATGCTCAGGTGCTGCTGTTCGTAGCTGTCCCAGCTCAGCTCCCTTATTGGTGAGGAGGGAGTGGTTGGTCAAGGTGTGCCCCAAGTTTCTGTGCACCATCTAAGTCAGGGGTCCCCAATCTTTTTGGCTTGTTGGGCACATTTGGAATTTTGAGAGTGTATTGTGGATGCCTATATACACCAGTTGCTGGGGAACATGGGTGGGAGGGTGCTGTTGCACTGTGTCCTGCTTATGGGTTCCTGGTTGACAGCTGATTGGCCACTGTGTGAACAGAGTGCTGGACTAGATGGACCCTTGGTCTGATCCATCATGGCTCTTCTTAAGTTCTGCCATGGGGGACTTGCCCATTCACAAAATGGCTGCCATGATAGGCATGACCAGACCAAAAAAAAACCAAACATTTTCCTGAGGACTGAAAGAAAAGCAACTTGCCTAAGAACTGAAGTACAAGGCAGAGGTGAGGTCCGAGTTAAAAATACAACTACCAAAAGACCACAATTTTCTGCTGCAACACCCATTTCACTGAAAGCAAACTGATGAGGTTCAGAGAACAGGTAACTTGGCCAAGGATGTCATGTGGGTCCCAGAGGCCTTTATTTCTTGGAAATAAAGGATGGCTTTGGAGAATAACACTTCACTTTGCAGTGTGTCAGCTCCCATTTTAAAATAAAAATTAAGAAGTGTAAAAAATGAAATGATATTCAAGAAAGGCAGGAGCCTGGTGGGCGCCAAGAAAAGTGTCTGTGGTCACAGGGGTGCCCAACGGCACCACATTGGAGACCCCAGTTCTAAGTGAATCTGTTTAAGACAGAGGTGATATACGAACATAGGAGCATAAAAAGAATCTGTCTGGATCCATCTATCTTGTTTCCCAGAGTGGCCAATGAAATGCTTTCAGGAAGCCCACAGGTGGGGTGTGACAGCTAAATGATTAAATACTACAGTTTCCACTGAGTCAACTAGCTCATGTCTTCTGGCTTCTTTACTACCTAGACAAGTTGGTATGGCCCTCTGTCATCCCAAAGCTTGACAGCTAAGTTGTCTCATTTCCCCGGCTGCAAAGCTGGCTCTGGGACACCCTCAGCAAAGGTGTCTGAGGAATGCAGCCACAAAATTCTCAGCCTTATTGGATCTATTTTCATTACTGTGTCCTTATATAAACCCTTAAGAAATTTATAAATTAATCCCCTCCCATAGCCCTCCTTTGAGTCACATTTCATATTTCTCTCTGGCATGTGTTGCTAATAAGATTAACTTGTTTAAAAAGTATAGTGAAGGAATTCCTCTTGGTGCAAAGTGCAGAAGTATTAACAGCTTATCCAGAGCATTGTCTGAATTACTTGAGTTTGCTCTTCAAAGCTTCTGTGTCAGGAATAATGTGTATAAGCAATTTCCTTCAAATCACATTATTTCAGGATAAGGCTGGGTTAGCAAAAGATCATATTAAGCAACTAACTCCTGAGCTGAGCTGAACTAACGTTCTAATAAACAGGACGAGTAAAATTACTAAGGGCTCAACTTTTCCTCGGGAAAAGGAGTTTGTAAAAGTCCTGCCATCACACCAGCGGCCCAGATTTTCGCAGCGCTTTTATGACACATATGATTGAAGTTGTAAATCATTGTAGGAGGACAAGATGGAGGAAGGAAAGGTTTGGTGGCCAATTATGTTCTCCCAAGGACTTCCATGGAAATACTGTAAGGCTCCTACAATTGTGTGCATTTGCAGTCACAGAGATATCGTTGTTAATATACAAACCACCTGTTCAGAGAAGGGAGAACCTTCCATAAAAACCTGTCTCTCAGGATAGGATTTGACATCACAAATGGCACCGGGCCATGTCAATTTATCCACCTCAATCCCCATAAGATTCGTTCAGTCATTCATTCTTTCATTCAATGCACAGTTATCCTGCACTGCAGCCAACATGGCTCCCAAAGTGGTTTACATAAAAATATAAACCACAATGATGCAATAAAATCATGCAAACAGTGATGCACAGCAGATAAAATCCCAGCAGTAAAACAAATACAGACTGATAGGTCTGACACCCTGAAAGACCTGCGCAAATTAAATGACCATCTTCACTTGGCACCAAAAAGAAAGCAGACTTGGCACCATGGCGCTGCCTATACAGTGGCAGGTTGTAGCTGCAGTAAGCAAAACCACGTACTTTTGCTGCTGTGGGGTGGCAGCAGCTAATTCCAATGCAGCAGCAAAAGCGTGTGGTTTCCAGCAGCCAGGCCTAAACTTTGACCTCAGCCTGGGCAGACAGCAACCAATCAGTGGTCGCCATCAACCCAGTCATGCTTCCGCCACAACTCCGGAGCAAGGATAAGACGATGAATGCGCCATACTTGGCTCACTCTAGAGAAAAAAGCCATAGTAAGCCCCCAACGTTTTTTCTTCGAAGCTTCATGGGAAAACCCTGCGATGGCTGCAAGGTGGTTGCTGCGTCGTAACATCAACGCAGTGCCACTGCGCACCCACCCCAGGGCTTTCCATGTGTATAGACAAGCCCAGAGGAGCATACCTGGAGAAAGATGAATCCAGACTCAGACCTCAGCTAGACGAGGGAGTCGGAGGGAGGCGATCTTGCGATTTTATGATCGCGAGATTGTCGCCCTGGTTTACACGCGACATTGCGGCCGCCATTTTTTTTCTTTTAAAGAACATGGAGCGCACGATCGCTCGTGCGCAGAATGTAAGTGTTTTTTAAAAAGTAATTCCCCATTCCCCGCACCCCACCCTCAACGGGCACAGAGCTCCTTAGGAGTTCTGTGCCCCGTGCGTGGTTCCCGGCTCCTTGTTGTTACTCACAAGGTGCCGGGACAAACCGCGATGCCTGCGACACGTTCCGTGATCTCGGGATCAGCCCAGGACCACGGAAAAACTGGGCTAGAAGGGCAGGGCAAAATTCCATGGTAATGGAGGGATCATCCCTCCCTGCCCCCAGGATCCCCTGTGCGTCATCCCCGGGATAAGCCCTCGTCTAGCTATGGCCTCAGACAGCTGGACTTTAGGTCCCAATGAAATCTATGTGGCAAATTAATTCATGATTCAGTGTAACTAACTTAGTTTGGATCTAAGCCTATGAATTTTCCTGCCAGCTCATAATGAGGGCCAGAGCAGAGGGGGACTAAGTATATGATATCTCATAATATGATGACTTTCACTAGACATTATGGGGCGACTGGGAGAAGTAAATGCAGGCTGGCTGTTTTTGCTGGCAATCCCCATGTTTTTCACAATATTTAGGCGGGATCTACACTGCTGCTTTAAAACGGCTTATAACAGTAGTGACAGCAGTTGGGGCCCAGGACACGCTCCATACGTAGTTTTCAAACCATTTTCAAAGCATCATATCCTGCTTGGTGTCGATCTGGCTTTAATCTTCTAAAATCAGTTGCTAAGGAGTAGGTCATGGCAATATGGTATAGCGGTTCAAGCAGCCTTTCCCAACCTGTTGTCTTCCAAACTTTGGGGACTCCAGTTCAATCATCCTCAGCCAGCATAGTGAATGGGATTTGTAGTCCAAAACATCTGGAGGGCACCAGGTTTTGGAAGGCTGGTCTAACATATATCAGTTGTGTTAGTAAATTATGTTACCTTGAGGTCTCTGTGAACGATGCCCATTCTGTGGAGATAGTACACAGCATCTAAGACCTGCCGTATCAGAGTGCTTGCATCTTTCTCGGTGTAAAATCCTTTCTCGACGATGCGGTCAAACAGCTCACCTCCAGACACTCTAAAACGAACAAGGAAAAAATAATTGTAGTCAATGGGGAAAACTTGATGCGGTTGAAAATTCCAGTTTTCAGACCTGTGTTGCGGTTCTAAAGTAACGTAAAAGTATACATATTTTTTTTCTAATGAAAAGATTCTATGAAATGCGAATTAAAAATATATCTCTTTTGACATTTCCCACAACTGTTTTTCTAATCAGTCACTTTCTAGAGAGTCATTAACCACATATATTAACCTTGCCATATTCTCTGGTGTTTGTAAATAGCTTTCGACCAATACAAAAAAGCATTTTCCAGTGCACAATACGTTGTACTTCAAGGTCAGCTATATTTCCTAGAAAGTACAGAACATGCATAGAAATAGATAATTGTTTTTTGTTCATTACAGCTGGAAAAACAATGGGGATGAAATGTCAAGGCAGATGTTTCTGGTTAAAAAGCTGGTCAGAAGATGATAGCAACAATAAGACCTATCATATATTCACAAAATATTAATTGTGTTTTCTACAAAATGTTTCATCTTAAACTTGTCATAAGTAATACTACTCTTTAAAAATAACAATCAGACACCCTTCATGATGTATATGCTCACCTGGTACTTAGAAGGTTACAGTATCAATAATCTAAATACACATTTCAGCAAGTCAAAGAAGTTACTCATTTCCTCTTAAAGTCAGTGCAGTTTGGTAAATCCAAAGTAAATGAAAGGATTGTGCACAGAGGCAACAAATATTGTCCCTGCCTGGTTCCAGGAGCTGTGTGAAGCCTGTTTTATGCGTGACAGTCCCTGTAGGACAAGGGTGCACAACCCACTGCCCACTGGCCCCATGTGAACCTGTGCTGCTTTCGGTGTGGCCTGCCAAGACTGCCGGTCCCCCACTAATTTTTCCTTACAGACTCCTGTTGCTGCTTCGTTGCCAGTAATGGCGGAGGGAAAGCAACGATCCCAATCAGAGACTCTGAGGGAAAGGGGAGGCTTTAGCCTTCTCCCATCCCCAGTGACCCCAAAGCAGCCCATCCTGTGTGTGTGTACACACATGTGCTACCTCTGGCCCCCACAGGTGACAGTGGATGAAGGTTGTGCACCCCTGATATAGACCTTACTCATTGGCATCTTGCTAATTTATCAGACACCTTATTTGACTTGGCGATTGACAACAGTATCAGCAACCTTATCTTGGTTAGCATCTGCCTTAAACACACTGGCTGGGTTCAAACAACACTCTAACCCACCATGTCTGAACACAGTGTGTTTTCTGCAGGGTGGATTAATGTGTTGTCTGAATGCAGTGTTGTTGTTGTTTTGCAGGGTGGTTTGTTAACCATGCAGTGTGGATTATTTTTCTCGATCTCCCCCCCCACCTCCCCCAGGCTCCGAACTTGAGGACCCATGGCTTGTTGGGTTGTTCAAAGTCGCTAACAAGCCCAACTGCATGGTTAACGAGCAACCCTGTGGAAAACGTGCTGCGTTCAGGCAACATGATACCTCACGGTTTAACAACAGCCCACATTGGGTGGGTGAGCATGTTGTGTGAACCCAGTCACTGTAATATAGCCTTCTACCCTTTGTTATTGCCTTCGGGTCACTGTGTTCATGCTTGCCTATTCGTACAACCTGTCTCCCCCCATTTATGCCACCTTCTCGTATTAGTGTTCCACAATGTATCGGGGTGTGTGGGTAGTGACAGTGGGGAGGGACCATGTGTACAAAGGCATTGCTTTTGTTCAGTATTATGGATTAGGGTAACTGCCATCTCAAGAGCTCTCTCAGCAGTAGTATTTCAAGAACAAGAACAAATTAATTTCATCTCACTTCCGATCTCCATTATTTGTGCAAGAGTGTTATGTTAGATTTGGGGCTTTGCTAGACCTACCGCCTAATCCGAGCAGGAGGAGAGGCGAGCCAGTGCTACAAGTAGCATGGGCTGTCGCGCCTTGCTAGACGTGGACGCGACGGGGGAAAGCAAAGCCCCATCGCGTCCACAATTTTTTTTTAATGGGGCCGGACACAGGAACGCTCATAAGGCCCTTTAAAAAAAAAAACCTTCTCCCCGCTCCCCTCCCCTGGCCATGAGTCTCCCCCTCTCCCGCCAGCTTCATTTCCCCCCTTCCCCCTGCCTCCGATCTTCCCCCCCCTCTCCCACCGGCTTCGTTTCCCCCCCATCCCCGCCAGCTCGGTCGCCTGCCCACCAGCCCCCTTCCCCCCTTGCCTCCGATTTCCCCCCCACCTCCCTCGGGCTCCGATCTCCCCCCACCTCCCCCGGGCTCCAAACTTCCCCCCTCTCCTGCCGGCTTCGTTTCCCCCCTCCCCCGGGCTCCGCCGCTTGTCCTGGCTACTCATGAGTAAGCGCGGTAGCCAGGAAAAGCATCGGAACGAGCTAGACACCTGCAGTCTTGGGCTCAGCCCGAGGCCGCAGGTAATACCAGGCCAAAAGAGGTTCCGGTTAGCCCGGGCCGAAGGAGGTTTCAGCCCTGGCTGACCCCAGGATCCCCTGTGCATCATCTGGATGCACAGAGGTGAGCCTGGGGTCAGCCCGGGCTTAAACCTCCATTTAGCAAAGCCCTTGGGCGTGGAATGTCCTTCTCAGAGCACATAGGTGACCAAAGTTGTGAGCACAGTTATTCACAAGTGGATGATTGCTGCAGAGGGATCTAGAACACAAAGAGGTAAATAAAACGTATGTCCTAACATGCAACTAACAATATGACCTTCCTCTGTTCTGCTAGAAATAACATGCTATGGATTTCCAGACCCAACTGAAATGAAGAATAGGACATTTTAAACGCAGCAGCAGCCCCTAAGACAAAAGGAAGGGAAAGGCCTTACTGACCTTGTGAAGCCATAAAACTGTAAGGGGGGGGAATTAATTGCCCCAATGGATTGAATAAAAGATGTCCTTATTTCAAACAGGAAAAGCATATTAAAAAAACAAATTTAATCTCATAGGTCTTCTACAAGTTCTGCCACTTGGCATACAAAAATAACACACTGAAGCTTTAAAAAAGAAAAGAAAAAAGAATAACCAAGAGAAAATAACAAACTACCCAAATCACTAAAGGCCAAGAGGCTGACTGTTTCTCATTTTACAGGCAAGAGGAAATTCTACTACAGCCACTCCAAGCAATTTTTCATTTGAGTAATGACAGGGGTCATTTCCTATGGAAGTCAACATGGTGGCCGGTGGAATTTAGGGATTAAATGTCATAGCTTCCCCCAGAGAACCACGATGGACGGGTGCTGAAAAGGTGCTGAGAATTCTGTCTCAGAGATCCCCGGCCCCTTCATTAAATTACAAATCCTTATGTTCCTTGATGGGTCAATCTCAACTGTTTAAACAGATTTTTGATTTCGAGTTGGTTTAGATTAGATTAGAATACTACTGCTGAGAGATCCTGCAACAATTCACCCATCACAGATGGGCAACCTACGGCCATGGGCTACATGCAGCCCCTACTCTCCTTGATGCCCTTTGTAGCTTGCAACCACAACCGGAGAAAGAAGAGCACCGAGAAAGAAAAGCATCACCAACGCAAAATGAGAACAGTCTGCAGGGAGCCAGGTGCTCCCGGAACTCTCAACACTCTCACTGCAGGGAAAAGGAAGATGGGCAGATGTGTAACCCAACCAGAGAGTGCAGCACCTAGAGCGGCCCTTTGGAACTTTGTGATTTGGCCTCCACACGTAGCTGAGAAAGATGAGAATTGGACGAAGGCACAAGGTAAGGGCTGGAGCAGAGAAGGCTGGAAGCTGGAAGGCAGGTTGGATGGGGGTGACTGAAAGTGGGGGTCCCACTTTGGCTGGCTGGGCAACCAAAGTAGTTCTTGTGTGTGACAGAGAGAGACAGGCAGGCAGGCAGGCAGGCAGGGCCCATCTACACCAAGCAGGATATTTCACAATGAAAGTGGTATGAAAGCAGTATGTAAGAGGCAGGAGCCGCACTATTGCTTTATAACAGTATTGAGGTGCACTGACAACTGTTGGGGCCCATTGACACATACCATATACTGCTTTCATTCCACTTTCATAGTGTTGTCTCCTGCTTGGTGTAGATGTGTCAATGGGCCCCAACAGTTGTCAGTGCACTTCAGTACCACTCTAAAGCAGTAGTGTGGCTCCTGCCTTTTATATACCGCTTTCATAGTGGAATATCCTGCTTGGTGTAGATGAGCCCAGAGACAGAATGATTGTTGAATGAAGGGAAGAAAGGATGGATACTTGTGTGTGTTTGTGGGAATGGATGTTTGTGGGAGAAGACAGTGGCAGCTGCTGTAACTGTGTTGTCCGGTCCTTCTTTTTTCAGCTGCAGAGCTTTGCCTGCTCCTGTCACTCAACAGCCTCCTCATTTTACCCGCGGGGCAAGCAACATCCAGGTGGTGAGGCCAGGCAGCAGTGCTCAGCCTGGCACTAAGAGAAGTAAAGTCCTGGCTGAAGTCACTGCAGCCCACCAGTGGGACCCACCAGGTGTGGGGGCTATAGGGGGACTGGAAAGCAGCTTGTCCAGATAAACCTAATGCCTGGTCAAGGCGGTAGCTGCAAATGGAGACCTAAAATTATGCTTTTCGTGGTTTTGATTTTTGTGAACTGCCCAGAGAGCTTTGGCTATTGGGCGGTATAAAAATGTAATAAATAAATAAAATGCAAGAAACGTCTATAAGGAACTACTGAATATATAGTTTGGAGGTGTGTCAGCCAGTTCTGGATGGGGCTACCCTCCCCCTGAAAGACTGTGTTCGCAGTTTGGGGGTGCTCCTGGATCCGTCACTCCAAATGACAGCCCAGATAGATGCGACGGCCAGGAGTGCCTACTATCAGCTTCGGCTGATACGCCAGCTGCAACCCTTCTTAGAGTCAGAAGACCTAAAGACACGCGCTGGTAACCTCAAGGCTTGACTACTGCAATGCGCTCTACATAGGGCTACCATTGTACCTAGTTCGGAAACTTCAACTAGTTCAAAATATGGCAGCCAGGTTGGTCACCAGTACATCTAGGGGTGAGCATATTACCCCAACATTAAAATCACTCCACTGGCTGCCAATTAGTTTCCGGGCAAAGTACAAAGTGTTGGTCATTACCTTTAAAGCCCTAAATGGTTTGGGTCCAGGTTACCTGCGGGATCGCCTTCTCCCATACAGTCCGCCCCGCACACTCAGGTCCTCTGGGAAGAACTTACTTCAGTCAGCTAAAACTAGGCTGACGTTGGTTTCCCAGAGGACCTTTTCTTCTGTCGCCCCCAGATTGTGGAATGGCCTGCCAGAGAAGATTTGTAAAATTAACTCTCTGTGTGATTTTAAGGCAGCTATAAAAACTAGCCTTTTCCGGCAGGCCTATCCAGATCAATGTAAAATCATGAATTTTTAAGACGTATTGATTCCTGTTCTAATGTTGTTCCCCACCTCGATCCAAAGGGAGAGGCGGGTAAGAAATAAATAAATATATTATTATCATTATTATTATTATTATCATTATCATTATTATCATTATATGCATAGGCTCCCACAGAGTCCATGGGTGCAGGGCCCTAAGATAGGTTAAGATCCTGTTGGGTAAAAACTAAGAGGCCCATTTTGAAAAAACCCAAAACCAAATAAAATCTCCCTAATCCTCACTAACTATTCAACTGACTGCCAAACAAGCCAGAAAATATTAGACCTGAGCCAGAGCAGCAGACTGAGTTTTCCTCTCAAAGCAGGTCCCCTCTTTTAGAGATTTTTCAGGGCTACTTGAGAGAGCATGAAAACATCCAGCCATTGTGTGTGCAGCAAAGCTGGGACGGCCATGCTTGGTGCGCTCAACAATAAGCTGCTTTTTGTCTTTCCCTCTCCCATTCAGGGCGAGGGCCGTGAGGGGCCTTTGTTGGCCCCCAGTGACATCGCCACATAGCCAGACCTGATTTGCTACGTGGTGCCGTGATGTCACACGTTCACAATTTAATCTCCAGTTGGCTGCGATCCACTGCGGAGAACAGTAAGTGCCAAAGGGGCAGCAGGCCTACCCAGATGAATTTTAAACCCAAGAATTTTAAGATGTTGTGATTGTTATTTTAATATTGTATTGGTTTTATATGCTCTTTTAACTAATTTTATCTATTATATTTTATTTAGTGTTGTTCCCTGCCTCGATCCAGACGAAGAGGCAGTTAATAAATAAATATATGATTTATTTATTTATTTATTTATTTATTTATTTATTATTTTATTACATTTATATACCACTCCACAGCTGAAGCTCTCTGGGCGGTTTACATTATTATTATTATTAATGATGATGATAATGAGGAGGAGGAAACAGCAGTAGCAGTGGGAAGAGGATTTTGTGCCCTTCAGAAATCCATATTCACACTGGGAATATCTGGAGGTAAAAATTCTGTGCAGTCTTTATACCTGTATACACCTGTAACAAATTCTGTTCAGCCCTTACACCTGTAAACACCTGGCTTGCAAGTGTTATTACACACGTGTGCTTGGTTTCTCTCTTTTCTTCCATTTAACCTCCATTCCCAAATTCTTAAACCTTTTCACTTTATGAAAAGCCATGTCTCACTTGACTTCTGTTCCAGAGATCTGTTCAATGGTCTCAGTTTTCTTTCAAGACGCTGCATATAATTTTCACCCTCTTGAGAACAGGCTGAAATAAACAATGCCAGATGCAGCTGTGGCACAAAGTGGGTATTCCCCAGGCCGTTTCCTCTCATTCATCCAGAGCGTGAATGTAAAAATGTTTAAGCCTCGCTGCAGGAAAGCCAGTAGACATAAATGAAATGCCTTTCTAGTGTTGTGGAAGCGTGTGTGGAACTTGGCGATGAGAGACGAGATGGACAGGATTTTGATTCACCTATCTGAAGCACCAAGACCGGAGAGGGATAAATAATCTGCAGTATTGAATAGGGTTAATAAACATAAAAGTTTACTCTCTGGAGCTACTCTCTGGAGCGACGCAATTATCAGAACCACAATAATGCTGCTGGGTTATCATATTTGGGGATCATTTTTTCATGTATTTATTATTTATTATTACATTTATATCCCACCCTTTTTTCTTCCAAGGAACCAAAGGTAGCGTACATAATCCTCCTTCTATACATGTTATCCTCACAACAACAACCCTGTGAGGTGGGTTGGGCTGACAGTCTGTGACTGGCCCAAAGTCACCCAATGGGTTTCCATGGCCGAGTGGGGACTAGAACCCGGATCTCCCGACTCCCAGGCCAACACTTTAGCCGCTACACCACACTGGCTCATAAATGCTCCATAAAATAAAATTCTCCAGGCATTTTACAATAGTGATAAAAAATACAAATAAAATCACAATAAAATTAACAATATAAAACTAATAGATGTGCCAACACCCCATAAAATACACTATCACATTGCAGGGACTAGGATAATAAAAAAAGACATTACATGGACTAATATAATAAAACACAGACACTAAAACTTTTTAAAAGACTTTGAAACATTTTTAAAAGCCTGGAAGAACAGGATAATTTTAGCATGGCACCAGAAAGATGGCAGTGTGGGCACCAGGCCAGTTACATGCCTTGTATTTATGTTGCACCCCACTTCAAAGATCTAGGAAATAGTTCCAGATGTTTCTTTTAATATATATACCGTATTTCTTCGATTCTAAGATGCCATCGATAGTAAGACGCACACTAATTTCAGTACCACCAACAGAGAAAAAGCTTTGATTCTAAGAAATAATAAACGCACCCGCAATTCTAAGACACATCCCATTTTTAGAGATGTTTATATGGGGGAAAAGTGTGTCTTAGAATCAAAGAAATACAGGAAAACATTTATTCCATTACAGACAGGCCCGGCTTTAGGGGTGGGCAGTTGCCAACAGCCCAGGAGCTGAGAAGGGCCCATCTGTGCCCCTGATGCTGGTGACAAAGGACTTTGGTGTTGGCAGTGGGGCAGAGGGCTTTCGGGTGGCATGTTTTTGTTGTGGTGGTGGTGGTGGTGGCCCATTGGCACCACTATGCCAGGAACACACGGGACGCTGGCACAAGCCCTGATTGCAAACTTCAACATTTCAGGATGAGCATCAATAGATATTTTTTAAAAATCTAATTAACATCTAGCAACATCTAATTAAATTGCTAAAAAAAAGAGTTGTTGTTTTTAAAAAAGGCCAAATCATTTCCCAATAGGGTTGCCATAACAGAGGCCAGCACCAGAAAGCAGGTAAGAGCTAGGCTACTTGGGGGGTATGCAGAAATACATTACAATTGGCCATAGGTTTTGAATGGGCCTTGGGTTGCTGTTTGTAGGATAAAATGCTTTGGGCAGAATTAATTATCTCCATCACTGTGGTATTATGATCCGCCAGAGGGAGTCCAAAGTGAACAGAACGGACTTCAATGCTCTTTCAATGAAGACAGGAAATGTGGTTTCCTGCCCAGATAGAGATGGAAGGAAGCATTCCTCATGACTGTGACGCTCACTGCATCTTGCCATAGACTGTCTCTGGCCATAGCTAGACCTAAGGTTTATCCCAGGATTGTCCTGGGGTCAAACCTGTTCATCTAAGTGCCACACAGGGCATCCAGCGCTCAGGCAGGGGCAAACCCGGGATGATCCTGGGATAAACCGTAGGTCTAGCTACGGCCTCTGCCTTCCAGCTGGTGTTGTTATCTGAATGGACATACACTTACCAAGCATCTGCACAGCTTAGACTTGGAACAATAGGAATTTTTCTTTCTTGCCAATTCTCAGCAGGTCCCTTTATGAGGTAAAACTATCAGTTAAAAGGGATTACCTGAAGGAAGTTTGACCTAGTAGTGACTCTGGCACTATGTCACTCCCTAAAGTAATGTTTACATAACAGGTAACTTTGGTTTATCGTATACAACAGCCTGATTGACACACAATTGCAACCCAAGTTTTTTTAAAACCTTGGATTGCTATGAGCGACTAGTCATAACTAGTGTATTGGTCAGCCTTATTCTCAGGCACCACACTGATTTGTCAGGGAAAAGACCAGCCATAATTCCCTGTGTGGTTTAGTCACTCCTGCTGGCGACAGAGGTGATTGAGCACACTGTCTCATTCACAGCAACCCACTCTGTTCACTGTTTCCAATCAGTTCAACAAACCTCCTCAGGTCCTGGCCAGCATCACTTAGGATTAGGTCCAAGATTGCCTCCTTCTGACTGTGCATCAATTATTCAAAGGCACAGTCATTTAGGGTATTGAGGGATGTAACATCCTTGTCTTGACCAGAACATGCATTTCTCCAGTCAATGTGAAGGTAACTGAAATCACCCATTACTACGACACTTCCTAATTTGGATACCTCCCTAATTTCATTCTCCATCTCAAGGCCATCCTGAGCGTTTTGGTAAGGAGGATGATAGCTTTCCCTCAGTACAAAATTACATTTTGTTTGGTGTTGTTACCCACAGTGTTTCTCAGGAGGAGTCTGCCCTCTTTCAAAATCTCTAGTTATGTCTTTTTTTTTTATGTACAGAGCGACACTTCTTCCAGTTTGTCCTTTCCTGTCCTTCCTATAGAGTTTGCATCCAGACATCATAGAATCATAGAATAGTAGAGTTGGAAGGGGCCTATAAGGCCATCGAGTCCAACCCCCTGCTCAATGCAGGAATCCACCTTAAAGCATCCCTGACAGATGGCTGTCCAGCTTCCTCTAGAATGCCTCTAATGTGGGAGAGCCTACAACCTCCCTAGGCAATTGGTTCCATCATCGTACTGCTCTAACAGTCAGGAAGTTTTTTCTGATGACCAGCTGGAATCTGACTCCCTGTAACTTAAGCCCATTATTTAGTGACTGGCACTCTGGGATGATCGAGAAGAGATCCTGGCCCTCCTCTGTGTGACAAACTTTTAAGTATTTGAAGAGTACTTTCATGTCTCCCCTCAGCCTTCCCTTCTCAAGGCTAAACATGTCCAGTTCTTTCAGTCGCTCCTCATAGGGCTTTGTTTCCATTGTTTCTTCCCACTCAATCAATTTCTGTTCTGCCCAATATATCCATGTTCTTCTTTAAAACTAAGCACCCCAATTCCGTCATATTTGTGTCCCCTATCGCCTCCAAAAGGTGGGATCTTCTCAAACATTGGTTTATAGCAGGGATGGAAAACTTCTGGCTCATGGGCCCATCCAGCTTACTTAGTCTCCTGGGATCAGTTCTACTGGAATCAGTTATAATTGACTTTGTTTAAACAGAAAAGTGGGCTAATAATAGAGTCTGGTTACCCAGATGGCTTCATGGATTGAGGGCTATACTGGGGCTTTAGGATTATCCCAGGTAAATGGAGGGGTCGACCCTGCCTGCTCCCGGGATCCCCTGTGTGTCATTTGGACAATCCCGGGATATAGGCCTGGTCTAGCCATGGCCTACGACACCTTTGGGTGATGGGCCTAAATGAATTCATTCCAGATCCTGTGCTGCATTTGCTGTACATCATCAGCAAATGAGGCAATGGAGCTTGGCTATTGCAGCTTGAAATAAAAATCTACATTGGTACCTACTGCATGAACATATATTCTCTCAGGCCAGGAGAGAAAAATGTGGGAACAATCTTAGTCAAAAATACACTTTCAGCTTGTAAGACCTCTGAGGGCTCCTATGTACAAGTTTTTCCAGTTTCCCATTTGTCCCTGCAAATGGTAACAGAATATCCACCCAGAACAATGCAGGCAGGCAGGGAGAGGGAGGGAAGGGAGATCTGTGTGTGTTCTGCATCTGCTGTTATTCAGTTTGACAGGTGTGAACTCTTCCTCGTGGCTGGAATATCCAAACTGACCCTATGACATTCAGAGAGTTCTTGGGGAAGCCTCCAATCATTGTTGTTTTGACTAGGGTTTCCCTCCATTATGAGCTCCAAAGCATTCCCACCCTGAGTAACAACCTTGAGAGTGCAGCTACAGACTGATACCCAGGCAGGATCTACACTACTGCTTTAAAATGGTTTGTTTATTTATTTACTTTATTTATTTTATTTAGAATATTTATATACCAGTATAATAACAGTATATAACAGTAGTGGTTTATAACAGTAGTGACAATTGTTGGGGTCCAGGACACACTGCATATACAGTTTTCAAACTGTTATATCCTGCATGGTGTAGATCTGGCCCCAGATAACTTATATGCCATGTTGCATGAGTCAGCATCATGTTGTCTTAGGGCTTTGGGCTCCAGATGACGCATAGGGGATCCCGAGTTTAGGCAAGGGTCAACCCTGCCTTGCCCCGGGGTAATGGGCTCCACCTGTAGCCCGGTATTTCTGCAGTCATGGGCTGAGCCCGGGACCGCGGAAGGTCTAGCCCATTCCGCGGCTTTTCCCAGCTACGTGGCTTACTCGCGCGTAGCTGGGAGAAGCCGTGCACGGGGCAGGGGAAGAGATCGCGGCTGGGGGGGGGGAGATTGGGGGCAGGGGGAAGCGGGGAAACATTTTTTTAAAAAACAACAACTTACCTTTGGCGCTCCTACGCTCCTGGACCTTTAAAAATAAAAAAATGGCAGACGCGACAGGGCTTTCCTTTAGCCCGTCGCATCTGACGTATAGACTGGGGTGACAGCCTGTGCTACTTGTACCGCGGGCTCGCCCCTTCTCCCGACCAGACTTTTAGGTAGGTCTAGCAAAGGCCTCAATCATTTATAATCATCACCTTCCAGAACACCTATGTGGTGCGACCTCTCCTTTCCCGAGCAACTATGTGGTGCCGTCTCTCCTTCAGATTGTTAACCCCTCAGGCAAGGGAACTGCCCTTTAAAAAGAAAACAAAACCCCTGTTACTCTTTCCACTTCTGTCAAGGTTCAAACTGGGATACTATGGGTGCCCCCAGCAGTGAGCCATTAACTTGACAGCACACCATGGAAGAAGAAGAAGGAGGAGGAGGAGGAGGAGGAGGAGGAGGAGGAGGAGGAGGAGGAGGAGGAGGAGACAAAGCAGCTCTTGCAACGCCTAGGATGATCCCATCCCTGAGGCAGCTCGTTGGTTTCTCCTGTCCTAGCCAGGTCTGGCTTTGGGCACTGCATGAGACACAGTTCACTTGGCCTTGTGGTTCAGCATCTACTCCATGTTTAACAGCCATTTATTTATTTATTTATTTATTTATTTACAATATTTATATACTGCTTCATATCTAAAATACATTCTGGAGTGGTGTGCATAGGAATAAAACAGTAAAAGGAAAGAAGATTTAAAAAAAGCAAATTTAAATTGTTCAATTTAGAACAAAGGACCAATAAAAACAGTGGCTGTCAGTTGAAGAGGGCTTCTTGGAATAGAGTTGTTTTCAGGAGGCACTGGAAGCAGCCTAGCATTGGCACCTGCCTGACTCCCAGTGGCAGGGAGTTCCAAAGAGAAGGGGCCACCACACTAAAGGCTCTTCTCCTGGCGCACTCCTATCGGGCCAAAGGTCCAGGTGGAACCACCAGAAGCATGCTCTCCAATGACTTCAATGACCGGGCAGGTCAGATATCCTGGTCCCAAGTTGTTTAGGGCTTTGTACACTACTACCAAAACCTTAAACCTGGCCCAGTAGCCATTAAGCAGGCAGTGCAATCCCCTCAGCAAAGGAGTATATGCTGAAAAGAGGCTGCTCCTGACAACAGCATTCTGTACTAGGCTCCAGCTTCTAGAGCAGCCTAATTGCAGTAATCCAGTCTTGAGGTTACTAATGCCTGTACCACTGTGGCTAAGCTATCCCTATCCAGAAGATGCTGCAGCTGGTGAGCCAGCCAAAGCTGGTAAAAGGCACTCAGAGCCATGGCGGCCACTTGGGCCTCCAGCGGCAATGATGGATCTAGGAGTACAAACCTCACCTTTCAGAAGGAGGTCAGGAACCACTCACCCACAGGGCTTCCATCTTGTCAGAATTCATCTTCAATTTATTGGCCCTCATCCAGCCCATTACTGAGTTTAGGCACTGATCTAGGACTTGCACAGCTTCTCCTGATTCAGATGTCACAGGGCTGCGTGTCAACATCGTAGTAATGCCATTTGGCTCCAAATCCCCTAATGACCTCTCCCAGTGGCTTCATATAGATGTTAAACAACATTGGGGACAAGATGATGCCCTGTGGTTCCCCACAGCTCAACTGCCAAGGGTCCGAGGAATGATCACCCAATGTTATTCCCTGAAATCGACCCAGCAGTTAGAACAGGAACCTTTCCTAACACAGTGCCTCCAACGCCCATCCCACAGAGTCGATCAAGGAGGATACACCATGGTTGATGAGACATCGAGCAGAACTAACAGGGTTGCACTCCCCCTGTCCCTCTCTAGACATTTAAAGCCCTAAACGGCTTGGGGCCAGGTTATCTGAAGGAACGCCTCCTCCCATATGTACCTGCCCAGACCCTAAGGTCATCCTCAGGGGTCTTTTTCCGCGAGCCCCTGCCAAAGGAAGTGAGGCAGGTGGCTACCAGGAGGAGGGCCTTCTCTGCTGTGGCACCCGGCTGTGGAATGAGCTCCCTAAGGAGGTTCGCTTGGCACCTACATTATATGCTTTTAGACACCAGGTGAAGACCTTGTAATTCTCCCAGCATTTTAACAGTCTATAAATAAATTTTAACTTGGTGTTTTAAATTTGTAATTTTGCATTGCTGCTGTTTTTATCTGGTTGAGCTTTTATATTGTATTTTATATTATGGTTTAATACTGTTGTTTTATACTTTGAATGTTTTTAATTTTTGTGAACCACCCAGAGCGCTCCGGCTATTGGGCGGTATAGAAATGTAATAAATAAATAAAATAAATAAATAGATAGATAAAGGTCATCTATCAGGGCGACCAAGGCTGATTCAGTTCCGTAACCAGGTCAAAACCCAGATTGAAATGGGTCTAGATATTCAATATCTTCCAAGAATTCCACCACGACCCTCTCCAATACCTTTCCTAAGAAAGGGGTATTTGCAACTGGGCAATAGTTGTCTAATACCACTGGGTCCAGAGCGGTCGCACTACTGCCTCTTTAAGGATGGCAGGGACCACCCCTCCTACTATCACATTACCTGGCTCAATGGGTGGATTGTACCTAGAAGAGGCCCTTCCTGGGGAATTTAGGGCCCAGCAGCCTGCAATTTCTTCTATGAAATGCTGGTTACTTTAAACTCCAGCTCTTGCAGTACTTTTTAATTAGTTGTGCTGTTGGATCGGACTGTCATTTTTTTTTCTGCATTCAGTTTCAGAATATAAATATTTGTGCTTGCTTTAAAAGCAAATCTGTCATTATTCTTCCTTTGAAATACATTGTAAAAAACACACAAATACCATGCACATTTCTCCCCGTTGATATGGCAATTTGGCAGAATCCGTTTATGTCCCTAAAATATTATGAGACAAATGATCCTTTTCGGTGGTAATGTAATGGAAAACCCTCCAGTACATATTTGCTTCCTTTAAAAAAGAAGAAGACCAGAAAAGCTGTTTCTGTATTCTGCCAATGCAAAAGCCTTTTACCTCAAGTTTCAAAGCATTTCTAAAGCCGCCTCTGTGATATGCGAGAATAGTCTGGTGCCCAGGAGCAACAAGAATTATAATATGCAGAGCCCTTGGGCTATGCGACAGATTCCCTTGCAGAAAAGTGAGCATGGGTTATTAGAAGGTTTCCAAAATAAGCTGCATCACATACATTCCTTTGTAATAAAAGGACAGGCCTTTTTGCTTGATAGCTCGTCTATTAAACAAAAGTAAATGTGCTTTTTATCTGTCCCAGTATGGTCCATTCCTCTTCAATAGGTTCGACATGGGAACGAACATGACCACATGGTGAAATATTCAACGCTTTTTATAAATAGACAGATAATTGCCTGAATCCAGGTGCATTTTCCCCCTCCAAAATGAGCCATAGGCCGTAGCTAGACCTAGGGTTTATCCCAGGATTATCCTGGGGTCAAACCTGTTCATCTAAGTGCCACACAGGGCATCCAGCGCTCAGGCAGGGACGAACCCGGGATGATCCTGGGATAAACTTTAGGTCTAGCTATGGCCATAGTTCAGTGGTAGAGCATATGCTTTGTGTGCAGAAGGTCCCAGGTTCAATTCCTGGCATCTCCAGATAGGACTGGAAAAACTCCTGCCTGAAAACCTGGAGAGCCGCTGCTGCCAGTCAGTGTCAACAATATTGGGCTAGATAGACTAAATGGTCTGACTCAGTATTAGGCAGCTACCTATGTTCCCCAGCAGTCACAAAAATGGCTGCCTGTTCATTGCATTTATATTGTGACACACTAAACTTTCTCTGTAGAGTTGTGCATCCTTGTATACAATAACATAGAGGATTTTAGCAGTGTGCACCAGCCTTTTAGACTCATCCTGGACCACACATTTTATTTAATCTCTGCTCCCCTCATCTTGTAGGGAAGGCATCCAGGCTACTGCCTCACAACTAAATCCACTATTGGAGAAGGTACCCGGCCTGCCATAAAGCAGTTCGCTCAACCCGTTGCAGCTGCTGGTGACCAATCAGGGTTCGCCGGGGGCTGGCGACATGCCTCCGGCACAAAGCCAGAGGATGGGCATAGACGGGAGATGCGTGGGGTAAGTCCCCAACTTCTTTTAAAGCGGAGCTTCGGGGGAATGCTCCGGGGACGGTTCTGCAATGGGTGCAGCATCATGTAAATGACCTGCCGCCACTGCAGATCCACCCCAGGGCTTTCCATTTGTCAAGATGGCCCCTGGGCCATCCCTCTTGTCCCTATACCAGGGGTAAGTGATACATGGCCCAGGGGCTGCATGTAGTGGTTTGTTTTCAAGTGAAGTTTGGCACTTCTAACCTTCCATAGCAATTCGCTGCTGAAATTCAGCAGAAACACGGCCTTCACCAGCCCTGTTTGTTTATTTATTATTGCATTTATATCCCATCTTTTCCCCCCTCCAATGAACCCAAGGTGGCATACAACCTTCTCCACCTCCCTCTCCATTTTATCCTCACAACAACAACCTTGTGAGGTAGTTTGGACTGAGTGTGTGTGACTGGCCCAAAGTCACCCAGTGGGTTTCCATGGCCGAGTGGGGACTAGAACTTGGATCTCCCGACTGCCAGTCCAACATCTTAGCCACTACACCACGCTGGCTCCTCCCCACATTGTTACAGTGCTGAATTTAAGCAATGGTGTGGCAGGACAGCAGCCCACAGGAGAGTACAGGGGGTGGGGGGCAAGTGGCCTGCAGTTGCGCATCCATGCCCTATACTTTGCATTATTTTAACTAATAAAAGTCGGTGTAATTAAAAAATCCCCACTTCCATTTCCCCACATCCTCTGTTGTTTCTCTGCATCTATTTTAGTTTGTAAGCCTCAACATAGCAGAATCTACACACTTTTTGAGAAGTTTTAGTTGCTTTACCATAATATTTTTGAAGTTTTAGAAGTTTTACCATAATATTGATTATCATCAGCATCAAATTTCAAAATGATCTTTGTATATCTTCTATATTTGGCATTTGTAATGGCAAGTAACCATCTTTTTGGTTTTTTGACAGAAATCTATCAGGTGCTAGAACACACTGCTAGAGAGTGTGTGTTCATCTAAGGTATCTATAGTGTGATCCACATGCATTTCTGTAGCGAGGGGGGGAGTTTCATGAGTCATTTGTTGCGATTTAGTCAGAGAAATGGTTTGGGGAGGGCAGGGATTGATGATTTATGAAGTGTTTGTAGAGATCCCTGAAGCAATGCATTGTAGAAAACACTTACAAACATTTACAGACGATGATGAAAATAGTCTGCTGCTCCTGCCATGTTATTTATGCTGCGCTGGTACTTAGTACCAAACTCTCCAGTCTCCAGCATTACTCCAAAAGCAAAAATTAATCGATTTTAAATGCTGTTACACCACAGATGTCTGGCTTGCGTTTGGCATGTTATTCCCCATGCAGCATTAAAAATGTCATCAATCCTGTTTTATAGGCCAAGCAGAGGCTTAGTCAACAACGGGAAAGACTAAGAAAAATATATGGCAAATGAATATCTCCATTTATTGCATTAACTGTTTAAGAGCTCAATTAAGAGGAAAACCAAAATGCCAACGTTGCCTTTTTTATTACCAGATTTAAAATCCCTTACAGTGAAATCCTATGCATGTTTTCTTGGAAGCTCCATTGTCTTCAGTGGAGCTTACTCCTAGGAAAGCAAGCCTAGGCCTGCAACTTTAATCCTCCTAATCCTGTGCCCCCATACCCTGGCCACCAGATAAATATTTCTATGCAATCTCCATGGTCCTTATTGGAAAAAATGTTTGGAAAATATTCACTCGCTTCAATTTACATGTTTCCTTTTACCTTTGGAAATGTGCATTTCTTCTTCTGAAAAAAAATCACAGCTAGCTATGCAGTACAATTAATAAATTACCATACCATACATCTTTATTGTAATCCATAGATCCATGAAAAAACAAGAATCAAACATGAAACATCAGACAGTTAGAGCTATTGTCAACTTTCGTCTAATACACAGAGAGCTCTAATCCTGGCTGCCACTGTAAGAAATTTAGCAACACAATTAATAAATAAGTTACAGTGCAATCCTATACGAGGCTCCATTGACTTCAATAAGACTTACTCCCAGGAAATTGCATTCAATTTGCAGTCCAAGTTGTGAAAAACAAGTTAATAAGTCAAGATATTTATATTTAATTTATGAATCCAGCTGCATTTCAGTCCACCAATTAGTACAGTGACTTTCTTTGAACATCAAGTAGCTCCTTTACCATATGAAGGAGGGAAACATGTTCTTTATTATGGTTAAAAAGAACCACGTATTGGTAATTTGTTCTCAGCTATAGAGGATATCCTATCAATAATGGCACTGCTTTTGTGTCATTGAATCTGATGCAAAAAATCTGTATATCTAAAAAATCTATATGAGATTGCTCAACAAGGATAATATTGTCATTGCCCAAATCAAGACACATTTACACTAATGTTGTCACCACTTCCATAGCAGACAGATGTGCCTAAAATATAATTTAAAAGCCCTGCTTAATGGATTTATTAATTTATAAGTCCATCAATGCTTTTAATGCTATGTGAAAGAGATCATGGGTTAGTCAGAAATTACAAAATAATGAATCAACACCTCAAGGATCTACATGTTAAACTTAAACTATGCGAAACTGTTGTTTTGTGTTGTTTCGCTTAGTTCCATTCATCGTTTAAACATTTTCAAGGAAAAATCAATTAATTTCCCTGAAGTGGAGATCTAAAACATCAGGGAGCCATCTGGTGGCTTGATTCCCATCTAATTAAAACCTCTCTCTAGGGTTTCTTACTCCCCGTACTAGCACTATGTTGCTAATAAATGGGACGTTACAAAGCAGAGCTAGGAAAGGATGAAGAATGGTTAACGCAGCATGAAAAGAAGACGCAGAGAGTTGGAAGCTGTGAATTATGGCATTATATTACAAGTTGGATTTTGTTGTCGGCTCGTCATTAAGGTCTGAAAGGCTTCCGTGCAAAATGCTAAGCAGTTTTAAATCCTTATGCACACACACATACACACACAGAGGTATTGTCAGCTGCTGCTGGGTTCAAAGTAGGAGCCCTCTAATGGTGCCTTATTTCCTGCCCCATGGAGCCAGCGTACTGATCAGTGGGGGCATTCTGAGCAAAGTTGCTTGTACCGAAGCCCAGAATGATTTTAGTCATAAGAATCAGGTGATACCAGACAGCCAACCCTATGCAGTTGCCTGCTATAAAGTTCCCAAGAACTTGGCCTAAGAAACGTGTCACTGGGCCCGTTCAGAAGACACTTTAAACCATGGCTTTAACCATGGTGAATAAAGCAAAAAGCCTTATTCACCATGGTTTAAGGTGTCTTCTGAACACAGCTCGGCTTTCTGGCTTAACCACCGTGGTTAAAACCATGGTTTAAAGTTTCTTCTGTTGGAGACTGCCTGGCTTCTAGTCTTTGTGCTTCTAGTCTTCCTTTTGGTCTTTCAGATTCAGGTACTCACCAACCCAGGGGTCTGAGCACCTAACAGGCATGCATGTATGTGTCCTTGTGGATATATCAGTGAGAAAATCCCTGAGCAGGTAGTTGCCTAGGCTCCCAAATATGAAGTTTAGGAATATAAACATTTTACACTAGGTAGGAATGCTAGCTCCCCGCACCCTCCGCCCCAAATTGTAGTTGGTGCCTACATGAGCAATGAAGCCCACCACTACCTTATAAATATAAAGTCATAAGGCTGACATTTAGCACTTGGAAGAGAACAGGAAACTTATGCATTTGTAACCCGAAAAGATACTCATATCATTCCTATATCTTCAATAGATACAGGCAAGTCAGACTATCAGTAGAGCCAGTGTTCGCAAGCAACAAGTCAACACTGGTGTGAAAACCAGTTCCATATCATTGAGGTTGTTACTGCTGTATGGCTTTGAAGGAAAAGAAAATTAAAGTCACCCACAGAAGTGGAAAATATCAAAGTAGGATGCTTTTGGGTAAAACACCAACATTGATGATGATGATGATGATGATGATAATACCTCATTGACATAGCAATACCGAATGACAAAAATGTTGTTAAAAAGGAAGAGGAAAAGAGAGAAAAATATACACCACTGGCCATGGAAGTCAAAGAACTATGGCAACAGGAAAAGGTCACAATTATTCCATTAATCACATCAGTCACTGGCATCACATCAAAAACCTATACAGAAAACCTTCAGAAACTGGGCCTACCAAAATACATCTGCACCAATATCCAGAAAGCAATCATCCTTAAAACATGCTCAATTGTCAGGAAATTCCTGAATCTGTAAAAGACAGCATGACTTGGCAATGCTCGTCATGTCCTTCTAGAAAAACTGCAGTGAGCGAGAAAGAGATCATCATTATCATCAAAGTGATGTTTTAGAAGTTTAGTTGACTTATGAAATGGTCCTCCCTTTTCTACTCTGTAGTCTTCCTTTTAATTACTTCCCCATTTGTAAAAAAATCCTTTTGTACTTCTCCACAGTTTCCAACAGGAGGAGCCAATGCACTACAGCTAAGATTGGAGATCTTTTTAGTAAACATCTGCTTTGTGATCCCTGCTCTTTTTTTCTGCTATCGGCCGGCAAACAATATCTACAACTTCAACTCTAAAAGAAAGTGATTCCCAAATTAGAAAAACAGTTTTTCTTAATTTTAATATTTATGGAGATTGTTCGATTATTTGATCCTCTGAATGCATAGATCTATGATGTGAGAAGCATACACTCTTGAACAGTATGCTTGTGTTGGGTCTTCAAGATTTAAATGCGTTGTCCAGTTTCTTTTTATATTGCCCAGATATTGGTAGGCAAAAGTGTTAAACTTTTAATGAGCAAGTAATCACTCATTAACAAACGTAGAAGTAAGTCTCAGTTCAATGGCACTTATTCCCAGGTAAGTATGTATAGGATTATAGCCTAAAATATGAATTTTTAAAATCATAAGATCATTTAGACATGAAATATAAAAACAATATTCAAAATAAAAGTCAGAAACCTAGAGTAATTGTTATAGTAGAAATATGGGATTTATTTCATTTGATATCTTCTATTTCCCAAAGTGATCCCATTTGTCTTTTTAAAAGTTATATTTATGTTACTTTTGCTACATGGCTTTGATTGCATTCATATTTCTGCATGCATACTTCTACTGGTTTTTAATCAGGAGAACATTTAGGCAATTTCTACTTCAGCAATCAACAGGTTAACAAGCAATGCCATCTCTTTAATTTTGCTTCATTTGTTTTTAGTTATCCTAACGATGGACACAATCTTCCAGAAAGCGTTAATATTGATTGAGCTCACTCATGGCAAAATATATGCTGTAATTCTCTCTATGGTTTTAATAATTCCAACTGATACCATTTAATTTCATTGCAGATGGTTGACGTTCACATAATTATCACTTTCTACTGTATATCCTGAATGCTTTAAATCAGATTTTTCCATGATTGCAGAAGTTCTTCTGTGACCATGGCTCTCTCTGCGGATAAGAGCAATAAGTTACTACTTTATATGTTAACACCTATCAAAATATAACATAAGCATTTGCCAACACATAGGTATAAATCTCTTTAATCTTCATTAGTGATTCTCAGAAAACTACCTGCCTGGATATACTGCAGTGTTTATGTTTACAGAATTGATAAATCAAAAGCGAGATAGTTAACATTAACTGGCTGATAGCTAAATTGTATTTTACAGATGTAGCCCTGTTAAATTACTATGTACTTACTTGTTTTCCTCTCCCATTAATCTCTACTGTGTCTGTTTAGCTTAAGACCAATCATGATGCTGCCTACAGTATATCTGGCCAATGGGCCACCGTGGTTCTTGCTCATGGACTATAGAAAATTTAGATTACTGATGCATTCAAATGGGTGTAGAAGAGCCTGAAAATGTGTTACGCTCATGCAAATTTCTACATGGAAGGAGCATCTGTATCTATGGTTATGCTGGCACATACAGTAGCTACATCCCCCATGTCTGTTGAGAACTTGAGATTAAAGCCATGAATTTTAGGACTATGATTTGTATGCAGTGTAAAAGTAGTCATGACAGCAAGTAGTAAGTAGAAGGCAGGGTAACTATTGGCAGGGAACCAGTGGTAAAGTTTGCAGGACCAAGGAGAGTTCCCAAAGAGCAACAAAGGGTATGTTCAGACATAATTATAGGACTTAAACCTATTGTGGAAATGAGAGACTCACCACATTTTGGTCAGAGCACAGCTCAAGCTCAAGGAAAACTGCTTTTCCTGATGTATATCTGAAGTTTTTGCCTTGTATGGGAGTCTGGGCTAAAGTGAGTACCAGACAAATTACTGCCCAAGCCCTGCATCTCTGCTGTGAGCTGAAAAGTGACAATACCTGGCCCCAAAACTAATTTAGTACTAGGAATGAGCTATCATCCCCCAGACCAGAATGCTCAAGGTGACCTTGAGAGGGAAAATGAAATCAGGGTGGCCTCCAAATGAGGAAGTGTTGTAATAATGGATGACTTCAATTGCCCCCACATTGACTGGATAAATGCACATTCCAGTCACGGCAAAGAAATTGAATTTCTTGATGACCTAAATTACTGTGCCCTAGAACTGACCAGACGGGAGGTGACCCTGGATTTAATCCTTAATGGTGTCACCCAGGACCTAGTACAAGATTTAAATGCCAAATGGAAACAGTGACCACAGTGCTATCAGATTTTATATATATATATATATATATATATATATATATATATATATATATATATGTGTATGTATGTATGTATGTATGTATGTATGTATTTAAGTGGGACACTGCCCAGGATGTCCAACACAGTCACATTTGATTTCAAAAGAGGAAACCTCTCTAAATCGAGGGAACTAGTGAAAAGGAAGTTGAAAGGGGGAGTTAAGAGGGTCAAATCCCTTCAAAGTGCTTGTAGATCATTCAAAACCACAATAATAGAAGCTCAGGTAAAATGTATATCACAGGTTAGGAAATGTAACACCAAGTCACTGACTGAGTTAAAGAGCAGTGCTAAGGGAGCTATTAGAGAAAGAAGAGGGCTTCTTTCAGAAAATGGAAGTCTTGTCCAAGGGAAGAAAACAAAAAGGAGTACAAGCTTGCACAAAGGTGATGCAAGCAGACAATAAGAGATGCAAAAAAGCATTTTGAAGAGCATATCACTAACAATATCAAGGCCAACAATAATGGATGCTTTAAAACTGGCTAGAGAGGTAGTAGGAACACTAGATGACAATGGAGTTAATGTAGCAATGAAGGAGGATAAAGAGATTGCAGAGAAGCAGAATGAATTCTTCGCATTGGTATTCACTGCAGAAGATTGTTGGTGCTATATAAATAAATAAATAAATAAATAATAAGATATAGAATAGATAGTTGTGCCTGAACTAAGGCAAATAGTGGGGACTTGTGTCCTGCTTGTGGGGTTTTGGTCAACAGCTGGTTGGCCACTGTGTGGACAGAATGCTGGATTAGATTGACTCTTGGTCTGATTCAGAATGATTCTTCTTATGTTTTTAAGGAATCTTAAAGAGATCTAGTCCTGGATTGTGGTTTCACACACCAGACCTTTCTAAGAATATCTCTTACTATTTCAGTCAAGGACTTGAGGGGCTTTGGGCAGTACCCAAGTCAGCTCTGCCCCTGAGGGAAAAGGCAATTGCTATGCTTTCTGCCCCAGGATGTCCCACAGGTAGCTCTCCTAAGATCTGAACAGAGAATGAGGCCCTTCTATTAGGTGTCCTGGCCCAAGAGTTCTCTTGTCTCATCATTTGGGAACTTAGCAGATGGAGAGCGAGTGAGATAGCAAGGCCGTTTTCATCTACCTCAGTGGTTCCCAAACTTTTTCAGGTAACTGCCCCCTTGGTTCCACAAACTCGTGCCCAGTGCCCCCTACCCTACCCTACCCTACCCTATAAAAATCATTATTCAGAATAGCGGTTTTCAACGACCCACTAAGGAAGATAATTAATTAATTAATTAATTAACTACCTGCATTTCTATACTGCCCAATAGCTGAATCTCTCTGGGTGGTTTATAAAATTATAAAAATAATAACAATAAAAATTATAAATAACAATAAAAATTATAAATAACAATAAAATTCAAAAAGAACAATTAATTGAATATTTATTCAAAATCCAATTGCATTTTTTTAGTTTATTCAATTAAACTTAAAATTTGTAATTTTGCATTGCTGCTGTTTTTATCTGGTTGAGCTTTTATATTGTATTTTATATTATGGTTTTATACTGTTGTTTTATACTTTGAATGGTTTTAATTTTTGTGAACCGCCCAGAGAGCTCCGGCTATTGGGCAGTATAGAAATGTAATAAATAAATAAATAAATAAACAAACAAACATAATTCATGAACTTGATCCAGTGATATCATCTTTTCAAAATCTGATAGTCATTTAGCAAGAATATTAGATCTCACATTTATTAACTAGGGTAGAGTACTTCACTATTCTGTAAATTCTTAATGTGATGGATGGGCTTCTTAAACGGCATTAATACCTATATGGCTTGGGACCAAACTACTTTCTCCCATAAAAATGTCCCTGGGTTTTAAGACCTTCTGGAGAGGCGCTTCTCGGAAAAGACCATTTCAAGCGCCCCCCTGCCGCCCCTTTGCCTCTTAGAGCCTCCCTTGCCTCTTAACGTCCCCCTATGCAATCCCACCGCCCCCAAGGGGGCAGTACTGCCCACTTTGGGAACCACTGATCTACCTGTTTAAGCCCAATGACATCTGGTCTCTCCTGCCTTGGACTCCAGCATCAGCCAGTCACTCTCTTTGGGATGGTTGGAGAAAGACACCTTCACTGGCTAGTTTTGATAGCAATCCATCCTTGCTTTTCCTGATTATTTATAGTTTAGGCTGCCTTTAAGGATAGAATCCTCTCAAGGCAGTATACAAGATTTAAAAAAAAAAAAAAACGTACAAAGTTGATACAATTAAAATCAATAGGTACATATTCAACACAAATCCATAAAAATAGAGATTACTAACAAAACCCAAGAAAAACAGAAATTACCAACAGTTTCTCTTTCACAACTACTCTCTTTTCCTGCCCTCCTCCCCATGATACCTTTTGACTGCAAGCCTGACCTCAGAGCCTCTGTTATGTAGACTTTGCTTCATAAACAAACAAGTCTTGAGCAAGCTCAAGTTGCATGCGGTACCCAAGGCAGGTTTCCCCTCTTGAGAAGTGTGGGTCACGACGTGACCAAAACAACGGAATGGCTCCCCAGTTCACCACAGCGCAGAGCTGGCGTCCTCTGGAGGGGTAGAGTACCCTTCAGAATGGAATTGCAACTGCATTACAATTCTACTGAAGATGTTTTTTGGGAACGCCAATATTACCGAACCAATAATTACTAAACGCCTTCACTCCTAGGTGCAAAGCTGCTGGTAGCATCAATAGATGCCGAGGAACTGTCATCTGTGATGTGGGGCTGGTTCATTAGAGATCTTTAGATTGACTAGAAGATAAATTGCACAAAGAGAAACAAATCTATGCCTCAGCTGTTTAATGATTAATATGACTAATGAGATGGAAACTGAAGCAGTAGAATTAAAAATATATATGGGGGGAGACCAGTTCTAAACCTTTCAAGGAGGAAACGGCAAGTTAATATAAAATCTAGAATATGTTAATTTGGCTGGTTATTAAATTTTTAGAGTAAGTTATTCGTTATATCAAATGGAGCTTTTTTTAGCCTCTAGCACAACTGTGTAACACACTGGCATATGCATTTAAGTTAAGTAAAAAAAAAAAATCTAGTTAACCTGGCAGGTAAAGCGATTTTCCACCCATCCATCAGAGTCTTTTACCTCTCAGAGCAGAATCAATACAAGACATATTAGAAATTCATTTCTTTAACTCTTAATCAGAGGGCATACGCACACCACTTTAACACGCATTCTCTTTTCCTAAACAGACCTTGAAATTGTAGCTTGGGGTGCGAAGGGAAAGGCTGCACCTGCTGACAATTATTATTATTATTATTATTTATTTATTTATATAGCACCATCAATGTACATGGTGCTGTACAGAGTAAAACAGTAAATAGCAAGACCCTGCCGCATAGGCTTACATTCTAATAAAATCATAATAAAACAATAAGGAGGGGAAGAGAATGCAAACAGGCACAGGGTAGGGTAAACAGGCACTGGGTAGGGTAAAACTAACAGTATAAAGTCAGAACAAAATCAGAACAAAGTCAGAACAAAATCAGAACAAAGTCAGAACAAAATCACGATCTTTTGTGGGAAGCCGTGACAATTAAAGGGGCACAATACCAATATAGATTTATGGGGCAAAATCCAATGGTTTGAACCAGGAGGAGGGGAATGTTTCTCCCCTCCCTGCAATCTCCTATCTGCCCTTAAAATCTGCCTGGATGTTTTGGTTGGAGGGCTGCAAGGGGAAGAAGAGAGAGCGAGTAAGCCCTACTGCGTAAGCAGAACGCTGGCTACCACCAGTACTGTAGATATGCCCAATATATCTGAACCTGGGGGTCACTCCAGATATTTGCTCCTGTGTATAACAAGGAGTAAACCCAGGCCTTGCAAACTCATGCATCTTATGAGTGACCTTACACGAAAGTGAGCATTTGCATGGACGCATCTATACATAATTTACATAGTACCATGATCCTTCCATTCTTGTTGGTGGAGGAAAGGATAGTAGAAATTAGCTAAATCATATAGATAATTTCACTGTCTTTGGGAACAACACACCAAACCACTCTTTTAACTAATCTAACAGAGGGCGAATTAACTCATAGCTTAGTTGGTTGGGATTGGGGTACTTCATCTTGATATCCATAAAAATAATTTGGTTTTAGATATAGCTTTCTTTTAATTGGTAAAATCTTTGTATTTTTTTCTTGCATTACCGTATTTCTTCGATTCTAAGACGCCATCGATTGCAAGACACACACTAATTTCAATACCACCAACAGAAAAAAAGCTTTGATTCTAAGAAATAATAAATGCACCCGCGATTCTAAGACGCACCCTATTTTTAGAGATGTTTATATGGGGGGGGAAGTGTGTCTTAGAATCGAAGAAATACGGTATTTAAAAAATTCAAAGGGGGTAGGGGCACCATAACATGTATACTGTTTGGCTGATGGGTCTTATAGTGTAAAATTGATTTTCTCCTTCTACACCAGGCCTACCTCTGTCCAGTGTTTTGTTTTTAAATAGCAAAGTTGTCTACTGGGTCAGCAGAAGACAAGTTACTTCCAGCTGAGTCAGTCCTCTACAAGAGGTTGGTTGAAGCTCTCTGGTCAGTTATCTAGTATACTGAAGGAGCAAGGTATTCAGAACTCCACTGGTTGTGGTTTTTCACAAGTCCTGGTCACAAGGCTTACTCTTCCAATGCATCCGCTCATTGAAAGCTATATGAAAGAATAATATTGGAATTATTTCACCTTCTCTTTTGAGACCCAAATATCCTTAAAGTCTGGAAGCAACATCAGATTTCACGGGCAGTCACTCGGGACAATTTGGACATGGCAACGTGCCCACAGTTAGTTTGTGGCACAGGATCATCATATTGGAAAACAAACTTATGACGGGGAGTTGTGCAATCTATAATGGAGGAAACAACTTGTCTCACTGCCCTGTACAACTTTCCTCTTCATACATGATCATATTCCACCAGCTAAATGCTGAAGTGACTGTTATTGGAGAATCATGTACTGAAATAATTACATTGCGAGTATAACATTATAACATGTTATGGGAGAAGCATGCAACCCAAAGAGATTGTCTGAAAATCCCAAGTATAGTACTGAGATGATCCCATTAAAATTGTCTGATAACCCTTTGGCTCTGCCATTTTATGTTTTTCTCTGAGATAGATCACTTAACAGTTTTTTAAGTCTTCACAACTGGAGCGTTGTTTTGACAGACAGCACTTTCAGTATTAGAACTGTCACTCTGTTCATTCTATGCATGTGTAGCATGAATTTTAACTTTCTATTCTTAATGTTGAAAGAGCTCCAGACACGAATGTAGGCTTTAATTTTACCAAGCCCAAAAGCACCTGGGCTTCACAGCTACCCCACCAGCAATGAGTCACAACCGTGTAGGACTGCAGGCAGAACTGAGACTGTAATCTCAGCTGTTCCTCTCAATGTTTTCTCCTCCTCTTTTCCCTTGCCATGGACTGGCTCTTCAAGATTGTCAAGAAACGCTACAAGTTGTCTTTGCTTCAACACCTACATATCATCTGCTAAAATTCATCCAAGACTGAAAAGTAACAGTTCAAAATGACATTGTTAGCCCAGAAATCCCACGACTGCTGGTAGCAGCTCTAGCATCATGGCAAGATGGATACACATTTGTACTTTCATGGGTACAACTGTATACACCCATGTTGTGTACCTAATTCAACTAAAATGTTTTGATATGAATGTGTGTGTGGGTCTCCTGATAGGGGAACATCAAATCTACCCCCTTAATCTCCATAACCATACAGACCACCAGGTAAGAGAATAGGGCCTTAGCTAGACCAACCTGTCTAGTGGAATAGAGGGGTGAAGATCTCGCAATATTTTTACTGCAAGATCCCCCCTCTGTTTACATGTGGCATACGACAACCTCAGAGGGAGAGGTGTTGCGTCCGCCATTTTGTTTTTTCTTAAAGAAGAAGATGCACACGAGCGCAAAAGGTAAGTTGTTGTTGTTTTTTAAAAAAACGTTTTCCCCACTCACCCCACCCCTCCCCCAATGGGCGTAGTGCTCCTGAGGAGCTCTGCGCCCCGTGTGCAGGTCTCAGCTCCTCGCGAGGAACCGCGAGGAACAGGGACAAACTGCGATGCCCGCACACACATTCCGCGGTCTCGAGCGCGTGGAAAAAGCGAGCCTGAAGTGTAGGGCGAGATCCCGGGGCAAGGGAGGGATTATCTCTCCCTGATCCCGGGATCCCCTGTGCGTCATGTGGATGCACAGGGACGATCCTGGGGATTGCCCTGGGATCTCGTCCCATCTAGCTAAGGCCTAGTTCTTTTTATCACATGATTTCCTCTAATTACTTAATTGAGGACAGGTAAACCAGAACATGGCACTTTTACATTCCTCAAAGCAGGGGTCCCAAACACTTTTGGACTCCTGGGCACATTTGGGAATTTCAAAAACTGCTGTGGGCACCACCATAAGATGGTTCCCATGGAGGATGTAGCCAGTCACATCATAGTTGCTGTGAGAGCCTGGCTAGTCAAAAGCGAGCTAAAGAAGTGGGAGGGGGGTTAGGAAAGAGCAAAACAAGAGACTGGGAGTGGAGGAAACAACAAGGTAAGGAGGTGTGGAGAGAAATAGCAAAGCTATCTCTAAAGGGGTAGAGAAATAGCAAGGTTAGAGACTAGGAAGCTCATCACTCCCTATCTCCTGAGATAGGGAGTGAAGAGCATCCTAGGACCCTGGCTTTAAAGAGTCCCTTGAGGGGCATGGCTCTAGCAGTGGTGAGGCCCTGTTGCTGAAATCAAGGCTCAGTTGGGTTTTGGAGTTTGAACCACTCCCTACTGTCCCCAGGGCCTTTCCAGGTCCTCCAGTCCTCTTCTCCGGCTGGTTCTCTGTTACCTGCTTCCTGCCACATGTGACTAACTGGCCTCCATCCCCAGGTCAATATCCCCAGTTGTCCCTCATGTTATGTGGGTTCTAGGCCTGGCTGGAACAGGACAACAGGGACGTGTGCCCGAAGATCTTTCATTTCATTTTTCGTTCAATTCTGGCAGCACCATTCATTTTGTTTCCCATTTGGTATTATTTCATTTGACTTGCCCCTGTTTTGGTACTGCTTTATTCATTTTTCATTTGTTTCTATTATTATTATTATTATTATTATTATTATTATTATTATTATTATTATTTATTTATTTATATAGCACCATCAGTGTACATGGTGCTGTACAGAGTAAAACAGTAAATAGCAAGACCCTGCCGCATAGGCTTACAATCTAATAAAATCATAGTAAAACAATAAGGAGGGGAAGAGAATGCAAACAGGTACAGGGTAGGGTAAGCAGGCACAGGGTAGGGTAAAACTAACAGTAGAAAGTAACAGTAGAAGTCTGCACAACAGACTGTTGTACACTGTTCTACACTGTTCTACACTGTTTACATTGGAGACCCAGCCTGTTTCCCCTGTAATGCCCCTTTGGTGTTTTCCATCCAAACAGCATTGCATTTCCAGGTGTTGTACTACTATGCCCATATGGCATTAGACCTGCCAGATGATATAAAGGCTGGACAGAGTCCTCACGTTATAAGCAATTAACCTGGAGAAATTACATTTTTGGTTCTCATGTTACGAGCAAGTAAAGATGAATCCTCTAAGCTTCCAATTTCTCTTATGCTCCAGATTGGATAGTTTTCATATCTTGTCGCTGATAGAGCACTCCAAGATCTTCAGGAATCTCTCATGTGCGAAAGAAAAGATTTTCATTTGCTTCTCCATTTTAATTTGTTTTTCGTAGAAATGGAACAGAAGTTAACAGGAGAGCAGTTGTTTTTGCAATTTTTTTCATTCAATTTAGAAACAAATGGACGCTACTGCTGGGCAAAGACTGTCCTTTCTGTGCTTATCACTCTGCAATATTCAAGCTAGGAACGTTTGTTGGTTTTTTCCCCCCAGTATGATGGGATGGTGACTAGAATAGCAAACTACTGCCATTCGGAATGGAGGGGCAAATAATGGCTCATCTTTTAATAGGGGAAAAACAATGAATAAATAGTGCACATTTCTGACTGAGAGCGGTTATGGAAAATGCTGTAATCTCCTTAGTTGCTTTTAAAAACACCCACCACCTGATTTTATAGGAACATTTTGTAAATTAAATCAAAATGTGAAAAACTCTTGTTCTGTGCAAGATTAAAAACAAACAAACAAACAAAAACCCAAATGGCCAGCCTTAAGGCTGCAATCTGGTACATGCTAACTATAAAGCAAATCCCATTGAACTCTGTACAAGGGCAATCCCAAATGTTTGTGTGCACCACTCTGATGCTTCGATTCCCCTGCAATGCTGATGCAATGCACATTTTGTGACACAGCTTCTATTCCTCCTATCCTTTGTACTGCAAGGTTGACTGCATTATTTCAGTAGCTCGTTTTGAGAACTACCAATTGCATCGCAAAGAAGATGACTGCAATCTGGGAAAAGAAATCATGTAGAAGTGATGAACAAATTGAAAGGAGAAGTTCATTAGTATCATTAGTTGTCGGTCTAGATGGAAATAATCTGTTTGCCAGATGAAATAAACGAGCTGAAAACATGCTGGATGCAAAGGCTTATACAAACAATACTGCCTATTTTCAAGCTCATTTTGGATGAGGGAATTAGAGAGAAGAACTCAGCCCTTTGGGTGAGTCAACTTAATTTATGAGTATGAGTAAATTTATTTGTTTATTCTTTCTTTCTTTCTTTCTTTCTTTCTTTATTACATTTTTATACCGCCCAATAGCCGAAGCTCTCTGGGCGATTCACAAAAATTAAAACCATAATAAAACAACCAACAGATTAAAAGCACAAATACAAAATACAGTATAAAAAGCACAACCAGGATACTGAGAAAATAAAAAGGTCTTCAGCTGGTGACGAAAGGAGTACAGTGTAGGCACCAGGCGGACCTCTCTGGGGAGCTCATTCCACAACCGGGGTGCCACAGCGGAGAAAGCCCTCCTCCTAGTAGCCACCTGCCTCACTTCCTTTGGCAGGGGCTCACGGAGAAGGGCCCCTGTAGATGATCTTAAGATCCGGGTAGGTACATATGGGAGGAGGCGTTCCTTCGAATAACCTGGCCCCAAACCGTTTAGGGCTTTAAATGTTAATACCAGCACTTTGAATTGGGCCCGGACCTGGACTGGCAGCCAATGAAGTTGTAAAAGGACTGGCGTAATGTGATCTCACCAGCCAGTGGGTTTCCATCATCTTTTTCTTCCATGTGGTCATTCCTTTTCTAGATCCAAACATGTGTTTTATGAAACATGTGGTCAAGCGATTAAAGAGCTCTTGGATGTCTACTGAATTGATGCCAAGGACCCAAAATAAAGGAAGATGTGAATGTGTTATAGTCTTCAGTCTAATGCTAGAAGTTCTTAGAGAAAAAATCTATGAAGGCTCTAAGGCGGCCTTCCTCAGCCTGGTGCCTTCCAGATGTTGTAGACTACAACTTCCAGCATTCCTGACTGTTGGCCTTGCCCCAGCCAGCAAGGCCAACAGTCAGGAATGCTGGAAGTTGTAGTCCACAACATCTCAAGGGCATCAGGTTGGGGAAAGCTGCTCAAAGGCTACAATCCTATGCATATTTACTTGGGAGTAAGACTCAATGAACTCAGTGGTACCTACTTCTGAGTAAGCATGCATAGGATTGTGTTAGATATCTTCAGTGCTAGTTTCTGCAGAAACAGTAGGCCTGCCCATTTGTTATATTTAGTGAGAGTAAAATAATGGAACGTTTTTACACGAGGCATTTATTTTGGGCTTGTGATTGTCCATTCACGGACGTTCAGTCTTTTTCATGACATCATCAACCTCTGGAGCCCCTCTCGTCTTTTTGGGGGTTTATCCCAACATTTTAAAAATCACTCTCCCCACAAAAAACCTGTCAAAAACCCATGTAATTCAAGACTTATGCGATATTTTAGAAACCTTGCAGTACCATCTACTAGCTGTATAAATGTAGCATATGGAATGTGCCCACAAAGGAACTGGGGAAAATAGCGGGGGAGCGGAAGTATGTGTATTGTGCCCATTGTAAACCTGCAAAGACTCCAGAAGATGAAGGGTTTTCCTTTAGTGTTGAGAAGCCCTTGGTAGCACACACATCTCTTCTGCTCATTGCAGCAAGAAACTGTTAGATCAATGTTCTTTTCACCCAAGGACGAGATCCAAACAGCCCTTAAGCACGACTCCACCATTCCAGCGACAGAGGGTTCAAAAGCGCTTTATTGATTAGTAATCAAGGCCTGGTCTCTTCAAAGGGAGCAATCAGACAAAAGACATAGGGAATATGGTACAGTATTAAAGCTTTCAAGGGGCAGGGCCCAGTAGCAGCATTAACCAATCAGAATGTAACACCAGAGAGCCCCCTTATCTTCTGCAAAACATTTCTTCTGTAACAGTACATTCCGCTTGGGAACATAAAGCTATTGTTCTGGATGGATAAGATAGTTACACAGGAAACATCCTTGAAGACATTCTTGGTACGTGACATCTCGCTTGGTGTGCAATGGAAACTAACATGTGAATCAGGTGATGCTGCATTTATCTGAATACAGTGTGCTCATAATTACAAGATACCCAAGTTCAAGTAAACCAGGAACAGCTCTGCCCCCATGTTATATTCTTCTTGGGGTGGGGAAGTTCAAGAGAGAACTCTACTTGAGATTTACACACACACACACACACACACACACACACACACGGAATAGATAAATAGGTCTTTTAAATCTGGAGAATGGAGAGTGCAAGACTTTTTTTTGGGGGGGGGGGACAATTACTCTTGCCAAAATGGTTTATTGTGCTTGATAGATGTTTACAATTTAATTGAACCTTGTAGAGTTCTCCCCCAGCATAATCAAAAAAAAACTTCCTGCTACTTAATTCAGCAGAACAGCTTTTGGTTTAGTCTTTTCAATTCACTCATACATATTGTGGAGGGAGGCAGAAGGACGTTAAACAAATAACCATGCTAGAATTTAAGAAGCCAGAGATACTCTCTTCCTAAAGCGACTCTTTTTCTTCCTGGAATTCTAACTAGGCAAGCTAAGTTCTTAGTCATAGCTACGCTCAGATGACTAACAGCCTGATGGTTGAGTGCTCAGAATCAACGGGTGATAGAGGAAAGAACCACATCATTCTGACACTCCACAGATATTATTGAAGCTGTGGGGCATTCAGCCATTATAAAGCCTCTCCTACACTTATACGGTAACATAAACTCCAAAAACGAATGATTTACAAAGTGTTATAATAGTGCGAAGCGTTTACACAACCCATTTCAAGAACTCCAAGCACTTTGCATACATTGTTGCAGGCATGTTTTCAACAGATCTCTAAGGCAGGCCAGTATTGTTATCCCAAATATGTTAGTTGGGGTGGGCAGTTGAGGCTGAGAAAATAGTGGTCTGCCCAATGAGTTCTTGCTAGAGGTGAGATTTGGACCAGGGACAGCTCACACTCTAAGCCTTCTAGCTATAAGATATGCAGCTTTGAGGCACTTATGTAGGGTGACCATGTGGAAAGGAAGACAGGGCTCTTGAATCTTTAACAGTTGCAAAGAAAAGGAAATTTAACCAGGTGTCATTTGTATACATACAGCACCTGGTGAAATTCTGTCTTCATCACAACAATTAAAGCTACAGTAGACTTGCCCTCTTTTGTATCTGGCTTACTAACCCATGCTGTATTTAAAATCAGCCACTATAGATGCCAGTACTACACCTCCCAGCATGCCTTTCACAGCCCTCAGGTGCCTGCGTCCTCTGAGAAGTGCTTCCCTCCTCTCGTTGCCAATGCTGCTCATCAATAGACCATCAAGGAGTAGTATCCTTGAGAAGGAGAGATAAGTGGCCGTCAGTGGACATGTCCAGCTCCAGCCAAGTTTTGTGGGGACTATCTTGGCCTGTGCTTCTCATCTACCAGGTGCTCATCGGGGGCCTGTACTGAAGTGCTGGGCACGTGTCCCCCTTTTTCAGGTCTTTTTCTGGGCATGTGTAGAGTGCCTCTGGTCCCTCCCTCTTAAGGGTGAAGGCCACACGCGCACTTCCCCCAGATTTTGAGGAAACAGCAATATCAGGACGGGGTGCCTTTGATCACGTTCAGAATCCGGCCTCTCAAAGTCACGCTGTTGTATCTAGTTATGATTTTAAAACCATGCATGGTGGGCGGGAGGGTGCATGGCAAATAGACACAGCCAATTTATTATTATTATTATTATTATTATTATTATTATTATTATTTATTTATTTATTTATATAGCACCATCAATATACATGGTGCTGTACAGAGTAAAACAGTAAATAGCAAGACCCTGCTGCATAGGCTTACATTCTAATAAAATCATAATAAAACAATAAGGAGGGGAAGAGAATGCACCAAACAGGCACAGGGTAGAGTAAAACTAGCAGTATAAAGTCAGAACAAAATCAAGTTTTAAAAGCTTTAGGAAAAAGAAAAGTTTTTAGCTGAGCTTTAAAAGCTGCGATTGAACTTGTAGTTCTCAAATGTTCTGGAAGAGCGTTCCAGGCGTAAGGGGCAGCAGAAGAAAATTTATGTGGGTTGTTTCCTTTTACGTGGAATTGGGCTGACTACTCAAGACTGACCTTCGGAGTCTGGGTTGTGAAAGGCATGTAGCGGCCACCTGTCTGTGCACTTACAATGGCTGCCAAAGGCTGGTAACTCTGGCCTCCCACCCAAGGCATGCTGGGGCTTGTAGGCGTAAACCTTAGTTTTTATTAAATTCTTTAAAAATACTTAAAACCCCAAAATTCGTGTTTTTAGATTTTTCTGGTATATTGTACCACCAGACCTATTACCATGTCAAATTTCAAGTTTCTAACTCATCTGGAAGTGGGTAAACATTTCCGGACATACATGACACACACATACTTTCCATTTTATAGGTAGAGATTATAGCTAGAAAGCAAAGGACTAATTTACCTGGCAAAGGAAAGACATGTACATTCTAAAAGGTGCTTCCATGTTTAGGTTAAAATAAATGATTATATCTATTCATCTCTACAGTACAACCCAACATATGCTGTTTTATGCTTTGCAGATAGTTACTCAAACCCTTTTAGCAGGACCTAAATGCCATCAACATAATTTACTGTTTTCAAAAAAAGGTGTATTCCTAACAGTCTGTAAGAGGAAAACAAATTTTGCACTATTAGGCATATGGGCTGGATTCAGCATTGACCTGTACTGCTTCAAAATGGAAACAGCTACATTAAAAATTGCATAGTGCTATGGATGTAGGAGAGAGCAGAACCTGGCAAACCTCCTGCTATTTTGCAGTATCCCAAAAGTCTTTTTATCCAGGCCTAATTTGTTAAGTAAAAGTGACAGTCTTAACTACATTAGAATTATGAAATGTAGTAGAAGACATTTTTCATATTACTTGAAATGAAATTGATATTAATATGTGGAGCAGGTTTTTTATCTCCAAAAATAATTAATTGCCGTGGTGACAAAGATACGGGGTGGTGGTGGTTTTAACAAAGCTCCCAAAACAGAGCTGGGTGTGTCATACCAACAGACAACTAAGTAATAAAAATAAAACTTAGCAATAAAGCTAACATGATATTCCCCACTTCATCTATTTCATTAAGTCCAAATGCCTACAACAACTCTATAATGCAGGCCAGTATTAATATCCCTATATTTTGCAGGGGAGGGGTGTTAAGGTTGAGAGAAATATATTAATTGCTTTATTTTTAATTTAAAACATTTCGATCCTGCCTTTCTGGCTCACGACAACTCACAACAGATCCAAACAATCAATTTACAGAAAATTAACCACTACAAAACAAACAACCCCCTTCCTACAGAAAATAGCAATACTAAATGAGCAAACTACTTAATGAGCTAAATAATAGTATTAAAGGAGCAAAGGAGCAAACTACAAACCGGGAAGAATACATTCAGACATACAAAAGGCTGAAGGTTTATCTAACACAAAGCTTAGACTGAAATCACATGAGGAAACTGCCAACTGAATATCCTGGGATTGGGTATTCCAAAATTGAGGAATGGCCACAGATGATATTGGCAAGTCACACAATAAGGCTTCTCCTGATGACCTCATGGAATTATGGCTTCCTTACTGGATTTTCTTGGGGAAAGGGAAGCCTTATTAAGCAATACTATTGGGCACAATCCAGAAAGTTAAGCTATTTTAAGTCCCACTGATTTCTGTGGGATAGTTAAACAAGTACCAACTTTCTCCTACTGCAATGGATAGGATTTTAAAATACCCAATTTTGCTGGATTGTGTCTGTCAAGCATAAATTTCATGAGAAAATCACACAAAACAATCAGAGAGTGACTTGTCAAAGCTTGTACTTGAGCAAAATATTGAAACTGGCTCTTTAAAGACTAAGGCCACAGCTAGACCTAAGGTTTATCCTGGGATCATCCAGGGTTCACCCCTGCCTGAGCAGTGGATCCCCTGTGTGTCACCTAGAGGAACAGGTTTGACCCCTGGACGATCCAGGGATAAACCTTAGGTTTAGCTATGGCTTGAGGCAGTTCAGCTAGAGAGGCTATACATGCTGCCAAGGAAGATGAAAATATTATTTCTCAGACTTTTGGGTATTTAAGACACACTATGATTACTAGTTATTGCCAACAAACGGCTAATCTATACCTCCAGCTCTTTTGCAACGGAGGAGGGATGATCGCGCTGGTTCCCTGCTTCCACGATCGGCGCTCACAGGGCACACGTCACCGAGGTTTCCCGCAAGTAAAGGAGAGCCATTGTGGGAGAATGTGTGCCCCGTGACGGGGGTTCTGAATGTGCATCAACAGAAGTGGGTGGGACTAGACAGATGGGTAGGGGGCACAGATTTTTTTAAATAACTCTTCAGAGATGCGCACCAGTGCAGACATGTAGCGACACAAGGGAGGGGATAGATAGGTACTGTGTCAAAAATGCGCTGCTGTGCAGAGATACATTTGGTTTTTTTAGAAAAAATTCTCCGTGATGAAGCACACGCCCCTGACAGCGGATTGGCTGTTCGCCAAGTCGGGAGCTTGCGCCAAAGAGTAACAGCTTCATGAAGGGGGGGGGGGGGTGAAACCAGATGTGGACTTCGGGATCATAGCGAGAGAGCCAAAAAAGCAGTGACAAATCCAGTTAGCGATATTCCTGAATAACTGAGCGGTTGACCCAAGATCACCATGGGAGTAGGTGAACATCTTGTGGCCCATTAGGGACTTCGATATTATTCAGAATAGACGGCTGGTGTAGACACGGCCAAAGGGTTCCAATCCCAATAAAGTCTGTTTGGCACATCTAGCTTCAAAATGAACACAATTACCATTCAAATGCCCATCGACTATTGTACGATATAGAGTACAACAGAGGCTAGAGGGTGATTCTCCCAATTTGCATCATGGTTCTGCCTCTCAAATGCAGCTTTTCAATCAGTAGCAGAATTTCAGGGCATTTGTGTCATTCTCCTGTTTTTCCTGGCTCTATGATTGGCACCAGCATCCTCTGAAGAGACAAGCAAGAAATTACAATCATATACCAGTGCTGCTTTGAAAAGCATTCCCCAGATGGGAGCAGTGAAAAGAGCCCTACGAAGCAGTGCTGTTTGGAGGGATATTAATTAAATTCTTCATCAGGCAAACTATATTTGTTCTCCCTGAATTGCGGTTCCGCCCTGGCAGGAGCAATGCCAATGGAGTAGGTGTTTCTGGCAACACATGATTTCTGCTTCTGTTTCTCATGCCCCGTTTCTAGTAATTTCTTAAAACAAACTAAAGTTGGTCCAGGTTAGAACTCTGTGAAGACCTTTGCATTAGGCATCTCTGATCTTGGAATAAAACCGTTGTGCAATGAAGTCCCCAGGCAGTGAAATCATTGCAGATTTTGTAGCGTAAACTACAGGGTGAAGGGTGAAGTTACATTGGAAGTGCAATGAGGCAGATCTGGACTATCCTTTCAAACATACCTTTTTTCTGTCCAGGGGCAAGCTCTGAAAACTGGTTTGTAACAGAAGTCAGGCGTTTTGCTGTGGTGAGGGGCGATGGCCAGGTACATAATGAAAGAAGACAAAGAGCCCTGCAGCACTTTCAAAACTAGCTCATTGCAGACAAGAGCCTGCCAAGTAGTTTCCGGGCGAAGTATAAAGTGTTGGTTATCACCTTTAAAGCCCTACATGGTTTGGGTCCAGGCTACCTGCGGGATCGCCTTCTCCCGTACAATCCGCCCCGCACAGTCAGGTCCTCTGGGAAGAATCTACTTCAGTCAACAAAAACAAGGCTGACAACTATTACCCAGAGGGCCTTCTCTTCTGCCGCTCCCAGATTGTGGAATGGCTTGGCGGGAGAGATTCGTCAACTTAACAGTCTTCCAGAATTTGAGAAAGCCATAAAGAGAAAGCCTCTTCCGGCAGGCCTACCCAGTTGAATTTTAAGGTGCCTTTTTAATAATGTGCTGCTTTTAATAACGTATTAGTTTTAAATGTTTTAATTAGTTATATGTATTTTATGGTGTTTGCTTTTGTGTTGTACCCCACCTCGATCCAGAGGGAGAGGCAGGTAACAAATTATTATTATTATTATTATTATTATTATTATTATTATTATTATTATTATTACCAGTCCAGTATGTAAAAACTTGTAAGGTGCATCTTTCAGCTTCTAATAGCAGCAACATCGTGTTAGAAATCTGAATGAATTTCTAACATTTGACATAACATTTGACATAACATCTGGACAATGTCTGCAGTAGTTTTCAGACACATCGTGCGTGTAATTCCCACTTACCAATGTCTCTCATTGATCCCTTCAAGATCTAATTTAACTTGATTCACCTCTCTACCGCATGCATTGTAATTGTGGATGTTGTACAGCTATAACAATTAGTTCCACTACATACCTATCACAACAAGACAAATGGCTTGACATTAAGTAGTTTTTACTTTCACCCTAGCCATTATGTTCATAACTAGAAGATGAACAAAACTGATCTCCCCAACACACACACACTCATACACAGCACAAGCAGGCAAATTAACAAATCTTATTGAAACAGCAGTAATAACAATGCAAAAGGAATAGGCAAGAGCACACTAACCACAGATCTGAGTAACTGTTACGTTAGGATCCTCACACAGTGAGGCAGTATATATTTCACATATCTGGAGCTTCACTATAACATGAGATGTTGTTAAACTATGACCATGGCTAGACCTACCAGGTCTAGGGCGACGGAGGGGGTATGATCTCGCGATATGGTTATCGTGAGATCTCCCCCTCTGTCTACACACAGTACATGATGTCCTAGGAGGAAGAGGACGTCGTGCCCGCCATTTTGTTTTTGTTTTTTTTAAGAGGAAGGAGCACATGAGCACTCGAACAGCAAATGTGAGTGTGTGTGTGTTTTTTTAAAAAAAATACATTTCCCCACTCCCCCACCCCCACCCCTAAGGAGGAGCCCAGGTCCTGGCTCCTCGCAGTTTTTTGTGAGGAGCCGGGACAACCTGCAATGCACACCCACATATTCCACGGTCTCGGGATCATCCCGAGACTATGGAAAAAGCAGGATTAAAGGCGATGCTGATATCCCGGGGCAAGGGAGGGGTCATTCCTCCCTGCTCCCGGGATCCCCTGTGCATCATGTGAATACACAGGGATGATCTCGGGGTGATCCCCAGAATATCGGCAGGTCTAGCCATGGCCTAAGCATGGGTCAGAGACAACCGTGCTTCTGAATTCTAAGTGCGTGGTGAAGACAAAATACTGCAGTGATGACAGAAAGGCACTCTATACCTGCTTAGAAACACCTCCGCTGGGGGAGCCTTCTTCTTCTAGGCAAACTCTTTTGTTATAAGGGTTTGTCTAGAAGAAGAAATGGGGGTGAGCTCTGCTCTCCACCCATCCCGTTCAAATCGACAGCACCTTGTTCAATGGCAACCACTGAACAGTGGTGCTTGCACCGGATGAGAGGAACATTCAACTGCCTGAGAGTGAAGTCCCATCTTCCTTCTGGGCAGAGAGAACCAGCAGCACCACACCTTTGTTCTCTGCTCAGCCCAGCCCACTCCTCTTAAACTAATAGGCATCTAATGGATGGATGCCTGCAAAAACACTTCTTTGGATGGCTTTTTGGTCTGGCCGGTTGTGGCATTACACAGGTGTTATGATTTCTGTATGGTTTTTAAATAGAATGTATGTTTACAACATCATTTTTTTATTCCATTTGGCTTTGTTTATCCCCCAAACCATGTGAATTATTTAAGACTATGAGCCCTTTGGGGGACAAAAATATTAGAAAAGCTGCAGTAAGCTATTCTGAGATCATGGGGTAGAGCAGGATATTAAATAAATACGCAATGGCCAGCTAGTAAGCCAATTCATAAACTGTGGTCCCCCAACTCAACTACACCAGAACCTAAGAATGGGTACCCACTTCTGCCCATATACATTCCTTCCTTGCCGTCCTTTTCTACCGTCAAACTTTATATTGTAAGTTCCTTCAGGCTGGGACTTCTTTTTTCTATTTTGGTTATAGTAACTAGTAAATTGATGGTGCCATAATAATGCTAATATCTCTCAGATGTAAATCCTAAGTAAATGGTTTGTGTTATTTTGGGGGTGGCGGTGGAGAATATGTGTTAATGCTTCAAAAGTGTGATAGTATATTATCCAGTTTTCTAGTGCAGGAATAAAATCACCTATTATTGAGATATGACGCTTTTTATTCATCCTCTATCATTTATTGTACTGTGTGGTTGAACGACTGTTTTTACTACTTAATCTCCAAGGCATCAGCTATACTCCTAGCACCAGAAAAGAAGCAGCTGTATGCAACCATGAATGGATGAAGTCAGGGAAGACGGAACACAGTGTACCCAGATTCACAGTAAGTGAAATTGCACAGAGTATAAACAAACTCATTGCAATCTAGCCTAGACCATCTTTACAATTCTAGGCGCATGCCGTTTCCGTATGATCACTCAGTATGTGTGTATGTATGTATACGTTATAAAATTTACACAGTCCATCAATATATATTGCCCTCCAATAAAAATTCCCAGGGTGGTTTTAATAAAAGAAAACACAAAAACAATGATATAAACAATCATCAGGTCTAAAAAGCCTGGGAAAATAGAAAGGTCTTTGCCAGGCACAAAAGGGACAACAGATATTTCTCTGGGATGAGCTTTACATAACTGGGACACCATCACTGAGAAGGCCCTCTTCCCAGTAGCGCTACCTGCATTACTTCAGGACACCAGGAACATCCATGAAAGACCCATTACTTAAGATCTTAATGTATGGGTAGGCACAGAGAATTGGCAGTGCTTCAAGAATACTGATCCCAGGCCACGAAAGGCTATAAAACCTGCACTTGGTGCTGGGTCCAGAAATAGCCTGGGAGCCAGGCACAGAACTCCCGTTATATGTCCAGAACACCCAGTCCCAGTTGACAATCTAGCCACCACATTCTGAACTAACTGCAATTTTTGAACCATATCCAAAGGTTCATAGAGACAAAACTGTAGTAGTCTAAACTGGAGTTTACCTGAACATGGATTACTGAAGCCAGGCCACTGGAATTGCGTCTCCTTAACATGAGTTACTTCCAGGAGGATAAGAGCACCAAGTAGGAGCAATGGGCAGAATCCATCAAGGCTCTTACGACTCGACCAACTGTCTTCTTCCCCACCAATTTCCGTCTGCAAGCGATGTCCACTGCTTGCAGAACGGAGATTTAGCACTTCTGGGAGCAACCAGAAACAGGCCAAAACACTCATTTCTGGAACAGTGCATGTCAGCAGGTAAGGGAGACCTGCCAACCTGTCCTGATCAGGAAATGAGAGTTTCTGCTTGTTTTGAGTCGTCCTTTGGAAGCGCTAAATCTCTGTTGCGCTAAATATTTCTTGCACAACAGAATTGGTGGGACCCACACACAGCTGGTGAAACAGAATCTGTGGGTACAGATTGGTGGGTGGTGGTCAGTGCTTTGTTGAATTCTGCCCAATGTCTAAACAAATGCTCCATTTCTATGGCCTAGTTTCTATTGAAAGCTCAAGTACAGTTATGTCTGCATATGGGCTGTACCACTTTAGACTGCAGAACGATGTTCATAACATTAATTCAAAACTATTTCCTTCACACAGTAAACTAGCATGTCATGGAGAAGGATTCTAGCCTAGCACTCTCTCTGGCCTGCCAGTTTTCTATTTGCAGGGAACTTTTTTGAATGGAGAAGCATTCAGTCATGTTTAGTCAAATGTGCAGTTTGAAGTGGGACAATCCAGACAGAGATTTACTACCTCAGTGAGGACTAGGTCTAAATCACAGTAGAATTCGTGCCCCAAGCCAGCTCCACCTTGGAACGGGGGTGGAAAGCCACCTCTAACACTACTGCACGTCTGCTAGCTCCCACTTCATCCAATTTCATCAACATGGAACAATATTGTGACTTTCAGGCTTAAGGCAACTAAAAAGATCTCTCTCAAAATGCTAGTTTTGAATCTAGCATTTAGACTTGAATTAGATTTGAATCTTGAATAGATTTGAATTCGCACCTCACTCTCTGACTTTCCACCCTATCTGGCAGGACTTGGGTCATGCTGGGCCATTTCAGAGACTAAAGCTCTAAAAATGTTGTTCCAGTGATGGCACCAATGCTGACTTGACTGCACAGAGTGTGCAATATATTGAGAAATATGTGTACGTTGCTTGGAGAGATATCTACATTCGTATTTGCCTCTGCTTTCCTGCCTGGTAGTTTCCAAGCACTACACTGTTTCAGTAAATAGCTTTAAAAAGCCAGCCTGGATGCACACAGGAATTTATATCTATAGTTCCTTTTTTCCTTCAGGAATGTAATGGACTGTGCAACTACAATATGCAATAAAGAATTCCCAAGTTAGTTTGTTTATTTTTAAAACCTGTTCTGTGTCATCTGCTCAATATATTTTACAGTGCCTCTCAAAAGTTCAAGGGTAGAAAATCTTGCCTTTTTATAGTTGGATAATAAAATGCCAACGTGAGTCAAACACTTTAAAATAGCAAACCTAGCTGTAAAAGCTAATGACGGAGTGGAGGTGGCGGGGAAAGACAGACAGACAGACAGACAGAGAAGAGAGAAGAGAAAACCTACCTCCATCGTCACAATTAACAGTGCCTGGCAGAGAACTTCAGAAACCAGAAGGCGGCCTGACAAAAAAGCTGTTTGTCAAAATGGTAACTTTGCAACAAGAAGCATCAGTCAAAGATGTCTTAAAGACTATTTCTCTCAGACACCACAGGAAGATGCAGATAAAAAGGGAACAGCATGTAGGCAATGTTCTTTCTTTAAATTTGCAGTGACACCTCAGCCATATCTGCTGCCTTCCTCTTTCAATTTCCCTCTGATTTGTGCTATCACTTGTTACATTTTTTAATGAAGTCACAGCATGCTACCACAGCATTCTGCAACCACTCAAAGAGCAGTTCTGGGCCTTACACAGGGCTGCTGCCAAAAATGGCCATCCAATCTCTAGTTCTCTAGGTCTAGTGAAGTTCACCACATGAACTTCAGTACACTGCATCACCCTAATAGTTTCCCCACACCACGTCATTGGTTGTTGCTAGTGGGGAAAGGGAAATTCACCACACGCTGCAGTGAGTTTTACCAGATGACATGGGGGAGAAAGGAGAAACTGGAAAAGAGGAAGCCATTTTCAGTAGCATCCCATATCTGCCATAATGTAGTTCTATCCTCTGGGTATATGAGCTTGAAAAAAGGGAAGATGTTTCGATTCATCATGGGACTGGAATGGAAGGGGATATCTCCATCCCAACATCAGGAATAGCAATGCTATATTTAATTTTTCATTTTATTTAACATTTCAAGCCACATTCAAAATCTAATTTAATGGCACTTTTTGTGCTAAATAAAACTTTCTATTTATTATCTCAGTAATTCTTCTAACAATATTATGAGATAGCTCAGTATTATCTGAGCTGAGAGACATTGGCTTGTCTAAAGCTACCCGGTAAATTTATTGCTAAGGTAAGACTTGAACAGAGATTTCTTGGTTATTAAGTCACATTTTTGGCAACCACACTGCACCAGCATTCAATCTTGCCCACCCTTTCTGGATTCAGTGGGTGAGATCTGGGATTCTTTCCCCACTCCTTTCTGTTATGTTCTTCATATCTGAAAATAATTCAGCCTCTTTGGCAATTATCTACCGAAAAGGGCCACCATGGGTGTTTTCTACCTCACTTAAAGAGGGGGAATGATGAGGTCAGGGCCACCCCAACTGTACAAGCAGACTTGGAAACTGCACAATTAACAGAGTGTCACCAATGCCAGTTGCCTGCATAAACTGAGTATCCCAGAATCCTCTGTTTACATGGGGAGAAGACAAGCTTGACCCACTCTGCCCAAAGGGAGCAAGGCTCACAAGACATTCTGATATGAGGGTAATAGGCTTGACCTCCTATTTGTGTTAATGAAATACCCTGTAGGTAGGGTCATGCCTGGAATTTTCCACAATATCTCCTCGTGCCATATTCTAGAAATATTGTCATGTTTCTCAGAAAGCTCCTGCTTTCGATGGGAGACAAATGACGAGGCCTGCTAGGTAATCCACAAAGCTTTTATTAAGCAGCAAACACCTCTTCTACCTGAAGAGAGTCTAATTTCTTGGAAACTTCCCCCTAGGCAAAACTATGCAAACTAAGCAAGACAATTGTCCGCTCAAGAAGAATAGGAAGTCACTTCCCAAATGCCCGTAACTTCAGAGAGCTTGGTGCGGAGGCAGGTTCTGGCGCAATCCTAGTCAGACTGACTTTCTCACGCCTTCCTTCCACTCTGTGCGTTTTGGCTTCCAGCGGACCCTAGCATCAGCTAGCTTGTCGGGGTGGCACTCTCCTCTGGAAGAAAGCTCACTTCCCACTGAGTGTGTAGGATTTGGCCTTGAGGAGATAAGCTCTGGAGAGGGCTGGTTAAGAATCGTCCCTGAGAGCTTCCTCCCCCACTGGTACAGGCTGGCTGGTGTCTGGCACCTCCTCCTCTAGGTCCGAATCCAATTCTGATTGATTACTTGAAACACCTTCTCCCAAAACAGGGGCAGTAGGGTTAGCCATGACAAATATGTAGATATTTCATTGGAAAGTGCCTAACGGATTCTGTGGCTTGGTTAGGTGTATGCAGTACATATTGCACTCAGATTCACACTTAATCCTTATCATTACAGGCAGGAAGCTTATATAGACAAGTCTAAAATTCATTTTGGGAATCAACTTTTTGCCATTGTTAATCTGTCACTAAAACATCTGCCTATCTATCTATAGTCATGAGGTTTTAATCCATCCTTCCAGGTTTACATGCCTCATTGACACACACAAATAAGAAACGTACTTTCCTTAATTTAGTCTTGTTTTTTCTTTCCAAAAGAAAAGGAAAGGAAACAGTAAATGTCTCTGGGGATGGAACCACATCTCCTTGATAAGTGGTACTACTCAGCACCAGTGGCTCAGGTTGCTCTCGGAGGCTTTTCTAGCCAACAATATTTGGATAGTTAGGTATTGAACTGCCATACAATTAACTCCTCTGGCTTCGATGGCTATCTCACAGATGGTATCTCTACAGCACCATTTGGTCAATATGCCTTTGCAAGAGTAATGAACTACAGTATTTGTCTACTGTTCAGCTCATTATTATTATTTTTAACGCTCCAAGGTTCTGATTTCAATAAACAACAAGAATAGGCTGGGAGCAGATTTTCATGTTCCTCAGGGTCTTTCCACATATTGCACACAGGCCAACCTGACAGAAAGCTGCAGTCAATCCTGTCGACCTGAGAAGCACACCTGAACGATACAACCCTTCAAATCAACTGCTCCCAAGCTGTAAAGGGCTTTAAAGGGTCACTCTCAATGGAGCCTGGAAACTAACTGAGAGCCAGTATAGTTGGTGAAGCTCCAGTATAATGTGATTGTATTTTATATTTACTGTTGTTCCCTGCCTCGAACAGGATGGAGGTGGGGAGCAACAACAACAACAACAAAATAATAATAATAATAATAATAATAATAATAATAATAATACATTTATTAATAATAATAGGGCAGTATCCAGCACAACACGACTGCTAATGTAAATGACGTTGTGTTAGTTAGTGCAATCCATGAGCCTCGTGTGAAAATGAGTACCCAGTTAGCTGGGGGAAAGGTAATAACGGCCGGGGAAGGCAACGGCAAACCACCCCGCTATAAGGCCTGCCAAGAAAACGTCAGCGAAAGCTGGCGTCCCTCCAAGAGTCAGTAATGACTCAGTGCTTGCACGAGAGGTTCCTTTCCTTTCCCTAGTGCAATCCATCTCTAGCGCTATACCAATTGTGCTGGTTGGCATGACAAATTTTCCATGGCAGCCTGTTGCCCCAGCTGGCGCTGTTGGTATTGCACTAAAGACGGATTACGCTTTGCGTAGTGTTATTTACGTTAGCGGCAGCGTAGCGTTGGACGCTGCTCGTTAGCAACCTTGCCACTGCCGATTAGCAATCTTGCCACTGCTTGAGAACTATCTTCAAAGGCAGCCCCAGAAACAACCATTTTTAGTGTGGCTAAAACATATTTTATATGGTTAAGACAAATATATTTTAGTGCTGCTTTAAATAGTTGGTTTCCTCCTTCTCCTCACCCCTTTTCCCTTAAGACCATCCAGACATTTTTGCCTATACCCACCATAAGCCCCAGCCAACACAGTTAACTGTCCAGTAGTCTAAAACATCTGGAGGACACCAGGTTGCCTACCCTGTTTTAGATGTAAGCCTGAGGGCTGGGGCTCCTATTTTATTGATCTGTAATCCAGTCTGGGTGATCTTTAGGCTGAAGAGTGGGATAAAATCCTTTAAAATTAGACATTGGCTATTTCTACACCTGCCTTTCCCCCCCGGATCATCCCTGTGCATGCAAATCACACACACGGGATCCTGGGAGCAGGCAGGGACAATTCCTCCATTTGCCTGGGATAATCCTTAGGTGTAGAAAGGGCCATTGTCTAAACTGTAGAAATGATTTGTACAAGTGTTAGTCTGTTTGGGGACTTCCCACATGCCAAGGAAAGGGAAGGAACCTCTCGTGCAAGCACTTGAGTCATTGCTGACTCCTAGAGGGACGCCTGCTTTCGCTGACGTTTTCTTGGCAGACTTTGTAGCGGGGTGGTTTGCCATTGCCTTCCCCAGTCATGGTTACCTTTCCCCCAGCTAGCTGGGTACTCATTTTACCGACCTCGGAAGGATGGAAGGCTGAGTGGACCTGAGTCGGCTGCCTGAGAACCAGCTTCCGCTGGGATCGAACTCAGGCCGTGGGGAGAGTTTCGGCTGCAGTAACTGCCGCTTACCACTCTGCGCCACACGAGGCCAAACTAAAAGATAAAAATGGAACAACAAATGAAAAAGAAAGAAGGCAAAGTATGTTTCATTTAAAAAAAACAAAAAAACAAAACAGACTCCATTTTCATATTGCCAGATCACCTAGTCCCTAAGTTGCAGGATAGGTATGCATTTGTCCCTTACTCTCTCTCACCGCCTCCTAGCCCAGTGTAGTAGTGTGTAAGTCCACTGGACATTATCCAGTACAACCCTAAGTATGCTTAAACTCAATGAAATCAATGGGCTTCAGTGCATGTCATTCTGCATTGGACTGTGGCCTTTGGAGTCTATGAGACTATTCCCAGAGTTCATGAATTTGTGACCTGCAGAGTGTCATTTGCATAGAGACCCAGAAAATAAATGATTCCTCATAGGCAAATCCTATAATTGAGGCAAATCAACAGGTCACAATTATTTTTTGGAGGAACACAGCTTTCTTCCTCCCGATCTGGAAACTACTTAACAAAGTGGAGAGCTCAGAGGAAGGAACAAAACTCCTCAAGTATTCTGTCATTTGTCTCCATTCTCAGCAGGTAGCCTGTTGCTTTGTTCTTAGTATTATTACACAGTGTCAACATTATGAACACAGCAGTGGCTTTCTTAACTTAAAAGACATCATTTGCATTCACAGGGGAAACAAACACAGGGTTTTAATAGAGCTGGGAAAACACAGCCCTAAATGTTCTACAGTGCTTTTGCTGGGATATATTTTCATTATGTGGTCTGAGTAATTTGTTAACATAAATCTCATAGTGAGTTACAGTTGAATGCTGCTATTTAAAAACACAACTACATGGTTTTAACCTTCAAAAGTTGCTCACTTGGGAGTATCTCTTTTAATTATTTGAACATGGAAAAATGCTGCAATAACATGATTTGGGAGGGGGGGACCCCCCCCTCATTTTGGTGAAATTATAAAAAGAATTTTGCTTTCATATCTTGTTGCTATTGTGTGTGGCAGCACATAGCTGGTCCCTTAGGGGCAGGACAGGAAGGTGGGGAAACAAATTCAGACATAGACTTGGATGGTTTAAATAATTGGCCACAACTTTGATGGTTCAGCTTAGAATAGAATTGGCGGAGACATAGGGCATGGATCTGTTAATCGGACTACCCACCTGCAGTCCGATTCCATCAACCTGGCCCGCCTGCAAGGTGCCTCATTGGGACAGCAGTCAGAGGCACACTACTACATTGCACTTTCTTGAAACAATGGCAATTTGCTTTGCAAAAGTTTCATCATTGTCTTCTCCTTGATTGGATGGTTGGTAGAAGACTCCGACTGTCACACTCCTTTTATTCCTTGCCCCAATTATTTTAATCCAGATGATCTCAGAGGGCCCCAATCACCATGAGAGTATTCTTGGATTCCACACCTCCTACCATTTTAGGATAAGGGGTACCACTGAGTGTGACTTGCCTGAGCCCCACCCCTTCCAAATACTGTAGCTGGCACTACAAGAAGAGGCCATGGCTTCTCTTGTGTAGGAGGAACTATGTGAACCATTTCATTTCATTTCATTTATATACCGCCCCACAGCCGAAGCTCTCTGGGTGGTTCACAAAAGTTAAAAACAAGAAACATTAAAAAGGTATACAAAATTTAAAAACCATCGTAAAAACAACAGTATCCATTTAAAAACAACAATTCTGGGGTCCGTTAAAAAACAAACTTAGCGATTATTAAATGCTATTATTAAATGCCTGGGAGAAGAGAAAAGTCTTGACCTGGCGCCTGAAAGATAACAGTGTTGGCGCCAGGCGAGCCTCATCAGGGAGATCATTCCACAGTCGGGGGGCCATCACCGAAAAGGCCCTCTCCCTTGTTGCCACCCTCCAAGCTTCCCTTGGAGTAGGCACTCGGAGGAGGACCTTAGATGTTGAGCACAGTGTACGGGTAGGTTCATGTCTACCAGTAGGGAGGGAGGAGATACGAATTTACCAAATTCACATTTCCTGAATCAATAGATGAACCACAATCCAATTGTCTTGTTATTTGCACTTTTCTGGATTTTGTGATGCAGTTCTTCAATATAAGATTATATGTATTATCTTACATATAAAATGTAACCCCGTCCAAAAAAAGAGAGAAGCATTTTGGGTTGTATCCAATCTGTATATTAGGAAAAAGGTGTACAAAAATGCATATAAATCTCCGTGCAGACTTAAACATGAATAAATAAATACATTGTAAACTCATATGGAAATGTGATGGAATGAACTGAAGGCTGGAAAGATGAGAAACAGAGAGAAACCAAAATTGACAGATTTGCCCATCCTTATATATAAACCTATCTAAAAAGTAGCACTGTGTTATATGGCCTGCATTTTAACCCGAATTGCAAATACATAGCTAAAAAGAAGTTATCTTAAAATATAAGTGAAAAATTCTATGTTTGCTTTGTGCAGGGAGAAAATGACAAAAATTTGCAAGCTCCAGAAGAAAGCAAAGGAAATGTAGCAGTGAATTGGGCAGTGAGGCAATAAAATAGGTACCTAGCCATAAGTAACATCTTCCGACTTTTGTATCAACAGGTCATAGTTTCCAAGGAAACAAGAAATTACCCATGAACATTTCATCCTCATCTGAATCAAGGAAATGGTGCATGTTTAATTGATTATAGTTATTAGGTTGACAATGGCATTTCCTAAAACTAGAACTTCTGAAAAGGTTTTGGAGCATAGGCTATGCTGCAAACCCAACAATTTCTGGTACGTGACAAAGAATATTCTATATGTTTGTCATTTAAATTTTTACAACTATTTTATTATTTTAAAATACATGATCTACCATTCTGCCCCCCCAAAAGGCATTTGATGGGGTTCTAGCAATATTTAAAAATATCCATCAACAATATACAATTAAAATGTAACAGATCATTTTTTAAAAGTTTAAAAATTCACAACCCAAACTAATTAATAGCTAGACATTTTCATCCATTTTCATCATTTACTTGGTTAATGGATTCGACAACATGTACCAACAATTTGGCTAAATTATTAATTATAAGGAATACTTACAGTTGCATAACCAGATACAAGTGGTTTGGACTCTCATAGATGTCTTCCAGTGCAACGATATTTTCATGCTTGATCCTGAAGATTAAATAAAAAGTAATACCACGAGGTAAATTAACTATCCAATGCACAAAATATGAACAAAATCCAGGTTACATAAACCATTACGAGTCTTTACAGTCTCAGGATGAGTTAATACGAAGAGAGTCAATGAACCAATTTGCACATCACGACAATTCCTGGGTTTAACCCAGGAATTGGCGGGTGGAACACAGTAGCAAGCGAATGTGCTGCCTCCCATGTGCTTGTCACTTCTGTTTTCAATCAACTGAACTCAACAATCCAGAAACACCCTATTCCTGGGTTGTTATCATGACACCCGAACCTGGAACTCTGGATTGTTTAGGGGTTAAACAACCCAGAGTTTAACCCAACAACTCACAATGACCCTGTTTGGATATAACGGTGATGACTGGTGGTAATTCGTGGGTTAAATAATTCTGTGGATGCACCCAAAACAAGCTATACAATAACTTGCACTTGCTTAGTCCATGAATAACGCTATGCCCAGGTTTAGTTGTCAGGGAAATAACCTATGAATGTGTAGGTTTTTCCAGGAAAGCAGGCGTAGTGTCTATTTCTGCTAACGCTTCCAGTTAAGTAGGGGTAAAGTGCATTTCACATCTTTGGACATATTCCTATCATATCACTTTATACATATACATTGCAATAGGAGGAAATTAAATAGTTACTTTAAAAAGACATTTAAATGAACTAGCATATATTCTCATTTTCTTAATACAGCAATTACATTTTAAAACAATTTAACAGCTGGAACAAACACACAGATTCTAGGTCACCACTAGCACAGAACTACAAGTCTCAGATTCCTTGCTGGTTAGGTGATGAGTTTTTAAAAGAGGCACACCACAAACCGCCATTTAATTAGCTCCTCAAAGGCAAATCCTCTCCGGGATTATTGCTTAAGCCATTCCAAACCATTTCCAGTTGCACAATTAATTTGCATTAACCCCAAAGCGAGGAACTCTTTAGCTGTAAGGAGCAGAATATTAATTAAGACAAGGTGGAGAAGTCGCCTAAGAAAGGAAGGGATACGGCACAAACGAAGCGCAAACATTAACATGAGAACAGTTGTTTTAAATGGGTGTTGGGTTTTTTTATGCTTCTGGTGGTCTTAAATTTTTTGTATATCTGTTTTTAATGTTCATTGTTTTTAACTTTTGTAAACCGCCCAGATAGCTTTGGCTATGGCGCGGTATATAAATGTAATAAAACAAATAAATAAATAAACATGGTAAACAGACAAAATCAGATAATAGGGATTTCCTAAACTTTGTTAGATTGAACAGAACACTAACTAAGGTTTCAGGATAGAATGACCTGGTCAGTTTGTGGAAATCACTCTCCCATTCTATGCTTGGGGTAAGCACGTAAACATAGAAAGAATGGCATAATATGCCTACAGTGTGATTCTTCAGATGCCGTACTTTAGATAGGTCCATAGCATTCTTTAAGTCCCTAGGGAAGAGTACTGTAGTCCTCCAGCAAGGAATACATGGGACACAGGTCGTCTCCCTCTGGGTATCTGCTCCTTCCATGGGTTGCACTGGGTTCTAGCTCACAATCCATAGATTGCATCAATTATTTACTCCAATTTTACTATATTATGATGTTGCATTACACAAGACATTTGTCGTGTGAAATAATCTGAGTTGTAACAAGAAGATAGTTTTAACCATTTTGGAGACCTGGCTCACTTTTGGTGGAAGCAGGCATTCTCTAAAGATGTTTAAAGGTATTAAATGTAATATCCCATCCCAGAACCAAAATGAAATAAAATACAAGAAACACAATGTAACATATTCCTTAAAAGGACACACATTTTGTTAAAAATGTCCCTCACAAAGATCACCCAAGTCCCCACCTCCCATCCAGCAAAGGAGTAAACAACAAAGATAACTACAATGGTTGGCCACTTAACCCTCCAGTTCTGATAAGTAGTCTGGCTGCCATATTCTGCATTAGCTGCAATCTCCAAACCATCATCAAAGGCAGACCAGTAAATATAAAGTGCATAGAGGTTACCAAAGCACAGATTACTGAAGCCAGGCTAACGCCACCTAGATAGGGTTTCACCTGGGCCTCCAGCTGAAGCTTGGTACAAAGGACCCCAACCCATGGAGGCCACTCGTTTATCCAGTGACAATGATGGATCCAAGAATACACCCAAGCTGCATACCTGTTCCTTTAGGGGCAGTGTGGCCCCATCGAGAACTAGTTGAACCCCACGTATCCAGTCTGAAGAATAATCTATTAACTATGGCTTTAGCTAGACCTAAGGTTTATCCCGGGGTCGTCCCTGCCTGCTCCCAGGATATCCTGTGTGTCATTTACACGAACAGGGATGATCCCGGGATAAACCTTAGGTCTAGCTAAGGCCTAAGTCTCTGTCTTATCTGGATTGTGTTTCAGTTTGCTGGCCCTCATCCAGTCCATTACAGAGGCCAGCCATCAATTCAGTACACCCAGTGCCCCTTACTCAGAGATCAACTCCAAAAGGATACCATGATCAATAGCAATTAAAAGCTGCTGAGAGATCAAGGAGTACCAACAAAGACACACTTCTCCCATCTCTCTCCTGACAAAGGTCATCATACACAGCAATCAAAGTGATCTTAGGCCAGAATCCTGACTGAACTGGATCCAGAAAAATCTGTCTCATGCAAGCTGCCAAGAGCTTGTCAGTGACCACCCACTCAAGAACCTTGCCCAGGAAGGGAACATTTGCAACTGACTTATAATTGCTCAGTTCTTCTGGGTCCAGAGAGGATTTCTTAAGAGGTCTTGCCACCACCTCTTTCAGGCATCCTGGGCCACTCTCTCCCTCAACGTAATGTCCATCACCTCCCTGGTCCAACTGGCAATCCCTTCCCTAATAGATTTTACCAGATATTCATGGGAAAAATCAAGAATGCAAATGGTCACCTGAAGCTGTCGAAATACTTTGTCCACATTCTCAAGGCATATTAATCGAAACTCATCCATTAAACATGGACCAACAGTACTCTGGACACCCCTTGAAATTGATTTGCTACACTAGAGTCAAGGCCCTGTCATATGCAAGTGATTTTATCCTCAAAATGCCAATGTATATTTCGATCAATGATAGCCTTGAAACTTTGAGACCTAGATCTTGTGAATTAGAATAGGGGGGCAGTGGGGAGATAGGATGGGAAATGAATTATTTCCTATCAGTAAATGACTTTTCCAGCTACTGGTCAAAAATACCAAGCACAGTGCTGGAAGTTTCTAATATTTTATGCATCCAAGTCTCACATGTAATTCACACATAGTGACTCATTTTTTCCTAACTGTTGCATCTCATTAGTTTAAGGTATTTAGAATGAAAGGTAGTTATTAAAGAATGCCAAAAATAAGCAAGACCATTACATGCAGTAGCAGCACTGGAGCTGGTATGCATAGGGTCTTCCGATAAAACTTTTTTTTTTCTTGCCGGAAACCTTGTTGTAAATGATGAATAAATCTGAAGTTAATAAACAATGGATTTTCTATGCATCAGGCCTTGAATGAAGCAGGACAGGCTGACAGGGCTGGATATTCAAGATGTTCGTTCACCAACAGAATACAAAGACATGTTAACTCTAACTTGCCAGGGCTGTTTTGCAAGGTTAAGGATGGGATAAAAGAGTGGCAAATATTTCAGACTCATTCAGCCTTTTGCTATTCTGAAACAAGGGTACCAATCAGAATCACTAAAGCTGATGATTTCAGCAACTAGACATGATAAAATTAGTGGCATTATGAATTTGAAAAACAGGCTCTTGGTTTCAAAACCAGCTACTGTCAGTTAAAGCACTTTCTCTCTCTCTCTCTCTCTTTTCCTATTTTAATAAGAAAAATGTGTACGATGAAGGTGAAGGTAAGTGCTTTTCGCTAGATCATGTCCTGAACTTTACAATTCTGTACGATACAGGCAACATGTCAAATCTGAATTCCTGGGTAGTATTTTTAAAGCAAATTTCAGGCTTTCATGGTTATGAAAATAAGTATGATAATGTGCAAGCAGTATAGTCAAGGGTGCTTGTGCTCTCTAATAGTGGGACATCTATGTCTTTCATGGTTATGAGAGTCTCCTTCAAGTGCTCTTCTACTAGATAGCCTATTGACCATCAAGTACTTATATATCTTATCATGACACAAGGTCTTTGAACAGCACATTTGACCAAAGTGAAAGTTTAAACCTCATAATAAACCATTATAATTCACAGCCATTGTGCAACAAAGGCCATAGCTAGACCAAAGGTTTATCCCTGGATTGTCCAGGGGTCAAACCTGTCCATCTAGGTGACACACAGGGGATCCAGTGCTCAGGCAGGGGCGAACCCTGGATGAACCCAGGATAAACCTTAGGTCTAGCTGTGGCCATAATCACATTTTCACATATAGGGTCCTGTCCCCCTTCGTGCATTGCACACACACACAGCTGCTATATTCCTGGCATATAATAGATTTTTGTATTTACTGTATTTCTTCGATTGTAAGACGCCATCGATTGTAAGACGCACACTAATTTCAGTACCACCAACAGAAAAAAAAAAACCCTAAGACTCACCTGCAATTCTAAGACGCACCCCATTTTTAGAGATGTTTATATGGAGGAAAAAGTGTGTCTTAGAATCGAAGAAATAGGGTAGCAAAGTATCTTTTTTAGTAAATTATTCATTCAACTATAAAACCGACTTCAGACCCATTCACATATTGCAACTGCATTCGCCGTTGGTGGCCAATGCCAATATATTTGGAAACTGAGCCAAACCAAATAAATACGAAATTATATGTCTGTACTAATTGCCTCAGAAGTTATTGGTCTCTATTGACTGTTCTATTCTATATATGTGATCACATATAAACATGAGCAACTAGGGAGAGGAAGAATGATAAATTTAATTATGTTTGTTTTTGACTGGTGGGGAGAGGAAGATTATCTAGTCATCGTTATTCATTTTTTGTCTTCTGTATTCATTCTTATGAAACTCATGAAAACAATATGTTTTAAGACAGCATGTTCGTGCTTGTTTCCACGAGAGAGAAAAACACCCAGAACCTATTTAAAGTATCTTTCTAGAGTTGTTTTTTTTTCTAATAGAAAACTGGTCTAGTATGACGCAAACTACATCACCATTACTATGACAACCAGTTGAAAACATTAAAATAATGCACTAATCTAGTTGAAATCCTTAACAAAATGCCTAATAACCTGATTTTCTTAATGTATGTCAAGAGCTAATACATGTCAAGAATTCTAGACACTATCCCTGTTCCTCAGTCTCATATTTTATTTTCCGCAAGGACAGAAGATGAGCAGGAAGTGTTGCAAGTCTAATCTGCTAAAATTTCACATTCAGTTTTACAAAGACAGGTGACAAGGAGAGATGCAAAGTAAAGAGGAATCATAGCGGAGCAGAAATTAATGACCAGAGAATACTGGCAGCTACTTTGGGTATGGCCAAAGGCTTGGTTGGCCTGCCAGGTGAGATTTGGGGACTTTTTTCTTTCTTTCTTTTTTTAAACACCAAGCCCCTTTGCCCTGTCACAAAGTGCATTTGAAAAATATATATCATTTTCAAAAGTGGCTCGCCACGTGGGATGGAGAGGGTTATTGCTTGGGAAAAAGAAGTCCAAATCCTCTTTGGGGAGAAAAAACGAATTCTTCATTTCTTTGAATACTGGCCAATGTAACAATCCTATTCAGTGTACTGTTCAAGAGTGGCAATTACACAAAGCAAATTTTCAAGGTCTGGATTCTAATTTCAAGACTGTAAAAATGGTTTTTAATATCATTGAAGGAGAAACTTGGGTGCTTTGAACTGAAAATTGGGGCTTCATCTTCAATAAATGCCATAAACCTGCCTGTGTTTTCTTCAATCCTTGAGCGGAATCCAAGGGGTGTTTATTCTGTGGTTCAAGTGGGGCCACTGGTTACGCAAGTGTCAGGATCTGTCCTGCTGCACTATCTGGCGGCAGCTTTGCATATAACCAGCTGCAGGGTTTTGCAGGATGCGAGCCCTGGCTGGTAAAGCCTTGCAGGGTTCAGGCCCAGAGCAGCAGGCACTCCCAGGCGGGCTCATATGGAACAGCTGGGAGCTGCCAGGAAAGGCCTATATAAGAGCTGCATTTCACCTTCAGCCTTTGCCACAGCAACATGGTCTCTCGTGCTAGCTGCAGCTGGTTCCTGAGCATCGGCTCCCTTGGATCTTGCCTCGCTGGGCCTCTTGCTCACCTCGACCATGCCTCTGCCCCATGCCCCTTTGCTACCTGGTACGTGCCTGAACCTTGCTTTGCCTTTGACCATCAACTTTTGTCTCTGGTCCTTGTTTGGATTCTGTTCTTCCTGGATTCTGCTGCTTGCCTGCTTGTTGACTGGACTTCGCTTCTGCCTCTGGCCCCTGCTTGGATTCTGAACCTGTGTCTGACCTTGTGCCTGTTTCCTGGATCTGCCTCTGGCCCTCTGTTGGACTCTGCCACCTGAGACCCGTGCCTCACTCCCAGCTTGCTCCACCAGTATTCCAACTGCCCAAGCCAGTTCTGCCCCGGCGTTCCTGCCTAAGGACCCTGCTGCCCACGCCCTGGATCATGACAACAAGAGAAATTTAGCTCTTCCTACATGAAGCCCCAAAACAAGCAGAAATGCTCATTTCTGGAAGGAGGCACGTCAGCTGAGTTTCCTTATGTCCGCTGACCTGTCTCTTTCCATTAAGGAATGATTCCACTCCTTTCAGTTTGCCCTGGAAGTGCTAAATTGACATTGCGCAAGCATTACAGAATTGGCAGAGCATAAGAGAATCGGCAGAAGCACAATGGCCGTTGGATTCTGCCCATTACGTCCACGTTTGAAAATGGATGGAAATCATTTTAAAACTGGTAAATAATGAAAGAATGGCATTCATGAAATGTGAGTCCTCTAAAATAAATAAATAATCAAAAACATTTGATTCCCCCTTCTTAGAAGCATTAGAAACAAAATGTATGATGTTGAAAGATGGAGACCAACACTGGTTAACAATGGAATTACAAACATTATGCTTATCATAGGTATAATGCTTTCCTCTTCTTTTCCTTACGTACTATAAATATGGCATAGAAAACTATGAGCTTCTCTAAATGAGGTATTTATAGCGCCTATGTTTTCCGCCACTCACAGAAGTTTTTGGGTCATTTTAACACCATAGTAAACTAGGGTGACCATATGAAAAGGAAGACAGGGCTCCTGTATCTTTAACAGTTGTATAGAAAAGGGAATTTCAGCAGGTGTCACTTGTTTGCATGCAGCACCTGGTGAAATACTCCCTTCCTCACAACACTTAAAGCTGCAGGAGCCCTACCGTTTTTTGAATCTGGTCACACTAGCTATAGAGTGCAGGGCTTGTGCAGCTTTAACTGTTGTGATGAAGAGGGGATTCCACTAGGTGCTGCATGCATACCAATGACACCTGCTGAAATTCCCTCTTCTATACAACTGTTAAAGATACAAGAGCCCTGTCCTCCTTTCCATAGAGTCCCCCTACAGTAAATAAACAGGAGGTCTCCCATAGTTCCCCCTGCCTTATTCCATTTTAAAATACATTGCAGATAAACTGGAATAAACCCTAAACGGCATGAAATCGGCAGCATGTAAAGCTGACATTGCACTATGAACCAGCTGAGGAAGGGAGGAAGGACTTTAAACAAAGAGCTCCTTCGAGCGGTGGCATTCCCTTCCTGGGACCTACTTCCTGTATCTCTTCTGCTTCTGCAACGTGCTGTAATTACACAAGGAAGAGCACAGAAAGAGAGCAGCAAACACGTGGCTTGCACAGCCTCGATGCCATTTAGTGGAACAGCGCCCTCTAGCGGGTGTTTTATAGTACAACTTCTTCTGCACACAGCAGGAAATACCGATAAACACTGACGTTTTTCAGGAGAGTCGGGTTTTCTGAGCCTTTTTAAAAATTGCTAACACTGGGAAATGCAGCAGGAAAAGCACAGGAGGATCACTGTGTTGTCAAAATGACCCGCAAACATCCATGAGTGGCTAGTCAAAAGTGTGCTATAAAACACTTGTTTAATGAAGCTCAAAGAGGGTAAAATGCCTCCTTGCAACAGAGGCAGGCAGATCCGATCCCCATATGTCTACTCAGAAGTAAGTCCCATTGTATTCAATGGGGCTTACTTCCAAGTAAGTGTAACGGGATTGTAAACTTACAGCAAAATCTTACTTCTACTCAGAAGTAAGTCCTGGCTTTCCTGGGGGCTGTAAGGAAACAAACACCAAGACCCCCCCTCCTTTGCACACTTGTCAGGAATGGAAGGAGACACTCCCTAAATTCAACTGTGTTTGCCATTTAAAGGAGCCCTGGGAAACAGCAGCAGAACCTTCTGCTTTGTTGCCTTTATCCTCCCGTGCAATCATGCCAAAGAATCAGGAAGCACAACAGCAGAAGAAAACAATGGGATTTCCCTTAATGTAGAAAAGCTCTCTGGGAGGGTAAAAGCATAAGGGGACTTGAGGTTTGAGGAGAGGGGAAGGGAATGAAAATTGTTAACAATGCATGTTTTAAGAAAATCAATACAACAAAAATGCTGATTAATTTTTGTTTTTCACAATGAATCTAAGATCAGCTTGGAAGGAAGCCGTTCATCTATGTTCAAATTTGGGAAGCGCTTTCTAAGTTTTGAAATGTAATCTTCCATTTCAGAAGAGCTATACCATATTCATAGCTAACATATGTCTCTGGTCTGGAGAGAGACTGAGAAATAGCACTATGCCAAACACTCACGTAATATTACAAATGCACTTCAGTTGAATTACTTTAATTAAAAACGAACCCCAAAAAACTATGATTTGCAGATCCAACACACAATTTGGGGATGTTGTTGATCTGGAATCTTTTCACAGAAATACAGACACATCTGAACAGATAACGAGACTTTTCAAATCTGACAGCATTTAATCTTTTGACATGAACTGTTTAAATACACCAGTGTGGTGTAGCGGCTAAGGTGTTGGACTGGGAGTCGGGAGATCTGGGTTCAAGTCCCCACTCGGCCATGGAAACCCACTGGGTGACTTTGGGCCAGTCACAAACCCTCAGTCCAACCTACCTCACAGGGTTGTTGTTGTGAAGATAACATGGAGAGGAGGAGGATTATGTACGCCGCCTTGGGCTCCTTGGAGGGAAAAAGGCGGGATATAAATGTAATAAATTATAAATAAATAAAACCTGCGCTAATCTATTTGTGGCTGAGACCATTTTCATTTGCTTATCATGTTTTTGTGGAGAGGGATTTTTGTTTTTCCAGCTTTGGCTGTGGCTTTCTGTTTCCTGCATGAGTTGGGTTTTGTTAAATATTCCCCCTCACTTTTGTAGCAGAAGGCGGTTTTCTGCTGCCTGACAGAATCCCTAGTAATGCAGGCTGGTACTCTGAAGCTCTTATTTTGTTCCAGCTCTGTAATTGCAACTTGTCAAGAAGTGCCTTAGAAAAGTCTGCGTTTCCATTTCTGCTTTTTGCCAGCATTTGCTCAGGGGAGCCAGAGGGGCCTGTGCAGCGGACCCTGAAATATTAAGCACACGAACTAAATAGAAAAACAAAAGCGCTCTTGCTGAGATGATGCATTGGCTGAAATCTCTGGTGAAGCCAAGTGGAGGCTTATCAAGCCCTTTTCTCTCCAGGCACCGTCTCCTTCTTGTTCTGCCTCCTAACTGCATTTTTGCACATTGGCAACCTGGATTCATATTCTGAAAAGTGCAGACGAGACCTGAGTCACACCAGACAAATCCATTCTGCTTCTGCCCTGTTCATCTGCTGAGGGGAAACATGGAGTGGAGATGTGTCGGTTATATAGGGCATGTCTAGCTGGGGTGATATCCCGGGGATCGTCCTGGGGGCACAAAAACATGCAAAATGCACATACATTTAAAACCACTATAACAACTTTACAAACGATGAGCCAAAATACAGACCAAGGCTCATTACATATTGCTAAATGCCTGGGAGAAAAGTCTTGACCTGGCACCGAAAAGATGACAATGTCAGCGCCAGCCAGGCGGGACTCTTCAGGGAGATTGTTCCACAGTTGGGGGGCCACCACAGAGAAGACCCTCTCTCTTGTTGCCACCCTCCGAGCTTTCCTCGGAGTAGGCATTCGGAGGAGGACCTTAGATGTTGAAAGAAAGGCGTTCCGTCAGGTATTGTGGTCCCAAGCCATGTAAGGTTTTATAGGTTAAAACCAGCACCTTGAATTGGGCTCGGAAACATACAGGCAGCGAATGCAAGCAGGCCTGAGTGGGTCTTAAATGCCCAAACCTTCTGGTCCTGGTTATCAATCTGGCTGCTGCATTTTGCACAAGCTGCAGCTTCCGAACCGTCTTCAAAGGCAGCCCCACGTAGAGCGCATTGCAGTAATCTAATTTGGAGATTACCAGAGCGTAGACAACTGAAGCCAGGTTTTCCCTGTCCATGCCACCAACCAAAGCTGGTGAAAGGCACTCCGTGCCACCAAGGCCACCTGGGCCTCAAGTAACGGAGATGGTTCTAGGAGAACCCCCAAGCTACGAACCTGCTCCTTCAAGGGGAGTGCAACCCCATCCAGAACAGGTTGAACACCCTCCATCTGGTCAGAAGAACCACCCACTAACAGCATCTCAGTCTTGTCTAGGTTGTTTCAGTTTATTAGCTCTCATCCAGACCATTGTCGCAGCCAAGCACTGGTTCAGCACATCCACAGCCTCCCACTCCCAACTCAGCCAGTTGTTCCAGAAGGATACCATGTTCGATGGTATCAAAAGAGATCAAGGAGAATCAACAGAGTCACACTCCCTCTGTTTTTCTCCCAACATAGGTCATCATGCAGGGCGACCAAGGCTGTTTCCCTATCAAAACCAGGCCTGAAACCCGACTGAAATGGATCCAGACAATCGGTTTCATCCAAGAGTGCCTGGATCTGGCGCCTGCCCACACGTTCCGTTGTCTTGGGATCATCCCAAGACCGCGGGAAAAGCGGGCTAGAAGTGTAGGGCGAGATCCCAGGGCAAGGGAAGGATCATCCCTCCCTGCTCCTGGGATCCCCTGTGCATCATGTGAACACACAGGGATGATCCCGGGGCGATCCCCGGCATATCGCCCCGCCTAGCTATGGCCTAAATCTGTATTCAACCCTTAGTACATGGCAGAGAAGGGATTTAGCCTAGCATTTTCCTCTACATCTTAGATTTCAATGTGGAAGGAAGTCCCCCACCCACCCAATTGTGAGGCATGCAGTCATTTTTCTACTGTGGAGTTTATTGAGAATCGTTGCAAGGTGTACTATTTCTGCTTAAAGACTATGGCGAATCTTCTAGAATTGATGGCTTTAATTAAGAGACACCAGTATGGGCGACATGTGTATGAAGAGTTTGGGTTTTTCTTTTTTCTTTTTTAATCCCGCATGAAAGCACTTGACATAATTTTGAGTGGTTCAATTTGAGAAGTTTATACAGTTTTAGTCAATCCACTCCACAGCACTGAAAAAGCAGCATTTCATCTTGATGTGAAGGACCCTTAGAATGTAATATACATCATTTTGATGGAACCAGTAATAAAATAATTGCATCCTCTAGAACAGGATCCTCAAGAGGAATGCCAAAGATTTATTTTTTTCAGAAAAAGAAGTTTAAGAAAAGTGACAGCAACTATTGACTTTAAGTTGTTTTCTTAAAATAATTCTAACATTGAGTATTATTGGCTGTTGTGCCTCTGGCAGTGATGTTTATCTTCTCATGCTTTTATTATATTGGCAATTCTTGCTGAGATCAGTCTGAACCTTGTCTCAAGAGGCAGCTTAAACTTGATGAAAACTTAAACAATGGTCCAGACTACCCTGGTGTACAAAGATATTTTATTGAAAAATTGAACATTACCTAGATGAAGTAAACTTTTATGGTTTCCTGCTCTGCTTCACTTCTGCTGTGCTAAATTGTGGTAACCTGGTATGTAAATGTAACATGTACAAAAGGTATTTTAAATCATGAGATGATAATTTTAGCCACACATATTTTGATAAAAAAAAAGGATGGAATAAAGGGATGGAGACATGGCCCTTGAGTATTAAGCTCATACCTGTACAACTTGTGACCCACCAGTCCAACTGCAGTCCATTAGTCCTGTATTGTGGACAGCCAGGAGCTTAGCAATAACTGCTTCGCCCTGCTTTTGTGGTTACATATAGAGTCTTCTTCCTGACTTTTAAAGTTTATTTTACCATATTAAAAAAAAATATCAGAATAATCCTTCATATTTGTATTCACTGAAAACTCCCCAAACAAAGCTTAGTGAAAATTCATGGGCAACAAAACGGACTGCCCCCTCAACATGGATGATCCCAGAAGCTTTGGACCTTTACTATTATTTACTGTAAATGCAATATATGTGGCTATGTGGCCATTTCCACATTTGTAGTTTGATTTCCACTCCTCCATTATTAGGTACTGTAGACCATAAATACTTGCTTGTCTGGAAGTTGGTAAGGACACAGTTAATCCATCAAATACAAGTAAAAAACAGAAACGTTCTTGTGGTACCTTAAAGACCAAAACTTTCATGGATTAAAGTTGACTTCATCAGAAGCGTGAAGCGTTAACCTCAGTTGACAGGTCTATATATGTGTGGGTGCAGAGTGGGGGGAGGATCAACACTGTGGTCGGATGGAAATGACATGCAAAGAATATATTCTGTAGATTACCATTACTCAAGGTGTAGAACCCACACGGGTTCTTAAATGTATGCCTTGCTGTGACCCTGCCCCTCTTGGAACATCCTGATCCTGTTGAAAACGGAAACAGCGCCCTTGCAAAGATGGCAATGAAAACTATGCTGGAACCAGCAGTTGGGCTGCCTGAGAAGCTGTCCTGACCAATACTGATAAGAGAACCTTGCAAACATCCCTGGTATACAAATTAGTCCTGCCTTTTTATTGTTCCCTGAGACTTTTCCACAATGAGGAAGTAGGGCTGTGAGTTGGAGAGAGGGGATGGGGAGGAGAGGAGACCAAGAACATTACACAGCATCAGCAGCGGTCTTGATAATCACAATTGTGGTGGTGACCCTCTCTTTGTGGAGGGTCTATGGGTTCCAGACGTCTCTTGATCTACACCCACTTTGTCACCCTTGAAATTTCCATGCTTGTGAATGAGCTCCCTCTTAGTAAGAAGATGCCCAAACTCAAGGGAAGACAAATTGAAGTCTTGATAACACAAAAAAGCCTGGGTCACAGAGAGTTTCCATTTTATTTTATTTTTAGCATCTAAATGTGTGTATACAAACACATGTTTCTACACACACACACATTTAGATGCTAAAAATAAAATAAAAACAGAAGAAAAGAACTATAAAATCACTTATTAGCTAAATGTTTGTTTTGCTGGTAAGTGAATAATGATTCTAAATACATAAAATGAATATTAAGAAAAATAACCGCACACTATCAAATACAGCTATGTACAAGACTAGAAAACATTTTTCTTCTGTGACCTTCGAGTTTCGGCGTCACACATCCAAAACAATTATTTGTTTCTCCATCTTTTCATGTGAAATCATCACTCAAGAAATAATTAGAGATATGCTTGTTTTTGTGTGTGCGATGCATATGATCTCGTTCATTGGCTGTCTTTTTATGATATTAAATGGGCATCAAGCCACACCAGCCTTTTCCCAATCCAAGCAAAATAAGCAAACTACGAGGTCAACCTATTGCCGATGGCTTTTGGTATGTTTCAGAGCAGCAACTATGGATGAGGGAAAGACCTCAATTATTAGGAACCACCAGCTTAGCCTTCTCAGAGATCTTGTCGATAGTGTAGAGGAGATAAAATCAGACAGACACTCCAACTGAAGGAATGTCCCTACATCATAATTTCCCGCAATTGACATTTTGCATTGGGTGGATGTACGAATCCGCCTTGCCGATTACGTCCAGTTGGAAACAGCTCTGTGGCTAGCACTGCTGCCTAAGATCTTTTAACAGGAGATACTGGGGAGTGAACCTGAGACCACTGACATGTGGTCTCATCACTGTATGTGTAGTGATGGCCACCAATTTGGATGGCTTTAAAAGGGGATTAGACAAATTCATGAAGGAGAAGGCTATCAATGGCTACTAGTCCTGATGACTATATGCTACCTCCAGTATCACAGGCAGTATGCCTATGCACCCCAGTTGCTGGGGAATATGGGCAGGACAGTGTTGTTGTAGTCATGTCCTGCTTGTGGGTTTCCTGCGGGTAGCTGGTTGGCCATTGTGTGAACAGAATGTTAGACTAGATGGACCCTTGGTCTGATCCATCATGGCTCTTCTTATGTTCTTGTGCTCTTAAAGAAAAAGTTTTACCACTCCACTATAAGATCTCTGCAACCTTAACTTGGAATTTATGGTTGATCCTGCTTTTCTCTACTGCAGTGCCTGTAGAGAAGCCATTTAGGCCTCCTCCAGCATCAGTGCTGGTTTACTCATGTGGTGGTTAAACAAAAGGGTGAGCAGGGAGTTGGACTCGATGGCCTTATAGGCCCCTTCCAACTCTACTATTCTATGACATTTTGAAAAATGGGGGGAATCCGCACGTCGTACCGAGATCGCTTCTAAGCGACCCCAGTGCGGCGTGAAAGCGATTGTGTAACTTGCCTTTGGAAGAGCCAACAAAGAGACGTCTTTCCCACCGCCGCCGCCACCCAACTCCCTCCTCACCAGCTGGGACGGAGAACTCGGGTGAAGAAGGCGGGGTGGAGAGCTTCTTCCACTCTCAACCCCGCCTTCTTCAGCTGAGCTCTCCTTGCCGGTCGGCGAGAAGGTCTGTGGGTGGCGGTGGGGGCGGGAAAGACGTCTCTTCGTCGGCTCTTCCAAAGGCAAGTTACATGATTGCTTTCACGCCGCACTGGGGTCGCTTAGAAGCGATTTCGGTACGACGTGCGGATTCCCCCATGGTTATAAATGCTATTCATGAACAATTTAAAATAAGGTTATGCTTAGACTCAAAACTATGTGTATTAATTTTTGTTAAATATATTAATTCCCAAAGTATTCAGATTTCAATTATGTATTTATCAATAACTAATCAATAATTGATGTATTTATTGATAATTAACAATAATTAATGTATTCATTGATAATCAGAAGTGCGGCCCGGGTCACTTTTGCAAAGATTTTGATAATCTTCTAACATACCAAAGAAATCAGACTAGTTAAGGAAAATGTGGGATTTATTAGCATTAGTTACCTGCTTATCTTAATGATAACAGCATTAACACATTTGTGAAATATGGAGCTCAATGACAAATTATATTTCTAATGTATCTGTTAACAATAAAGTGAATACATATGGCATTATTGAACTGATGAATGCAGGAATTACTATACTGTTGTAATTATTAATGAAATCAACATTTTAAATAATAAAATCAATTTACCATTAGGAAGAAAGGCATTTTGGGATTCTGTATTACAAGGTTTTAATTTATTTCAGCTGCAAATCTAGTCACACTTATCCCATCTACTGCAATTCTGTCTGGTTATGAGTACTTCTGAGTAGAAATATATACAATTTATGTTCATATGTATTTGTGTATACAATCTTACATACACACATATATACATAGTTGTTCTGTTTGGCTGAGGATTTTCTTCATAGAAGAAATGGTGGATGCATAAATTCCTTTTAGTATGTTTGGATATATTTATGGACTCAGTCTGTGTTACAACATAGCCAGCAGAAAGCCAGAGGTTTAAGAGCTTCATTAAGCACTCATATTGATAGCAAGAATGTGTGGAGCTGAAAGACAAAATCTTCAGCTAAACGTATGAACATCAGTGAGTCAGCATATATTGGGGGGGGGGGGAACCTGACGGCTCTTTGGGGTTTGGATTTAAAATTGGCATGTTGGGTGCCTTCTGGTGGGTTCTCTAGGTAAATAGCAAATGAATCTTTCATAGAGGACATATTAATGAGTCAGCCTCCACTGAAAGAGATGGAAATGCGCAGAGGAAATCAAAGGTAAAATCTCGCCTTGTGGTCTTTAGACACCAGATGTCGATGTGAGCATTCCTGCCATGTCATGTCAATACTGAACAGCCTTTCATAAGCTAGAAACAACAGATGCAAAGTTACAGAAATCAAAGAATTGACTGCTCAGCAGTTCTTGCGGGCATTCTACTCAAGCAGCCTTTACGTTTAATGCAATTCAAAGATGAACACCTTGATGCATTTTGCAGAGTTTTCTATGCAAGCAAGAACAAACACATTGGGAATTTAACAATTCATAAAAAGCTCTTCTAATCTGTCTCAGGTGTGTTTTATTGCCACATATCACCCTAAAATATAAAGGGCTGAGATTCTAAGCACACCTATCTGGCAATAACTGCACTTGGCGAAAGTGAGACTTACTTCCAAGTAAATGTGTGTATGGGACTGCAGAGAAAGTTTTATTGGTTTGCAACATAACACAGAGAGCCTCTTTAATGGCATTCTTTGTACGCATAAAATTACATTTATTTCTTAAAGCTGCCCTAGGTAGATTTCAATCCTTTTGAAAAGGGGTGGGTAAAAAGTAGAGCTTGATCAACTGGTAAATCTTTGGGTAGGGTGACCATATGAAAAGGAGGACATGGCTCCTGTATCTTTAACAGTGGCATAGAAAAGGGAATTTCAGCAGGTGTCATTTGTATATATGGGGAACCTGGTGAAATTCCCTCTTCATCACAGCAGTTAAAGCTGCAGGAGCTATACTAGAGCGACCAGATACTAAAGAGGGCAGGGCCCCTGCAGCTTTAACTGTTGTGCTGAAGTGGAAATTTCCCCAGGTTTCCCATATATACAAATGACACCTGCTGAAATTACCTTTTCAATACAACTGTTAAAGATACAGGAGCCCTGTCCTCCTTTTCATATGGGCACCCCAGTTAAGATTAAGTATATTCTGCTCAGGATTGCGCTATAATATTTTGTCTACTAAAGAAGACAGTTTGGTTCTCAAGCTTCTGGAATAAGAATAATGGGTTTAGGAGATGCCTGGAAGTAATTGGAAAGTCAGGGATTTAGTACTAGCCAATACATAGGAGGTCCTTGCCAGAAATCCATAGCATAGTTGATGACTTTCCAGGTTCTTAGTGCCATGGGTTATGTAAACCCTATGGACATTGTCAGTGAGTTACCCTGGGATTAGGTGAAAAGAACATTTTCATTCCTTCTGATACAGTTTAGAATATTATAGTCAAGTTTTGCCAATGCACAGCTGGATAAAATGATGCTCCCAATCTGGGTTGGATTACAAATCCCATAATAGCTGCCTGGGGGATTATGGGAGTTATAATCCAACCCATATGGAGGGCACCAGGTTGGCTTTGAATGGTTAGCAAGAGATGTAAACTGGAGGAAGCTAAGAGACCCAGAATTTGCAAGTCGTAAACGATGATTTCTTGGTGACTTTATCTGCATCAGCCCTGGTTCCTTTCATTACAGAAATTAAGGATTACCTGGAATAAAGAAAGAGGGAGGGAGGGAGGAAAAGACAGCAATGCACCAGTGGGAATAAGATGTGCAAACATTAATAGCAGCCTAATGAGAAGAAATTTAGCATGTGAAGCTTTTACCATCACTTTATCTCCATGACAGGAAAAGTTCACCTGCCAAGTTTCTGTATATCAGAGTGCTGTAAAATGCAGAGGAACAGTACCATTAAAAATGTGGCAACTTTAACCATGAAGGGAATTCTTCTCTCACTGCAAGCTTGACCCTCTGTCATTCTTTTCAAAATAGTTGACAGTCAACTAGGTTTGGGAACAGGGAGCTTTTCAGACCAGTTGCAAGGAAAGCAATGGGAAAATTCAGGTTCTGCCTCCTCTTAGCTGTGAGCCCTAGATAAACAGTCAGTTCTTGTAGTAGGTTCCACCTATAGAATCACCCCAAACTACTGGATTCTTTTCCCAGTCTCTTTAAAAACAGCTTGTCTCCGTCCGCAGAACAACTCTCCGCTCTACAAATAAATAGCCCATGGTTCGGTGGTAGAGCACATGCTTTGCATACAGAAGGGTCTCAGGTTCACATCCTGGCATCTCCAGGTAGGGCTGGAAAAATTCCTGGCTGAAACCCTGGAGAGCTGCTGCCAGTCAGTGTTGACAATACTGTTCTCCAGGAATCACAAAAATGGCTATCTGTTCAGAGCATGTACGTTGTGATACACTAGAAAGCTAAGTGAATGTAAATACAGACGCTACATTAGATATCCCAAAACAAAATATGGTTTTAGTTTTGGACCGAAGTCCACATAGGCCTCCTCAGCCTAATATTCAGAGTGCTAAAAGACTTCTAGTCATAGGGCCATGGTCACTATTTTGCTATATAACTATCACCATATAGCCTTTTATCCACTAGATGGCAACAAACATGAAATATTCAGAACATTATAATGAGTTCCCATGGAGGAAACAACATCAATTCTGTATTTAAAAAAGGGGGACTGTTATTATTATTATTTATTACATTTATACCCAGCCTTTTTTCCTCCAAGGAACCCAAGGCGGCGTACATAATCCTCCTCCTCTCCATGTTATCCTCACAACAACAACCCTGTGAGGTAGGTTGGGCTGAGAGTCTGTGATTGGCCCAAAGTCACCCAGTGGGTTTCCATGGCTGAGTGGGGACTAGAACCCGGACCTCCTGACTCCCAGTCCAACATTTTAGCCACTACACCACACTGGAGTGACAACTCTAGTGGCTGGCTTTGCCCATTCTCTCATCTTTCTCAAACAGAGAGGACAAACAGCCAATTTCATCCGAACTTCATCCTCCCAGATCAGGGGAAGTCTAGGGGCAGGCAAAACCCTGAGCCTGTGAATCGAGAAGCAGCTCCTCAAGGCGTGTGTTCTGTTGAAGTTGGAGCCACTCCCCCTTTGTCTTCGCTCACCGAGGAAAGACAAGAGCAGCCTCAAGGAGCGCTCCTTGGGGCTGCAACTCCGTCAGCAGCTGCTCTCCCTTCTCTGGGACCTCACTTAAGTCCTTTGCAGGTTGGATGACAAGGCTGGCTGGGCCCATGGTCCAGAGGCTCCCCATTCCAGATTTAGACTTTAAGATACTTTAAGATGCATCCTAACACATATATCAGAAAGTCGCTGCCTGAGTACATTCACAAACGGGCTATCGTAGACAGATGGCTTATTTCTTACATTTCTGATGTACTTTTGTGGAGCTGAAATGCATCATTATAAATAAGGTGTGCTGCTAAAACAGGCTGCAGACCTGGCATCTGAAAAGTAGGAGTAGCCAGCTGGTGGTTTGCAGACCAGATCCACACTCTGAGCAACTTTTATCTGGCCCTTCCAAATGGTAAGCAAGCAATATTGCTCACATTTTCACTTATAAGGAAAAGAATCAGAGTTTCTCCCCTGTGCATTTCATATAAATGTTCTATTATTATATCCTGGCAGTTCTGGAAGGGCAAATGGCCATTAACAATTCTACAGATGACACCCATAATACAGCTTAACTAATAGCCTAATGTTTTCTGTGGGTCCAAGGTAGGGATATGCAGGGATCCAGACACCCAGAAAAATATTGCTATTCTTATCATTTAGCTCCCAATAACATTTCTCAGGTGTTTCTTCCAAGCAAGAGCCTCTAATTCATCTCAAAAATTCACCATAAGCTATATTCAGTTGTTTCTCTACTTACTTTATTTATTTATTTTTTAAAAAAGAAAAGCCTGGGAAAAGAGGAAAATGTGGGGATTTTTTTTTTTTTAGAAGATCCTGGATGTTTGCACGAAGATGGTACCTAAACCATCTTCAAGAAACCAAGAGAATATAGCCATTGTATCTTGCACACAATTTCTCCACCAGTCCACTTACCTACACTGCCTGCTGCAGAGGAAAATTAATACGATGCTGGACAAATACATAAAAAAGGGCAATTCGCAAGGGGTGTGTGTAGCTGATAGTGGGTGGAGCCAGAGGCAAAGTGGGCAGAGTTTGCAGCACTATTGTGAGGAATCCAACCCCCCACCGGCCCATCCCGACTGGGTGGATGGCCACCAATCAGGTGTCACCATCCGCCTGGCCACGCCTCCACCGCAACTCTGGAGCGGCGATAGACAGTGTATGTGCCATCCTCGCCTTGCACCGGAGAAAAAAGTCATGGTAATTCCCCAACTTTTTTACTTTGGAGCTTCGGGGGAAAGCCCTGGGATGGCTCCACAGTGACTGATGTGTCATATAAGTGACTCAGCACCACCGCAGAGCCACCCCAGGGCTTCCCCCATGTATTGACAGCCCCTAAGCCATGATGGTTAGCATTTTGAGCTACACATTATGACTCAGTGCGTTGTGTGAACCATTCCTAACCATGGGGGCGACGTAAACACAGTTTAAGCAGGCTCACTAACCGTTTGCTGCAAAAGGCCCTAACCATACTTTACCGTGTTGTTTGAACAGGCTTCTCATAGCCTGGAACATAATCTCAATCTGTCAACTCCATCACACCACAGGTTAAGTTACTTGGTGACTTCAAACATGCAACCAGTATTTCCACACCCATCATTTGGGGAACAAATTCCATGGAACTCATTTTACTCCTCTCCTTCGGGGTGGGGTGGGGGTGTCGAAACGCCTCCCACATTTGCTTGGCAAAGGATCAGGGCAAACCCATTTTCTCTCTTGGAGAGACATGGCAGTGCTGCTGACCCTCCTTATTTGACAAATTGTTGCCCTGCCAATTCTTTACTAAGTTAATGAGACTCTCCTTTCCTTCACAAAATTACAGATACAAATCTCTCTTCAATTCTACTGAGCTAGTGAGTACAACAGATGTCGCCATGGAGACTTCCAGCTTGCAAGATGTACACATCTCAGGGAGGCTGCATAACTTTTAGAGTTTGCATGCAAAAGTTTTGTTATCATGAAACCCACACAAACCTTGATCGTTAAACTTTCCTAGCTAATGCCATGAGTGTGCAAACACATATACAGAAATTGATCTCCTAGCGTAAGCAAAAAGAGTTAGGAGCATGCTCGTCTGAGAAGGTGAAAAGGTTTAAGTAGGTTCAGCTGCTGAAGATATTATTTCTTCACGAAATGTATAATTCACTTCTGGAAATCACTACCACAAGATGTAGGGACAGCCAATGGCTTTATAGCTGAAACACCTGGTCAGTAGACACACTTGATGATTCTGGTCTGGACTGTACCACTTCTGATTGTAGATGGAGGAATCAAACACTCGAATGCCGCCCCCTATATTTAAAAGCAGCAACAACCTCAAATCCTCCCTGCCTATAAAAACTTAGCATTTGAGAGATAATCCTTTCTTTTCTATATGAGTGAAATGTTCAAAAATACTGTCAGCCACTTTCACAGTGCAATTTTGTGTCTATTCAGAAGTAAATTTCACTGAGTTCAATGAAACTCACTACGAGGTAAGTGTGTATAGGATTGCAGCCTTAGTGTACAATGCTATGATATCAGATTCATCATAAGAGCCTCCTACTTGGGTTTTTTAAAGGCTCACATGAATAGACGGAAGTATATTAACAATGATATATTAAAAATGAAATCTTAATCTTCAGTGACGGTATACTCCAACAGGGTAATCCAATGTAGGTCTACTCAGAAGTTGGGTTCAATGGGATGTATCCCCAGGTAAGCATTTTTATTTATTTATTTATTTATTTATTACATTTTTATACCGCCCAATAGCCGAAGCTCTCTGGGCGGTTCACAAAAATTAAAACCATGAAGAGCATAAAAACAACCAACAAATTTAAAACACACATTCAAAATACAATATAAAAAGCATAGGATTACAGCTTTAGGAAAACAGGGGATGGCTGTCTCCATCATATTCTGCTTATGAAATTTAAAGTACCCCAGGGTAGCATTTTCAGGAGAGAAGCAGCAGGCAGGGTTAACTGAGCACACTTTTTCCTAAGTGCTGATTCTCCTGTCCAAGCAAGACTGGGCCATATGTCCCTCATGAGGAAAAAACACATAATGCAAGGACAGGATCTACACTACTGCTTTAAAAATGGTTTATAAAAGTAGTGACAACTGTTGGGGCCCAGGACACACTCCATATACAGTTTCCAAACCGTTTTCAAAGTGTCATATCCTGCTTGGTGTAGATCCGGCTATAGTTTCACCTGGGGCATATCTATATACGGCTTCTTTACCCCGACCTAAATATGCATATTCACGTTTTAGGACACATGCCGCAGCGCTGGTTCTTTAACGCGATAATGTGCATATTCGCATTTGTGATTTACCGTGACTTTATGTGTCCTTGGGGGAATTAAACCGCATTTTGACTTGTGGGCGTTACTTTCAGGGCAGGACAAAGTGATTGGCCGATTTCCCGCCTTTCCACCTATCGCATCCTCTGGCTGTCTCGTTCCTTCCTGTTGTTTTCATGTCCGAAGATGGAGTTTTTAAAATTAAAACAAAGAGGAGGGAATGGGCAGCGAGAGGGAGGAGACAGTCCCGTGCTCATATCCTCGCCTGCTCCCTCATTCCTTTCCCCACTCAGTTTTCCTCCTATAAGGGGAATGGGCAGATACAGCTTTTAAAATTAAAACAAAGAGGGAGGAAACGTGCAGTGAGAGGGAGGAGACGTGTTCAGTTCCCCTCTTGCATCCTCTGCCACCTCGTTCCTTTAAGCCCTCCATTTTCCACTTCTATGAAGCTGTGGACCTCCACAGATAAAATTTATAGCTTCGCTCGTCTCTACTCCATAGCATCGTATATGTGATAATGTGCATTAATAACTGCACTATAAAAAAATTCAGGAGATAAATAGCTGTTGCTGCTGCAGTGTAATGCTCTTTACCGAGATTTGAATCAACGAAAATTTGGGTTTATATTAAATGAAGAGCAATCCCGTTGTTGTATAGACGGGGGCCAGGTCTTTGGTTGGTTCTTGCCTACTATCCTGCATTTCACCTGAATCAGATCTGTACAACAAACTGCTTCCCTTTTGTGGTTACAATTCCCGTGTAACTTTAAAGCAGCATATAGGGATTTTTTTCTTAAAATGCAGGGCATAAATAAATAAATAGCCCATGAGATCATTTTCTAAACTTAATACGGCAACCTGCTTTTATTTTTTCAGGCAGATTATCCAATTAAACTGATCAAAATTTACACTAAACAGACACACTGCTGTCTTGTTTAACTCACTTAGGCAACATTATTTTAACAAGATATCAGAAGTTATCAGGGCATTATTTATAAGTGATTGCTTTTTGAAACCCAATTTCTCTGGTTAAAGTTAAATAAATTATTGGTGCTTCTTTTGTAGTTGTTCTTGTTCCGTCATTGCAGAGGCTAGAATATCAAATACCTTGGAAACCTTGGGAAATAAATAGCAAACTATAAACTTAAGTGATTTCTTGATTATTCATGTTATTAGTTGAATTGATCAGATGGTTCTGCTAGCGCACTGATTCTTAAAGAATATTTAACCACACTTCTACCATGAAATCGTCAATTCATTAATGAACAATATCCATGCATGCAATACAATTTAACTCACCCATTGAAAATCAATAGGCCTTGATGATTACACCAGAACATGAAGTCTGTAATACGGCAACAGAAGGACACAAGAGGATCTGACTAGAGACAGGATATAGATCGCCATGCAGACATTTAAACTCTACCTCTGCCTCAACTTCACCTTCCAATTTAGAATATATTAAGAAGCAAGTCATGTATCTTTGGTACTCATTTTTCATAAAGACATCCTGTACAGCAGCCTTCCTCAATCTGGTACCCTCCATATGTTGGACTGCAACTCCCAGCATCCCCAGCCAGGCACCAGGTTGGGGAAGAATATGCAGAGGTTTTCCCTTCTGTTATGGTTTTATGACGCAAGCCTGTATAGACTGATTCTGCACACGTCAAAGAGATGTGACCCTGATGGAGGCTGGCAAAGATGGGTGCCATTCTCTTGCTGCATAGAAGCTAGGTAGGGTGATTCTATGAAAGGAGAACAGCGCTCCTGTATCTTTAACAGTTGCATAGAAAAGGGAATTTCTATGCAACTGTTATTCTATGCAGGTGTCATTTGTATATATGGAGAACCTGGGGAAATTCCCTCTTCATCACAACAGTTAAAGCTGCAGGAGCTATACAAGAGTGACCAGATTTAAAAGAGGGCAGGGCACCTTCCGCTTTAACTGTTGTGCTGAAGTGGGAATTTCACCTGGTTCTCCATATATACAAATGACACCTGCTAAAATTCCCTTTTCTATGCAACTGTTAAAGATACAGGAGCGCTGTCCTCCTTTTCATAGGGTCACCCTAAGCTAGGGGAGGTGACAGTGTATAGTGGCAGGACATATGTGTGTTTGTGCTTAGCCCTGAATGAACTGAGCCTAGGATAGATGAGGGGGTGCTTCTTCTCACATACTCCCTCGCCTTGCCTTAAGATTTGTCAGAGGGGGCTGTGAAGATTGTCCAAGATAGCAGCGGTCTTGCTACTGCCTTCTGGATCGAGAGGGTTAATGCAAACCGCTCTCAAGGATCATCTTAGAAAAACAGCTTGTTAGGCACTTCTCGCAGGAGACAGCACCTGGGTAGTTATCAGCTAGGCCCAAGGCCCAAGGCAATTAGCACTGACTGGTTTCAGCTTTGAGAAAAGCATTTTGGCAGGAAGGGTTCCCTTCCAAAGGGGAGGGAGGTTGGAGGCCAGAGTAGGGCTTGAGATTGGCTAGAATGGGTCATTGTACCAGCTGGTCCAAAAAGGGATAAAGGAGTTGGCCACCAACTCCTTTGGTGGGCCCGGTTATTATTATTATTATTATTATTATTATTATTATTATTATTATTATTATATTTATTTATATCCCGCCTTTTTCACAGTACTAGGACTCAAGGCAGTTTACAAAATTAAAACATGTACAATTAAAACATATAAATATAAATTTACAAAAGTTAAAATAGAATTAAACCTACAGTAAAATTAAAAACATATTTATTTATTTTAAACAGTAACAGATCAAAAAGGGGGAGGGAATCCATTACATTAACACAGGTCCAGAGTAGCTCCAGAAGCCTGCTGAAACAAAACAAGTTTTTGCCTCCCTCTGAAAGTGTAGCACAGAGGGAGCCAGCCTAGCCTCCCTGGGAAGGGAGTTCCAGAGCCTTGGAGCAGCCACCAAGAAGGCCCTCTCCCGCATACCCATCAGGTGTGCCTGGGATGTTGGTGGGACTGAGAGAAAGGCCTCCCCAGAGGATCTCAGAGCATGGGCAGGCTCATATGGGAGAATACGGTCTTTCAGATAACCTGGACCCGAGCTGTAACCTGGCCATCTTTTCTGGAACCAAACGTATGCAAATAACAGAGATCCCCAGCCAAGTAGGGTGATACCTTGGGTTTAGAAAGGTTTTTATTGTTTTAGGGCCTGGTTGCTCCAGGGAATGCTTTGACGCCTTTGAGGCGTGATTAATAGTGGGCTAATAGTTTTAGTGTTTGTTTGAACATCCAATGCTCTCTCCCTTCACCCCCCCTTGCCGTCCCGTGTTTATACGTTAAGTGTTTCTTTTGACCGGAGCTCTACGTGTTAATATTGGAGTTTAAAATAAATTGCTTCAGTCCTTAGTCTGTTGTATGTGTGGTTATTCTCTGAAAGGCTGGCTAACACCATCTTGGTATGGGGTTAGGGAGGTAGAGATCTGGGTAAACAGATGATTGGTCCACAGCCAACCTTGCGGGGAGGTTGGGTGGATCCCAGCCTTCCTTCACAGAGGCCAGTTATGGGTGCCCCCACCTTCTGAGGTGTCATATGCAGCCACCTAGCAGAAGAGCTTTAACACTGTGACACACACCCTTGGAAATACCTTGCCAAGAGAAGTTTGGTGGACTACTCCCCTTTTGGCATTTTGAACATCTTTCTTTTTCTTTTTTTAAAGGAAGACTAATGTTCACGCAGGCCTAAGTTTCCACAGAAGACAGGAGTCCAGTTGACAAGGGTCAGAGTGTAAGAGGGTGCACTGTCTAGCAAAAGCTCTTTACACACACAGTGTGGCAAAAAGCCTTCACAAGCACCTAAAAGCTTGTAAAAGGATGAACACCTGCTGGTGTGTGTGTGTGTGTGTGTGTGTGTGTGTGTCAATACACCCACCCACACCCACGCCTTACATGTTGATGACATTAGCAGAGGACCACAGACATGAATGTGAAGAGAGGGGCCCAAAGAACACAGTCTGTGCAGAAGTGAAACAAGATATTATTAAGGAGGTTGAAATATTAAATATAATTGTAGTCACAGAACACGCTGCTGAATTTTTGTAAAATTGTTGGTGAGGATTCATACATTGTTCTCCTGAACTTACTACGTTGCTTGCTGACCTTGCTGCATTGGTGTTTTCCCCCCCTGACATTACTACATTGTTTTAGTAGGATAGCATCCGTGAATACCAGCTCTGCTGAGGAACAACTAGCAGGGAGATTCTCTAAGGCCTTAGCTAGACCTAAGGTTTATCCCGGGATCGTCCCGGGATCATCCCTGTTCATCTAAGTGACACACAGGGGATCCCGGGAGCAGGCAGGAACGACCCCTGGACGATCCTGGGATAAACCTTAGGTCTAGCTAAGGCCTAAGCAAAATTATGTTAGTTGTGTGGATATTACTTACAAGGAGGACTCCCTAGTTAGATTGCAGGAGGCTCTAACTATTCCTTCAGTGAAGCCCTGTCCTGCACTGAACAGAAAGGTTGAGAACTCACTTCGACCTGAAGATTGGAGGCGCTGGCCATCCCCTTTTACTGAAAGTGTGAACTGTGTACAGTGAGCCCTGTTGTGGTAGGAGACTTACAAGCAAATTTATTGTAGTTGGAGCCCTGTGGGCAGGTTTATTGTACTAAGACCTTTGGGTGATTTGTTGAATTGATGAGTAAAACTGAGTTGCATCTTTTCCCTTTTGTGGTCTGGATTCCTGCTCCCAATTACACAGTCTGGTTAACCCTTAGGCTGAGATGCATCAGTGCTTACAATCCAACTGTTTTACTGGAGCGGACAGTTTAATTGTTTTTCTTCTTGTTTAATTTTTGTATGCATCTTAACACAGGTTGTATTTTTGGTGGGGGCTTCTTCTTTTTCACCAAGAAGCAGGGTTTTAAATAAATGCACAAATAAATAACGCTTCATCCGTCTGTTGCTTTCCCCTTACAAACTGCCTCCCAGCTGCTTTCCTCCACTTCTTTCGGCAAACACCCATCTTGGAGAAAAGTTTCTGGGGATGGGGTTTACAAGGATAAGGCAGAGAACAGAGTTTGGGCTAAGCGCTCACAGACGCCACTTCTTCTCTACAAATTGGCCCATCACACCACACCACAGCATCTGCAGCAGAAAGTCAAGAGTTCCTAAATCTGTGGTTGCTGTTGGCTATGAAAAGGTGCTCAAGTGGAGGGCTGAAAACCCTAACCTAAGCCTGACCGTATCCTGAAATAGGGCCTTGCTAGACCTTCCAGATAATCCGGTCGTGAGTAGGGGCGACGCCGCGCTGCAGCTAGTGCGCGCCGTCGCCCCTAGCTAGATGTCAACACGCGACAGGGCAAGGGAAAGCCCCGTCGCGTGCTCTGGTTTCCCCCCCCTTAAAGGGCCATGTGCGCAGGAGCGCACCCATGAAACAGGTGTTTTTTTAAAATAATAAAGGGTTCCCCGCTCCCCCTGATTCCCCCCCCACGATGTCTGATGCCCCCACTGCCCGCTCGCTCGCCCGTCCTCCCCCTGTCCGCCATGCCCATCCCCTGTCCCCGTTGTTCTCCCCCCCGCTCGCCAGGCCCATCCCCGTCCCCGATGCCTGTGCCCGTCCTTCTCCCCCCCCGCTCGCCAGGCCCATCCCCATCCCCGATGCCCGTGCCCGCTCGCCAGGCCCGTCCCCGTCCCCGATGCCCGTGCCCGCTCGCCAGGCCCGTCCTTCTCCCCCCCCCTCCTGCCGGGTCCGGTCTTTCCCCCGTCCCCCATCTCCTTCCCCCCCAGCCCGATGAGCACAGCGCTCCTATAGAGCGCTGTGCCCAGTCCGTGGCTTCTCCTGGCTACTCACAAGTAGCGAGCAGCCGGAAAAAGCCACAGACCCTGCTAGACCTTCCGCCGGGGCTGCGAAAAAGCTGGGCCATAACCGCATCCGTTAATCCCGGTTCAAGCGAGAAATTAGCCCGGTCTGACCCCGGGATCCCCTGTGTGTCATCTGGATTGCACAGGAGGGAGACCAGGCCTCACACCGGGCTAACGCCTCATCTAGCAACGGCCATAGTTATTTCAAAAGCAGCTGTTTCTGCAGTGTCTTGTTAGATCATTATCCTATCCACAGCTCTGAACAACTGTTATCAGTCCTAACCCATGCTACCTCTCAGGGAAATTTTTAAAGCTAACTCAGGGGTTGCCTAACCGTCAGAGAATCATTGCATAACACAGGTTTACTAGATCATGGTTTTAAAAATGACTGGGTGGGTGCGGGTTGATCATATAGCCCCCCCTTCATAAATTGCCATTTTAAAATACAGAAAGAAGCATTGCCAAAAGCACCACACACTGAACAGTCAATGCCATCTACACTTTAGCAAAATTGCTAAAGAAACAGAAGACTTTTAATTGAATCTAGGAGCTCTGGTCAGCTTCTCTGCGGCCTTATCTAGATGGGGCTTTATCATCCCTGTGCATCCACATGACGCACAGGGGATCCCGGGATCAGGGAAGGATGATCCCTCCCTTGCCCCGGGATATAGCCCCTCCCTTTGACCCCGTTTTTTCCGCAGTCCTGGGCTGAGCCCAAGACCATGGAAAGTGTGCTGCGGGTTGTCCTGGCTACGCACGATTCCTCTCGTGGAGCCGGGAGCTGCACCCATTGGGGGTAGGGTGGGGGAGTGGGGAAATTAAATTATTTTTTAAAAAAACACCTACCTTTGCACACGAGCGTTCATGTGCTGCTGTTTCTATAAAAAAAAAATTAAAATGGCGGGCGTGACGCCTCTCCTCCTGAGGTCGTCACGCCTCATGTGTAAATGGAGGAGGGATCTCGCGTTAAACACAACGCGAGATCTTCCCTCCTCCATCGCGTGATAAGAGGTAGGTCTAGCTAAGGCCTCCCACGTAAAGGATATGGGATCTTCATCCCACAGTGATTACCTTTGATAAAAACCATACGAGTCTTTCAAGTACCTACAGCCGACGAAATACTCTGCTTGGTTCAAAGACACAAAGCAGCCCAGTTCACATGTAACTTTTCCCCCCAGGGGAAGGGGAGAGGAGCACACAACCCTCCAAGACTTAGAATCATAGAAACATAGAATAGCAGAGTTGGAAGGGGCCTACAAGGCCATCGAGTCCAACCCCCTGCTCAATGCAGGAATCCACCCTAAAGCATCCCTGACAGATGCTTGTCCAGCTGCCTCTTGAAGGCCTCTAGTGTGGGAGAGCCCACAACCTCCCTAGGTAACTGATTCCATTGTCGTACTGCTCTAACAGTCAAAAATTGTAGCAGGTCAAAAATTCTCCCTGGAATGTAATGGCTGAACAGGCTCAGCAATCCAGACAAGTTGTAACAAGTGAATCTGGAAAGCAATTACTTACTACAACAAACAGGTAGTCCCTGTGTTTCTTGCTGAGGGAGCTTATATAATGATCACAACGCTTGCAAACGGCAAAATTATAGGCTAAATCGTTTCAAGGTTATTTTGTCTATAACTGGCCAAAGCAACCTTGTGACTGTCTAATCTTGTGGCCTGCCAAGTGCTCCACGACCTGCCTCTCCTTGCAGCCTCAGGTAAGTGCCAAGGACACTTGTATCAGGCTGGTAAGGGCTGGTAGGCTGCGTTTGGTCTAATGGGCCTCGATTAAATGCAAACACAACTTACTAGCAAGTATGGCTAGCCTTCCACAAAAGCAGACCAGGTATCCAAATTAGTATCCATTTGACGGTGGCATCGTTGTGCCACCTGTTCAAATGTTGAAAGCGTTATAAGGTCCTCAATTCATTGCCATACAGGAGGTGAGTATTTATTGTAATTTCAGAATTGTAATAACAGCCCTTTTCGCTGTCAAAGACTGATACTACAACTTTGTGGAGAATCCATTTATGCTGACCAATTGTTAATTTCCATAAAGCAGGTAAATAATTTAAAAGGCTATGTACGTCAGTGAATATTAAAGACTGTTCCAATGCAAAATGTATCTTTATAATAATATCCCCCACCCCAAAGCAAATACTGGACATTGCCAAACCATACGTTTAAAGTAAGCATTATTAAAGAGACGTTGCAGTTTCCAATAGACACAAAATAAAAGTTTTTGCTGAATAAAATGTGCAGCCTAAAAACTATAGACGTGATAGGTATAGACACCAAAGCATGATCCACTGATTAGGCAGAATGGGATAATCAAATTCCCTATTACATTCCTGCTTAAACTCTGTTCATCACATTTAAAGCTCCATCCGACGAGAGTTTTACTGCACACTCATTACTGGGCACTCATGAATTACTCACATGACGGCATCTGATTCACCAATAACAAATGTTTATAGACATGAATTGTGGGTCACTTTGCCTGACCAGTCTCAATAAGTGCTTCCAGTAATGAAAGAGAATCTGATACGGTAAAAGCAACCAGACCAAACCTGGGGCATGTCTACACCACAAGGGCATAAGGGGAGGAATGCGGACTTACTGGCTTCCGCAATCCTCCCTGGGTGTCTAGACGGTCTTGCAACATTCTGGAAGCATGTCGCGGCTGCCATATTTTTTAAAACGATGAGAGGAGCGCACTCACGCTCCAGCACTAAAGGTATGGGAGGGAAACCTGAACCCCACTCCCTACCCTCAATGGGCACAGACTGCTGTCCTGCAGCTCCATGCCCATTTTACTGTCCACGCTACTTGCGGGGAGGACAGGACAACCTAGAAGCAGTGGCCACACAGTCGTGCTCCACAGGATGGTCCTGGAACCGTGGAAAAGTCAGCTTTTCTGCAGTTCCTGATATCCCAGGGTAAGTCCTCACTAGTCCCGGGTTGCCCCCAGGATCCCCTGGACACACAGGGATGATCCAAGGACTACGTCAGGATATAGACATGGTGCAGACATGCCCCTAGATACTAACAAATGCTGCAATTTCAAGTACTGCATTCAGCCATAGCTGGCAAGTCTTATTTATTTATTTATTTATTTATTTATTTATTTATTTATTTATTTATTTCATTTTATACTGCCCAATAGCCGAAGCTCTCTGGGCGGTTCACAAATTTCTTGTACCACAACAAATCTGATAATCTTTCAAGTACTATCGGGCCCTAGGACCTATAGGACTTGCTGGCCACTGACATTTATAATCAAAGAGAAACATGGGTTCCTGGACAAGCTTTCTTTTTGCCTTCTGAGGACTTTTTAAAAATATATAATTGATGGCGTGAACGAAGTACCGCCTAGGATTGAGATAGTTGAGGGGTACAGAAGATGAAGGTTTGGGTCCTTTTATGAGTGGTGGGATAATAGCGATGAGATGGAGTGGGGAGGAAAGGGGGGTGGAATTGGTTCTTCCCAAATTCTTTTAACTTGGTGTCTTTTTGGTGAATACGTGTGTGACCATCTGTGACAGACACACACACACACACGCTCATGGATGGAGAGCCACGTGAAAATCGTTCTTGTCTGAAGGGGGAGGAGGAGAGTCTTGCCGAAGCCGATTAGTTTGGCAATTTTGGGGCATATTTATGTTTGATAAGAGGCCCCCGTTTGTCCCATCCCACTTTCCCCCGTTTCTTTAGGAAGGGGAGGACGCATCGGTCTCATGTGTGCGTGTGTGGTGTGTGTGTGTATGTGTGTGTGTGTGTGCGAGAGCGAGCAGGCGTTGGAAGGCACGCAAGTTGGAAAATGACAAAAACTCATTATTGGCACCCACCAGTTGATCCAAACTAAAAATTGCCTTATCTATCCATGTCCATCACAAAAAACATTTTCTTACCAATTTTTAGATCTGGATGGCTCCATAAAGTCAACTGATGAGAAAATGGACCAAAGTGTAATTGACATGACATTATATGCCGTACGTCTCTAACTGTAGAAACTATGGGAGGATCCGTGAAAGTTCTTGTATGTCTAGAAACTAACGCCATCCATTTAGAGAGAAGAACCAGACAAGAAGATTCCAAAACTGACCCATACGGAAGCTGAGTAATGGCCGCCATGGCTGTTACAGTCTGGAGAACGAAAGCAAGGGCAATTGTGATGTCTGACACATCAATTCCATGAACTATCTGCGCTGCTACAGGCTTTCAAAGTTGCGCAGAGTTCCCAGGAAAAGAAAAGTTTTCTGCATTTTTTGGTCTGCATGCTCATTCCCACTTATTTATTTATTTATTTATTTATTTATTTATTACATTTCTATACCCCCCAATAGCCGGAGCTCTCTGGGCGGTTCACAAAAGTTAAAAACATTTAAAGTATAAAACAACAGTATAAAACCATAATATAAAATATCTGACTAGGGCACTGTGATTTTTCTCTCTGGATAGTCCTGCCATGTAACGTATCACTGCCGCTTCACAGCAGTGATGCCACAGGGTTTTGGGGGAATCAGGACGCAAAGCGGCGGCATACAGACACGGCCTAGGATAAGGTTATCAGAATTTCCCTCTTATTTCAGTTCAGCTGAAAATGCACCAACAGTCCACAGTTTAATCATTACTGCAATAAAGTGGTCACAATGAATCCCAAAACAGCATAGCTCACATTAACTGAACTCTGAATATTAAAAGCCCTTTTCAGATGTTATGTGAATGCATGGGAGAAATGGGATTATGTACAACCAACTTCCATGAATTTATAATAAAATCTGGAAAGAGCCCCAGCGTATGCACATATCTGCAAATAGGTCTCTCTCTGTCATAAGCTATCCTGAAAATGCAGGGCTCCAAAATATGTGTGGAGCTCTATGTGTGCAGCTCTTCTTCGACTTAATTATGAAATGTGGAGATTGGGCACACCTATTCATATTTATAATCAATCTCCTGATTTTCATATTCACCATCTTCACTTTGGTATAACCCTAAGCAAACAGCATTCTCATTTATCTGAGCAATTTTAAGGATATTTTGGGGGGTTCCTCCTAACATATTCTCTATTTGTTTTTGTTTTTTTACAATCTATACTAAAAAAAAAACCCATGACAGTAGTTAAAATCAAATACAAATTACATTTATTACGGACGTTTATTTTCAGTAGCAATCTACACTATTTGTAGTGAATTAAGTTACATGATGCACATTATGGCTATCTGAGAATATAGTATTTGCTGTACAGCATACACACTTCTCAGGTCTCCAATATTAAGTATCAAGTATATCTCTATTGTCTGAAACATGGTTTATTTATTACTCCTGTCTAGTTTCATGTTGTACTGAAGGAGTCTGAAGCTACACTCTATTACTTTATGCCATAAATGTCCCTTTTAATTCAAATGATTCTCTTCACTATCTGTGGAAACAGGAAAAACTGGATTGTTCATGTTGTAACAAGATTCAACAAAGTGATACAAGGTAGAGACTGTCTGAGTTTCCTAAGAACTTAAAATATATTTAAAATATATTTTGGATGAGTAAGGAAAACAACTTGTCCTCTCGATCCCTGTCCTTCTTGGCTGGTCGCCCAGGGAGGAGATGCAGTTAGACTACAACTTCATTAATGCATCTCTCAGGGAGGGGAGTTTTCCACCATGTTTAAAAGAAGCAGTGGTACGGCCGCTTCTCAAAAAGCCCTCCCTGGACCCCCTGGACCTTAATAATTACAGACCAGTATCAAATCTTCCATTTTTGGGCAACGTGATTGAGAGGGCAGTTGCCTTCCAACTCCAAGTAGTCTTGGATGATACAGATTTTCTAGACCCATTTCAAACCGGCTTTCGGGCAGGATATGGAGTTGAGACAGCTATGGTCACCTTAGTGGATGATCTCCTCATGAGTATTGACAGGGGGAGTGTGTCCCTGCTGGTACTTTTGGACCTTTCAGCAGCTTTTGATACCATCGACTATGGTATCCTTCTGGAACGCCTGAGGGGTTTGGGAATCGGGGGCACTGTGCTCCGGTGGTTCTGGTCCTACCTCTCAGGTAGATTCCAGATGGTGATGCTTGGGGATAGTTGCTCCTCAAAAAAGGAGCTGTTGTATGGCGTACCACAAGGTGCCATCCTATCCCCAATGCTGTTTAACATCTACATGAAACCGCTGGGAGAGATCATCCGGAGGCATGGGGCAGGGTGCTATCAGTATGCTGATGACACCCAAATATATTTCTCTATGCCTTCAATAACAGCATCAGCTAAGGATAGTGTGTCTCCTCTGAATGAATGCTTGGAGGCAGTAATGGGCTGGATGAGGAAAAACAAACTGAAGCTGAATCCAGACAAAACAGAGGTGCTTGCTGTCAAGGGCTCTGACCTAGGTTTGGTGGTGTGTCAACCAGTTCTGGATGGGGCTACACTCCCCCTGAAAGACTGTGTTCGCAGTTCGGGGGTGCTCCTGGATCCATCGCTCCAAATGACAGCCCAGATAGACGCGACGGCCAGGAGTGCCTACTATCAGCTTCGGCTGATACGCCAGCTGCGCCCCTTCTTAGAGTCAGAAGACCTAAAGACAGTAGTGCACGTGCTGGTAACCTCAAGGCTTGACTTCTGCAATGCGCTCTATATAGGGCTACCATTGTACCTAGTTCAGAAACTTCAACTAGTTCAAAACATGGCAGCCAGGTTGGTCACCAGTACATCTAGGGGTGAGCATATTACACCAACATTAAAATCACTCCACTGGCTGCCAATTAGTTTCCGGGCAAAGTACAAAGTGTTGGTCATTACCTTTAGAGCCCTAAATGGTTTGGGTCCAGGCTATCTGCGAGATCGCCTTCTCCCATATAGTTCACCCCGCACATTCAGGTCCTCTGGGGTGAACTTACTTCAGTCAGCTAAAACTAGGCTGACATCAGTTTCCCAGAGGACCTTTTCTTCTGTCGCCCCCAGATTGGGCCCAGGGTATCTGGCTACAAAAAAATGGCAGACGCGATGGGGCTTTCATGCAGGAAAGGACGTGTGGAAAGGAGCGACAGCCTGCGCTACTTCTAGCGCGGGCTGGCCACTCCTCACCACCGGATTATGCGGTAGGTCTAGCAAGGCCCTAAAAGTAGAAGCATGAGAGGGAAGGGGGGATTCTCCGATTTCAGGAGGAGGCTAGGTTGACTTAATTCTTCTAAACTATAGTTTAGTGTAAAGCCCAATAATAGCCAAAGTATTAAATAATACAAAATAATAGCCAAACAAACTATGGTTTCTTGGAAAAGGAACAAAGCTCAAGAGAACATCTTCTCTTTGCTCACACTGCTTCAGAATAGATGTCCTGGTTTGTTAAACCACAGCTTTCTATGACATCTAAACTGGGAAATTATGATTTAAGTGCTCCTGAAAGATCAGGATCCTGGTTGCAATCCTGTTTTGGGGGGAGGGGTGCTGGCCTTAAATTTATTTATTTATTTTAAACATTTCTTAACTGCCTTTCAGGGCAGAATCCCTCCCAAGGTGGCTTGCAACCATACATAAAACAGTATAAACATTAAAAGCAATAAAAGCATAGAGAATAAAATATCAGTTAAAAACAATATAAGCTAACAGTAAAAACAGTAAATCCCAGTTTCCCAGTTTGGATGTCACAGCAAACAGTGGTTTAGCATAGTGATGTGGGGTAGAAAGTTTTCCATGGAAAATTAAGTTCATTAGTAAAAACTAAATATATGCCAATTACAAATACACTGTTAGTCCAGCTTGGCAGTTTCAAAGTTATAATTAATGTTTTTTAGGTGAATGTCCCTAAGAAGTATGTGAGAGAATACATATATGTGAATAAAATACATATATGACTCAGACATGAAGAGCAGAGTGGAACTAATACATAGTGACAGTGAGCCAGTTCACACATGTCAGGCTCACTAAGGGTTATTTAACTCACAATGAGCTGTATGCAGCCACCATGATAAACATGCAACTCCCAATGGGGTTGCAGCATATTGTCCGAACCAAGCCAGTGTGGGTTATTCGAGGGTTAAACAACCCTTGCTTAACTCTAATACAAACCGGAGTTATGTGAGGGTTGTTTAACCTTCAAATGACCCATGGTGGCTGGATTTCAATGGCATGACGCAACCCCATCGGTGGTTGCATATTCATAATGGCAGCTCAATACACCTGGCATGCCTGATGGATCATCATGGATTAAATAACCCATGGTGAGCATGGTATGTCATGTAAACTGGCCCAGTAAAACTGGAGTGCAGACCTTGCATTGCGCAGGGAGTTGGACTAAATGATCTTCGATGATCCTATTACAGTCTCTGCATTAAATGGACTCCTACGGAGAAAGAGACTATATCCTGAATCACCCAACTCTTAAAGCATTGATCCTTCTGGAGCAGCAGCTCAAACCTGTTTTTTGTACCCCATGACAGAATGCCACCGCTTGGAGAAGACGATCACGGAAGGAAGCCATTGTGAACACTGATGCTCTAAAAGCATTAGCACTCGCTCTCATTCATCATCCAGAACACACAGGTGGGGGACGCATCTAACATGCTCCCATCCACATTCCCAAGTTCCATTACAAATAATGGGGAGCAGTTGCGGACTGATGCACTTGCAACCAACCCATGGGTACGTGTTGCTGAAGCCTCAGCTTTAGATGCAGATGGAAACCAAGATAGGACGGCTTCAACGTTTTTCTCTCCCATCTCCATCGTAGGGCATCGTATCTCATATTTTCCGTTTAAGTAACTGACCTACTTAAATTACAATAGCATAGATTCTGATCTGAAATTAGAGACTCAAGGCTCAGTGAAATGTATGTTGCGAACACCAGCCAACATTCTGCACTGTATGCAGTCACATACGGTTGGAATAAAAAAAAGGGTCTTGTCAGTCATTACAGTCCAAGAGACAATTTAATCACTTGTGAGAATGGGTAATATTTATATTTACTGTACAGTTGTCCAGGCAGGGGGTTAAGAGTTTTTATTTAGAAGTGAGGCATTTCATGCAGCGCCCAGCCTGCCAGCCTAGCTGAACGTGGTCTTTACTGTAGGCAACAAGCAATCTGATGAAGGCAGGAGGATACCTACATACCTATGCATCTAAATTTAGCAACGTATTTTGAGAAGTGTTTGGGCTATGCAGACGAGTTTGGCACCTACATGTCTAGGTCTTAGCTGTAGGAAGATTTTGTGGAAAGAGAAAATAAAAAAGGGGAAATAGTAACGCTATCATCAGCAACTAATTTTAGCAGATGTGGGGGGTGGACCTTTCCCTCTTCCACATCTCTAAGTAGTCCTCTACACAGGCCTTAGCTAGACCTACCTGCTATCCCGCGACAGAGGAGGGAAGATCTCGCGTTGTGTTTAACGCGAGATCCCTCCTCTGTTTACACGCGACGACATCAGAAGGAGAGGTGTCGCGCCCGCCATTTTTTTTAGTTTTAAAGGGCAAGCAGTGCACGAATGCTCGTGTGCAAAAGGTAAGTCCTTTTTTAAATTCATATTATTTTCCCCACTCCCCCCACCCTACCCCAAATGGGTACAGCTCCTGGCTCCTCGTGAGGAATCGCGTGGAGCTGGGTCAACCCATGGCAACCGGCCACATGTTCCACGTTCTTGGGCTCAGCCCGGGACTGCGGAAAAACCGGGGCCAAAGGGGAGGGCTGTATCCCAGGATCCCCGGGATGCACAGAGACAATCCCGGGGTTCGCCCTAGGATAAAGCCCCGTCTAGCTATGGCCACGGCCACATTTTGGAGAGAAAAAGTACCAGCAATTGTTACAAAACTGAAAATGTCAATAGGCACTGCATAAAGTGCTCTTAATATCATACTAAAAGAAAGAAAGAAAGCCCTACAAATCTCAATGGAGCTTCACCCAATATAGACATTACTTTGCACAAGTACCATACATTGGTTACTTATATTATTTATGTTATTAGGCATATATGTTAATGTATTATATATTTCTGTTCCAAAATGTATATTTACGGCTCAAGTAAAATAGGCTAAAAGGTGATCGAACTCCGAATTCAAGAAAATAACTAAAAACATTTGGTGAAAGAACTGGTAATTCACAATGGTGGCATTTATATACACAAACTGCCACAGCTTGCAATGTTTTTTTTTTAAATTGTAGAATAAAATAACTTGTTTTATTACAGGTGTTCGAATAAACAGAACTACAGCTCCATCTTCTGCACTAGTGATGAGCAACCCACTGCAACCCCAGTTCAATTTGTAACTGGGCTCAGCAAAATAAGCTATTTATTTTCCAAGGAAAAAGGAAGAAAAGGTAAATAGCTAAGTTTATTCTGTGCCAACTGCAAATCAGAGCAGGATACCAACAGGCTCGTGCAATGGGGTCTGATCCCCCTCCCCTCCCCTTGATCCCCATAACAGGGTCCAGAGGACCATCCCAATTGTCTTACTCAGACAAACATTGTGAAACAACATGCATCATACTTACTTTCGGAGAACTGCAATTTCATTCTCTATGCTGCTTTCCTTTCCTTTCAGGGCTTTCTTTGGGATGCACTTGACTGCAAATAGTTTTCCAGTAGTCCTGTTTTCAGCCAAAACTACTTCAGAGAATGCACCACTGGAAGAAAAAAATAAAGAAAAGGAAAAATGTATTTCAGAATGTATTCCTTTGGGAGTTGCTGTTCTGCAGTGGAAGTGCACAGTATTAACGTTTTTCATCTACTCATAGTTTGATCCTATGGTCTGCTCTGCAATTTATTTATTAATTTTAACTGGATGGGGTCATGGACTGTTGAAGTGGTGCCATGGCATGAGTTTTCAAGTCACACCGGTGCAGCAAAACACCCGGGATATTGCACGGTTTGTATGAATCAAATGTGAGTGCAGAAGGAATATGGCTGCAGAAGAATGGAGGAGTGGAACTGCACTGGCTGCCTATTCGCTACCAGGTCAGATTTAAGGTTCTTGTACTTATTTATTTATTTATTTATTTATTACACTTATATACCGCTCCCATAGCCAGGGCTCTCTGGGTGGTTTACAGAAATTCTAAAATTGAGATAAAAACAAGTATACAAAATTTTAAACTCTAAAACACAGAACATACACACATAAAGCATTAAAACATGTGGGTGATTAAGATGTGCCGCCATATGCCTGGGCAAAGAGGAAAGTCTTAACCTGGCGCCGGAAAGATAGCAGCATTGGTGCCAGGCGAGCCTCGTCAGGGAGATAGTTCCAGAGTCTGGGGGCCACCACTGAAAAGGCCCTATCCCTCGTTGCCACACTCCGAGCCTCTCTCGGAGTAAGCACCCGGAGGAGGACCTTAGATGTTGAACGCAGTGACCAGGTATATTCATGTCGGGAGAGGCGTTCCGTCAGGTATTGTGGTGTACAAAGCCCTAAACAACTTGGGACCAGGATACCTGAGAGAGTGCCTTCTCTCCTACCAACCTGCCCGGTCACTGAGGTCATCCGAGGGCCTGCTCCTGGTGGCTCCACATAAACTCATCCTCCAATTGGAGTCCACCAGGGAAGAGCCTTCAGCATGGTGGCTCCCCTCCTATGGAATTCCCTGCCTCTGGAGGTCAGGCGGGCGCCAACTTTGTATTCCTTTCGGCACCTCTTGAAAACGTCATTGTTCCAGGCAGCCTTTCCTTAATGACCAGACACGGTTTACTGTACATTTTGCTTCTTTTGAAATCTATTTTAAAGTGTTTTATTCTGTTTTTATTTTATCTTGTGCACAGCTCCGAAATTGCCAATGGGGAGCGGTATATAAATATTGTAAATAAATAAATGTTTCTGAACACCTTTTGTCAGTTGCCTGGGACAGACAGTGGGAGTTTGTGGCACTTTTGCCTCTAGCTGCCTTGTTGGTGGCATATTCTACTCCATTTGGCCTCTCCTGTGCTGTGTGGATGCCTCCTACCTGGCTCAGTAGGCCCAAGGTAAAAACTACATCAAAACCAGAGGGCTGCATATTTGCTAATAGGTGCACTACAGAGGTGCATTCCCACACTTTGGAGTTGATTTACATCACACTACCCAAAAATGTTGCCCATCACAGTTTTATATGATATGGCCCATAGGTATGCTGCAGTGTTACCAGAGCAGCCTTGCTCATAAATCCAGAAAAATTACCACCTACTACAGCCTGCCTGCCCACCTAAGGATTTCTAGCACATGGGCAGCCTGACAGTAAAGGAACAGCTGTTCTTCCACTGTACAACCTAGATCACCTGGAGGAAAGTCTTACATGAACTCCTGTCAGAGTGTGAGACTCTCAGATGTACACTTTAACCTGTGCTTGGCCAATCTGGTTAAAATGGTTGCTATATTTTAGTTATTTGCGTAAATCCCGTCTAGGCCTCTTTTTATTTATTTATTTATTTATTTACTACATTTCTATACCGTTCAATAGCCGAAGCTCTCAGGGCGGGGTTCACCAAAACATGAACCCAAATTTCTGTCAAGATCTCATTATCTAACTAACAACATTCTGACAATGGCTTCCTTTGCCCTATTTATATTTGCTACATCCTGTAAGGGATTTTCTTTTCATGATTAAGCTTTGCCCTTCTCAATTCACACAGTTCTAGTGACACAACAGCAGTTTGCGATCTAGCACTTGCTTCCTTGGAAGCATTTGGATGGAATGAATCATCAGCTGAGCAAAATGCGTGACTGAATGGAGGAAGAGAACAAGAATAGGGAGTGGTGATTAGATGAAAGAATTCTTCCATTGACATGGGCGTAAATGGTAGTTTTGTTTATTTCTTTGTATCTACTGTCAAAGCTATAAGTCATAACATATCACATAAATGTGAGGTGTGCATAGATACATAGGAAGTTGCCTTATACTGAGTCCATGAGGCAGCGGCTCTCAAGGATTTCACGCAGGATTCTTTCTTTGCCCGACCTGGAGAAAGCAGGGATCGAACCTGGAACCTTCCGCATGCAAAGCATGTGCTCTATGACACTGAGCCATGACCTTTGTGAATTGCAGTTTCCTAGTCAGCACAGCCAATGGATGGCCACAAGCTGCCTGCCCCGGTTATAAATTATAATCATATCTCCAAAACAAAACAAAAAACAATAAAAATTTCCAGCACATTTTTTTCATCTTTATGGGAATCAACTCCGTAACTATTGAAGGATCATGCAGCACAATCCTAAAGAAGTCTCACATGTGAGCCCCACTGAGTTCAATGCGATTTAGTCCCTGAAAAGTGTACTTATGATAAGCACATTCACTTGAGAGCAAGGCCATTTCTACACCGGCCTTTTCCCCTGGGCGTCCAAATGACACACAGGGACTCCTGAGGGCAGGGGGGGGGGGGGACAGGCACGGGTTTTCCCAGGAATAAAGAAACCCTGGGAAAACCCAATTCTTCCAGTGGTCCAGTGGTGTGGGTGCCCATCCCAGTTTTTACCCTCCTCCCCATGAGTAGTGAGGCTCAGCAGAGGGAAGGAGCCGCACCGGGGGAAGTCCAGGGACATTGGGAGTGGGGTGGGGCACAGGGTCAGACCTCCTTAACTATAACAATGTATCACATCCTTCCTCAACCTGTTGCCATGCTGGTTAAAGATGATGGGATCTGTAGTACAAAATGTATCTGAAGGGCAACAAGTTGGGAAAAGCTGAACTACTGTCACCCTCCCTGAGCCCTTTCAATTATGATTGCCACTTCTAAAAAAAAATAATCTAGCCCTGTTCCTGTGCCTTTTTAATATATATCACATGAAACTTTAAAAGAAGGTTACTAACAGTTTACAAAATAATATAAGTTAGAAGGAAGGAAGTGAGGCAGGTGGCTACTAGGAGGAGGGCTTTCTCTGCTGTGGCACCCCATCTGTGGAACGAGCTCCCCAGAGAGGTTCGCTTGGCGCCTACATTGTTTTCTTTTCGTCGCCGGCTGAAGACCTTTTTATTTTCTCAGTATTTTAACACCTAATTTAACTTAAATTTAAACTCTGCTGTTTTAATCTCATATTTGAACCTATATCACTTTTTGCTGTGTGGTTTTATCCTGGTTGTGCTTTTTATATTGTATTTTGTATTTGTGTTTTTAAATTGTTGGTTGTTTTATTATGCTGTTCATGGTTTTGGTTTTTGTGAACCGCCCAAAGAGCTTCGGCTATTGGGCGGTATAGAAATGAAATGAAATTAATAAATAAATAAATAAATAAATAAATAAATAGAATTAAAGTACTGGAATGTCTTATTAAATAGTTTCCCAGTATAAAGACATATAAGAAATATAAGAATAGGAATAATCAAGTTTAAGTTACTATTTCCAAAATATCATAGAACCATTAAATCATGGTTACCAAAAACATATGGGCAGACGTGAAATATATCATTCCAGTGATTTGTGACTAGAGCAACATTTCTATAAACTTGTTCATTTGTGCCCTATTTTTACCTCTTCAAAAATATGTTGGTTTCAATTACAATATTATTTCCCATATCTTTTAGTAAGCAGTCAGAAATTTGAGGAGCTGACTTTTTTTTAAGCATTTGAGATAAAGGGGAAAGCTCACATAATTAACTTATAAGTGCTAAACTGTGATAAAGGCACAGGTACAACACACACACACACATACCTGAGTTTCTATGCCTTTAGCAATAGTCAGGCTCATAGAAGGTAATCTGATGAGCTTTTCCCTCTCACTTTACCTTTAATTAAAATATTATGTGAATCAGGTTGTTCATAATGGAACAGGAAAGGAGCCAGTAAAAAGTTGGCAACATTTTTTGATAAGTGAGTTTATACAGTTAGATCTGGGCTGGCTAGCTGGCAACTCTTGGGATAGCTAACTGCCAAAATATATCCCCGTAGAGTAATTCTTCGGGCTCTTGGTACTCCTACCCACGTTTAATCAAGGTATATTAAAAAGTTTGTCCACAATTTCACATTTTGTATTTGCAGCATTTCTCTCTCCCCCCCCCCCCCTCGCCCACACTCTCTTCCCCAAACTGCACTTTTTCTTTTGGCTTTGAACTGCCAAGACCTACAATATTCTAAAAGCACAAATATCAATTCTAGACTCCAAGATCCATATTCTTGGAACATTCCAGATGTAACCAGATTGTTTTACAGTTGACAGTGGCAAGACATTCCTGGTGCAGCATTTTACAAGGGTCAGTTCTCTTGCGAGAAGAGACCATTAAAGATCTATGGCCTTATTCCAGTTTATTTGTTTACAAAACAAATGTTGATCATGAGAGCGCTGGAAAGCACACAGATGGCGATAATCTGTAAAGCAAACCCAATTCACCCCTACATCACATCCCTTTCAGCTTTCCCAGGCTGCTTCTGCCAGTCCATTGCAAAAACTCAAGACTTTTCTCCTTTTCTAGCTACGTTGTTTTCTCCCACTTGCCACCCAAGCAGATGGGACATATCTAATAGCAAGTAGCCACCAGCCATCAAAAGCCATTAAAGAAACATATTGAGTTATTAGTTATAGAAAAGCCCTGATATAGTTATCTCATATAGTTATAGAAAAGCCCTGATATAGTTGTCTCATTACTTGACTGGAGTAATTACCTCATATTCTCCCAGTGAGTTCTGATCAACTAGTATTTGTGTTTCTAGTATTAATTATTTGCTGAATCTAACAGAGCTGATGGGGCTGGGGAGAGGGAGAGAGAGAGAGAGAGAGAGAGAGGCCATGGCTAGACCAGGCCTATATCCCGGGATTGTCCTGAGATCACCCCTGTACATCCAAATGACACGCAGGGGAGCCCGGTAGCAGGCAGGGATGACCCCTCCATTTGCCTGGGATAATCCTTAGGTCTAGCTAAGGCCAGAGAGAGAGAGAGAGAGAGAGAGAGAGAGAGAGAGAGAGAGAGAGAGAGAGAGAGAGAGAGGCCATGGCTAGACCAGGCCTATATCCCGGGATTGTCCTGAGATCATCCCTGTACATCCAAATGACACGCAGGGGAGCCCGGTAGCAGGCAGGGATGACCCCTCCATTTGCCTGGGATAATCCTTAGGTCTAGCTAAGGCCAGAGAGAGAGAGAGAGAAGCTGCTGTCTAGCCTGCCATCAACACTGACAGTTCCAAAACATACTTTAGAAGTTTTACACACCAGTAGAATGTGCAGTAGCAATTGGGTCCATCAGCTTGTTTGAGCATTTCTGAAAGTGTTGATAACTGGAACACAAGTTCTTTCTGGATTAAAGTGAGAGGTATCTTTGAGCCTCAGAGATTTTCTTGTTCATATCCCAAAACAATGGACAGGCACCCTCTGTATAACTGCAGGACGTTCTACTGACCTCCTGAGCACCACATCCTCCACCCTTTGGCCCAGTCAGTCCATCTTCTGGGGCCCTTTCTACACCTAAGGATTAACCCAGGAAAATGGAGGGATCGTCCCTGCCTGCTCCTGGGATCCCGAGTGTGTGTCATTTGGATGCACAGGGATGATCCTGGGACAATCCCCGGGGGAAAGGCAGGTGTAGAAACAGTCTGGGATGTGAGTGTGCTTTCTGGGGAATGGTGAGGATTCTAGGATTCCCTTCTCTCTGTCAGGTCAGGTTACGTCAGGACATTGTGGAGCATCTTTGTTCCTTCTCTTGGGATCCTGTTACTACCCAAATATTGGGAGAGCAAGGGAAGACAAATGCTCTGAAGGGCAAAGAGCAGTGAATGCATTAACCGTTCAAAATAGGTGTCAGCTCCACTTGTGGCACGTAATTTGGAAACCAGTGGCTTAAACTTACACAACCACACACTGTTGGGTTTGGGGGGGTCATTTAAAGCTGTGCCCATTCACACACTTATGGAATCGTTAGCATGATAGGTGCCTCTTCTTGTTGCCCCACCCAAAACTCACATACCTGCCCACTTTCCTTCTTTCTCCCCTCCATGCCTTTACCATTTTTTAAACTATTAGACGTTCAAAACTTCTGAATCCTCCCCTTCAGCACCTTCAGATCCAAGACTCAAACTGGCTGAAAGGAATTAAGACACTTTTCTTGTTTGGATTTTTTACTGTCCAACACTTGTGGACAGGGTTTAGCCCGGTGCGAGCCCCAGCCCGGCCCCTGTGCATCCAGATGACGCACAGGGGATCCCAGGGTCAGGCAGGGATCAACCCTCCCTTGGCCTGGGATAACCAGCACTGGTTGTGGCCCGGTATTTCCTGAGACCGCGGGCGTGTAGCCTGTTCCGCCGCTTTTCCTGGCTACCACATTTACTTGCGAGTTGCCAGGAAAAGTGGCGGACGGCGCGCAGCACTACACAGGAGTGCTGCGGCCATCAGGACAAGGTAGGGAGATGGTGGGGGGGGGAAATGGAGCCAGGGTGAGGAGAAGGGGGGAAACAGAGCCGGGGGGATGGGGGGATCGGAGATTGAGGGAGGGCGGGGGGGATTGCGGCCAGAGGGGGGAATCGGGGGCAGGGGGGAGCGTGGAATCCTTTTTTTTAAAAAAACTACCTTTATCATTGGTGTGCTCCTGCGCACATGGCCCCTTTAAGTTCCCAAACAAAATGGCTGACGCGACGGGGCTTTCCTTTACCCCATCGCGTCGACGTGTGGATAGGAGCGACAGCCTGCGCTACTTCTAGCGCGGGCTGGCCCCTCCACACGCCCGGATTTTAAGGTAGGTCTAGCAAGGCCCATAGTCTACAATAATTCTGTTCCTCCTTTCTTCCTAGTAAACCAGTGTACGTTGCAACTGCTTCACTCATTATGTTTCTAAGACGCAGATCTAAAATATTTTAAGTACCACCGAAAAAAATGCACACGAATGGGATAAACATTTTCATCACACGAGTAAACCGATCAGGGAGAGAGCCAACATTGGCGGCATCTTCCTGCTTAGTGAACATTTACCATCATTGGTCTTTGCTTGAAACGGCCCTTTGTTTCTCCCTTATGTTCTAGAGGGCATTTTCCAACTCTTGCCCATCAGGAAATCAGCCATGGTCAAGTCACCTCTGAAGAAATGATTGTTCCTTTAGCATGTCAACATTTGAATCAACTATGACAACTTGGTTCTGTAGTCTTAAATTTGGACTCCTTCCACTCCCTGCTCAGGAAAACTTTTTCTATGATCTTGAGGTTAAATTAAGTTAGGGTATAATAACCCCTAGAGTAGACTACTTATTCTTATTAATCAGGCCTTCTGCTCCTCCAGATCTGTTCAGAACCCACTGTTTCAACCATTGTAGGTTATTCTAACCTGCTGCTTCCACTTCCCTCTCCTTCACCCTCTATCATGGTGGGCAGAAGATAGATCTCCAGATGTTTTGGATTTCAACTCCCAGAAGCTCCTGCCAGTATGGCCAATGGTCAGTAATACTGAAGTTGAAACATTTGGAGATTTACTTTCTGCCCACCATATAAATATTTGCCTAGCTCTTTCACAGAACCTCTTTTGAACCAAAGATCTGCCCATTCTGTTTCATCCGATACTTGATAACTTGAACTCTCTCCCAGCCTCTGATTTTTGCTACTACTTTGTAAAACCATACATCTCTGCCCCACCCATAGTCCAGCCAATGTTATCAATTTCAGTAGCAAGTCCCACTTTTCTACCAGGACTTACTTCCAGGCAAGTGTGCACAGGGCTGCAGCCGTAGCTAGCCTGGGACTCCACTAAATATGGAGCTACTTTTGTGTTCTGTACACAGAGGTGGATGTAGTGCCTCTGTCACATAAAGTCAACAATACTGAATATTTTACATCTCCTCACTCTATGCAAATATTATTCATTATGCACAGTTGACATTACAAATGTACTATCAGTGGTGCCATTTTGTATTTTGGTCGCAGAGGGCAAAACTAAATGTTCTGTCTAGAATGCATTGCAAAGCTATGCATACTAGTTTTCTTTACCTCTATGTAAACATGTGCGGCCTAAATTCAGATCGGGAATACAGTGCTCTAGGAGACGGGGGTTAAACTTTTCCACCCCACCAGTTTTTTTCGTGAAATTACACACACACACACACACACACACACACACGAGTGGATATTTATTTATTTTTATTCCCCCCTCCCCCAGAACTTCATAATACCATGTGGGGCAGGATGACGGTAATATCCACCCCACCCAGTATTTCACAAAAATATTGGGTTGGTTGGAAAGTTTTAAACTGCCATGGTCCTGATCCATATCATGACCACATGCTCTTACATGGAAGTAAAGAAAATTAGCATGCTTAGCTCCACAGAGAGGCTGTTTGTACTACACAACAGCCCACGTCAGTTATTTAACCCATGTGCAGGGCTGCATGCGGCTGCCATTTTGAATACGCAACCCCTGCTTAGGAGTTGTCATGTTGTGCGAATCTGGCAAATGTGGATTATGTGAGGGTTAAACAAACCTTGCATAACCCCCACCCTCTGTTTAGGGTTATATTGGGGTTATTCAACCTTAATATAACCCTATGCTTGCCAAGTTCACAGGAAAACACCTCCAAGCGGGGCTAGATGTACAACTTGCTGCCTGTGGGTGCCACAACTTGGCATGGATTAAATAACCCATGACGAGCCACAGTATGGCCTTTGCTAGACCTACCTGTAAATCCGGGCCAGACCAGGGGAGATCCTGCGATGCAAATATCGTAGGATCTCGCCCTAGTCTACATGTGAGGCGTGCCTGCCATTTATTTATTTATTTTACTGAAGGGGATGGATGCGCAGGAGCGCTCCTGCACGAAAGTGAGTATGTTTTTTTTTAAAAAAAAACTTCCCCAAACTCCCCCTGTCCCCAATTTCTCCCCTTCTGTGGCCCTGATCTCTCCCCAATCTCTCCCATTCCGTGGCCCCGATCTGCCCCCCAGTCCCCGATGGGCGCAGCACTCCTCAGGAGTGCTGCGCCCCATCCTCAGCTCCTGACTCCTCATGAGTAATTGCAAGGAGCCAGGAAAACCGCTTGTTAGAGGCGCCACACGCCTGCGGTCTCGGGCTCAAGACCACGGAAAATATCGGGCTAAAAATGGTGCCCGTTATCCCGGGCCAAGGGAGAGTTGATCCCTCCCTGAGCCTGGGATCCTTTGTGCGTTATCTGGACGCACAGGGGCGATCCCGGGGTTCACCCTGGGATAAACGCTGGTCTAGCAAAGGCCTATGATGTCCAAACCTGGTCAAAGTGTGCTAGGCAGAAGGTTTAATTTGGCCCAAAGTGGAGCAGTCTGAAAGGCCTTCAGCATGGTCCAGAAACCTGCTTTTGGATACAATGAATCTTAAACATTAAAAGCAACAACCCACCTTTCATTTCATTAGAAGTTGCAAAAGAAGAAGTTGCCACAGGACAGCCCTAGTTTGTGTCCATTTCTAGACTCACTTGTCTATTTTCCTGAGTTCCACCCGAAGTGAATTGTATATAGATTATTTAATCCAGGAATTTATTTTAAAAAAATGGTTTTTTTACTTAACATTTGTATTTAACATTATTTTAAGCTGCCTTTACACATGGAACCCTCATTGGGTCATTGTTCTAGGTGTTATGATGACTGTCCTGATTTGTCTGTTCTCTGAAAACTACATACTTTTCTTATAGTATGACTTTCACTTGGGAAGCTGTTTGAAAGGGCATCTGTAGTAAAACTCAATACAGCTGTACTGAACAGACAGGGTGAAGGAAAGGGGAAGAATTGCCAGATAATGGTATTATTAGGCTTGTGCATTGTGATTGTCCACTTCGAACAATGCCTTCAGATTCTAGTGTGGAGGGCAAGTGCTAACCATAGACCAAAGATCACAGCAAATGATGGTTAGCATTCAATAGGATCCAGAGAGGCAACCACATAGCAGAGGAGAGGAGAGAATCAAGACGCCCACAGCTTGACTTTGATTCTTCAAACCATGTCATAGAGGCATTGGCCAGTCAACACGCCAGTATTTAAAGAGGATGTTCAGTGTATAGAACAGATGCAAATCTAGCAAATACCTACCTGCTGCCAAACAATGCTTCCCTCTTTTCCTTCTCCTTGCACTTCCAGTACAGTAGTACTGAATTGCACTGAAGTGCAAAAGCAGCATTTGTCATTCTCTGCTTTGGAAAGGCATTTGAGCATTTCGCCTCTATTCCTGTCATTATTGCTGTCAAGCATTTTCTTCCCTGCAGGCCACTGATCAGAGTTTATTAAATCACTGATTTAAAATACTGGAAGCCCTATTCACACACTGGCCCCATTCAGAAGACACCTTAAACCACGGCTTTAACCACAGTGGTTAAGCCAGAAAGCCGGGCCGTGTTCAGAAGACACCTTAAACCATGGCTTTAAGCATGGTGAATTAGGCTTTTTGCTTTAGTCACTGTGGTTAAAGCCACGGTTTAAGGTGTCTTCTGAACTCACCCTGGCTTTCTAGCTTAACCACCGTGGTTGGAGCTGTGGTTTAAGGTGTCTTCTGGATGGGGCCAATATATCTATGGTGAGTGAAGGCATTATATTCAATGCCTACATGGAATCGACATGTGTACAACTGAATGTGCATGGGGCTCTCTTCATGCTATCAGAAACCCTGCTTTTGCATGTGTACCTACACATGTACAGTGGTACGCATGCAGACTCTATGCAGACATTCAACTGAATGTGCAGAGGTTAAGGACCCTCCCCCTACATATGTGTTCATTACTTTCCAGCCTAATACATTCATAAGATTAATTCATTGTCTTGGGATTGCCAACTTTTTTTTACTGGCCTTGCTTTTGAGTCTTTCAAAGACACACTCTTTCTTAGATGGCAAGGCTTATCCCACCACTGCTCTTCATGCCAGGAAGACTTTCACTTGTTACATTTTTCTGTGGGCTTGTCTATACGGCTTGTTTACCCCAACTTAAATGCGCATATTCGCGTTTCAGAACACATGACGCAGCTGTCCATTCGCCGTAGCGCCAAGTTTTTAATGCAATAATGTGCATATTCACATTTGTGATTTCCCGCAACTTTTGGATCACGTCCGAGTTTGCACCACGTTATGGTTATATGTCGTTGGGGGAGTTAAATTGTATTTGGACATGTGGGCAGAGCTTTGAGGGTAGGACAAAGTGACTGGCCGATTCCCCACCTTCCCAACTATTGCGTCCTCTGGCTGCCTCGTTCCTTTCCCTACTTGCTTTTCCTCTTCTATGAATCTGCGGAGCTCCGCAGATCAAATTTATAGCTTGCCTCGTCTATAATCCATAGCCTCGTATGTGCAAATGTGCGCATAAATAACTGCACTATAAAAAAAATTCAGGAGATAAATCGCTGTTGCTGCTGCAGTGTGACACTCTTTACCTAGATTCGAATCAATGAAAATTTGGGTTTATATTCAATGAGGAGCAATCCCGTTGTCATAAAAACAGGGATCCGCTGCAAAAGGCTCAAGAGAAGGCTCAGAGGGAAAAGGTGGCGACCGTACACTTACTGCACCCCACAGCTGTACTGCCTGCTTTGACGTGCAGACTCTTGCTTGCCAGGCTACTATTAGGATTTCTCAGACAAGACAAAGCTGTCAGACTAGTTTAGAATTCTTGTCGCTACTTTGCCTAATGGGCAAAAGAACAACAAGGGCAAAACCCAATGTTTGTTCTTCATAACTCTTCTGGTGGAGCAAGTGACAGTTCCCCGCTCCCGTGCTTTTTCTCTCAGCAGGCACAGAACCTGCTCTCCAGAAATTATCACAGGAGGGGCTCGCGTCTGTTTAAGGCAGCTCTTTTGGTGTCGAGGGTACTTCCAGATGAGGCTTTTATCTTGGCATCGCCCTGCCTGAAACACTGAATTGGGGAGCCCATGCACCATAGTCGTCTTCCATTTGCAACCTCCTTGTGTTTCCAGGGCACAATGCCTTTTGATTTGTAGCGCTAGGACAGATAGCTTATTTAAAATTAGTCCACAGTTACATCTCTTTACAAATGAAAGGAAAATGCACATGCAAACAATATATGCTCGCAACAGTATAGAGATAGCAACTGCATACTCTTAACGTTAAATGAACAGCATTAAGGATCAGCATTTGCGAACGTCTTAGGTATAAATTTTAAAACTGTGTTTTAAAAAATTGCAACCTTCTGGGTAATGTTGACATTTTGCCCCTCTACACTTAGGCCTTAGCTAGACCTAAAGATTATCCCAGGCAAATGGAGGGGTCATCCTTGCCTGCTCCCGGGATCCCCTGTGTGTCATTTGGATGCACAGGGATGATACTGGGACAATCGTGGGATATAAGCCGGGTCTAGCCATGGCCATAGTTGAAGTAGCACCATATCTGAACGACCAGGACTACTGTACATGTATATTGTACTTAAACCGGTCACCTTTCAAATGCTATCCCAACTACTAAAGGGATTAGGGAGGGTTGTGCCCTTGTTTCCCCTGCTCTTTACTTTATATCTCTTAGATCTGCCTACATTTCTTGCTGTAGTGCTAGGAGCCCCACCCCCACCCCCCAATCTGGAAGCATCCATAGTCAGGGAATCAGGCTGAGAATGCTTCTAGACAGAAGGCTTCTGGCACTACCACTGAAAAGACACTGTGCAACAACTACTGTCTCTTTTCTTACTTAATATGAAAAAAAAGTATGGAAAAACACAGAAGGTTACAAGATGGAAGACAACATTGCTGATAATGCACTTACAAGCTAACCAAGGAGGAATCCACAATAACCAACCGTTCATAGGTTTTTAAGGGTTCACAAAATACTGTTACCATTACTATTTTGTAAACCGCCCAGAGATCTTCAGCTATTGGGCGGTATAGAAATGCAATAAATAAATAAATAAATAAATAAATAAATGTACAGGTGGGATCTGCACCAACATTTTCATGCAGAATGCTCCTGTTCAAGTTCCAGCCAAATAGCAGTGCCCTTTTCCAGGATACTCCATTCTATTTTCCTTCCACTCCCAGTTTTCTGGTCTCTCCCCCTCTTCCCTTACCAGATATTCAGCATTCTGTGGCACCTAGGCATACTTAATCCTCATGAGGATGTTCTGGAGAGTGTGCGTCCCCCTCGCTCCATTTTATTATTTATTTACTTACTACCAGGATTCCTGTCCTGCCTTTCAGAGCAAAAGGCCCTCCTCAGGCAGCATACAATTAAAAATGAACTCATTTAAGATTCCAAAATTGAAACAACACTCTAAATCCATTATCACAGAAGGCTGACGTTCTATACCACTTACATAGGAGTAAGACCCATTGAACTCAATGGGACTTACTCCTCAGTAGACATGCACAGGATTGCTCTGTAAAAAACTTTAAAATATTTTAAAACAGAAGCAGCAACAATAAAACAGTTAAAACATGCCACAGCATCTTTAACTAAAAGCATAACAGAACAAAAATGTTTAAGGCCTATCTAAGAGCCAACAAAGGAAGACCTACTGTATATACCTTGAGAGGGAATTCCATAAATATGGAGCCACCACCAAAAAGGCCCTGTGTCTTGTACCCACCAATTTAATTGACCCTTTATTTCTTTTTCTTTTTTACTTCTGCAAATCTTGGGGGTTTTACCAAACCAAATGATACCTCCCTCATGTGTGTGTGGTGCGTTTTTTGTGTACATAAATAACAACGCTCAGAGAATAACGAGTTTGCTATTAATAAATACAATTTATATTTGATAGGCCACATTCTCTCCAGAGAACATATGAAGCTCCCTTTCAGTGAGTCAAACCATTGGTTCATTTAGCCACTACTGTCTACTCATAGGGGGTACAGCTCTCCAAATCTCATGCAGAGGTGTCTCCCAGTCCGGTAAAGATCGTTTTAACTGGAAATGCCAGGAATTGAACCACATGCAAAGAATAAGCTCTACTATCAAGTTTCAAATCCATTGTTCAGATTCCTCTGGACTTCTTTTTTCTTTTCAACTCTCCTTCCATATTTTTCCTCGACAGCAATACCGTGAAAGATCACCAAAAATTGCCTACTATATGTACACACACATCACACACATACAATGTAATATAACACACACACACCTCTTTTTTTGTACTCTCTTAGAGTACAATATTTGTGTTGCGATGGTTTTTGTCACAAGCAGCTGGGAATGTTAGTGCCTAAATTAGTCTGTGATTTCAACTTGTTTCTTGATTTGGAAGCATATTCCAGAACACTAATTAAGCTAGAGTTCATGTTAAAAATAGATGTCAGTGGACACAATCCAGCACGTTAGGCTCACTTAAGTCCCAACGAAATCAAATAGCTAACGAGTGTCTACTGTCAGCTTACATGTGTAGGAGTGCGCCTTTCTCTGGATTGTGCTTCAGGGACAGTGGTGACCAGTGAGGTGGCTCGCTAGCTGGAAACGGAGCTGCTGCGTGCAACAAGAGTGGAGGGGAAAACACACCCTTTCCATGCCAGGAGGCAGTGTATGGAGGGTGGGTGGGCAGGTGTGTGTGTGTGTTGCACTGAGCACATTCAGGAAAGAAAGATCAAATCCAGGCACTGGATTATAGTTTCAACAGAAATACTGTGCATCTCAACATACTGTGTACATCTCATTATATAGAACACTGTGACCAGGAGGCCTGTGTGCCTTGTTCAGCCTGCTGTCCAGGTGCTGTTGATGGGCAGCTTCAAGATCCAGCTCTTCCTTCTGATGGTGTTTTTTTTTTAATCTTCACGCCTAATGTGCACTGGACAGCCCTTCAAAATAGAGGACAGTTCTCTGGCAGCCCTTCAAATACAGGATTGTCCGCTGCAAAGGACCACAGGGTGGCAAAATGTTTTGCTGCTGGCCCTGAATCTATTAGGAGCTTTTTTATATCCTATAATTATTTGAGATGAGCTGTTTAGGGAAAAGGTAGCCCTTCTGTTGTGAATACCAATCCTAATGCCTATTGCTATGATTGTAAGCCTTTGCCTCCCTGTCTTCCTGACCTGCATTTTTGTTAGGTGGGCTTCTTTGCCCATCTAGCGAAAGCATTTTGGAGGGCGAGGGAAGGAAGCTAGAGTGGCGTCAGGATAGCTTGTATCCTCCCCTCTCCAGTCTCCTCCTCTCCTCTCCCACCAAAACACCCCGTTTTCCTCCTCTCCAAGGTCGCATTCCTGACCTCAGAGAGGCAACCATTGTGGTTCTTCCCACACCAGCTGCGAGGGGGACGGGGTTGTATTCCCAACTCCAAGGTCAGAGCATTGTCTCTAACCTTGGATCTGGGAATCCGAACTATCCTATGGCCCCTCAGACACTGTCTAGATATCCTAGGATTGTTCTCTTAAAGGGGGTTAACTGCTCTGTGGCATTCCCAAAGCTCCCCTCTAATTAAGCACATTTCCCAAAGCTCCCTCTAATTAAGAACATTAACTTGAGCACATTCGTTTTCTGGCAATTCTTAATTATCATTTAAAGTCAACTACATATATTTTAAAAAGTTGTGCTTCTTTGTTCTCTGACATGGGCATGGAAGGACAGGAAGCACAGTCTAAAACAATTGAATCAGTTAAAGCATAATCTGGTAGTGTCCAGAGGGAAAGTGGGCAATTTTAAAAGAAAGCATAGGCTGCAATTCTATATAGAAAGTCTCACTGAACCCAGTGAATCTTACTTCTGAATAGACATGGATAGGATTCCATGGCACCAGCACAGTCCCATTATATTTACTCAGAAGTGTATTCAACGGGGGTTACTCCCTAAGAAGTATGTTTAAGACTGCAGCCTTACAGTGGAAACCTATTCATGTTTCCTTGGAAGTAAGACCTTCTGTGTTCTACAGGGCTTATTCCCTAGTTGGAATGTATGACAGAAGACTTTAATTAAGCCCACTTGAATCAGTCAACAAAATGAAGTCCAACAAATCCATGTCTTCAAGTTTTATACCTTAGGATAGACCTAAGATTTATCCCTGGATCGTCCCGGGGTCGTCCCTGCCTGCTCCCGGGATATCCTGTGTGTCATTTACATGAACAGGGATAACCCTGGGACGATCCCGGGATAAACCTTACGTCTAGCTAAGGCCTGAGATAGCTGTCTAAAACTGAAGGTATTGAATGTCTGAATGTAGTAGCACCTTTGAGTTAGCTATAGCGTTCAGATGCCAAGAAGACTCCGATTGGAGTCCACCAGGAGAAGAGCCTTCAGCATTGTGGGCCCCCTCCTATGGAAATCCCTGCCTCTGGAGGTCAGGCAGGCGCCAACTTTGTATTCCTTTGGGTGCCTCCTGAAAATGTTATTATTCCAGGAAGCCTTTCCTTAATGACCAGCCACGGTTCACTGTACATTTTGCTTTTTTAAAAAAATCTATTTTAAAGTGTTTTATTCTGTTTTAATTTTATCTTGTACACCGCTCTGAAATTTTCAATGGATATAAATATTGCAAATAAATAAAATGTCGCTGCCCCCATCCCATTCAGTTTTGCTTTTACATCAAAAGGCAAGCTAGAAACATCATGCATAAAAATGTGCAATGCAAAGCATCCATAGTTACAAATGGAAATATCACAAGCAACTCATCTAGACTCTTCTCCAACCTAAAGTTTTTCCTTGTCTAAAGAAGAAGTGTTGACCAGTTATTCATGCTCCATGTTTAGGATTGCTAGGATATTGACAGGGTGGGTGGGTGCTCATTAACTAGTTGAGAGGAGCAGTTTTTATTTTTCAAAACCTCTTCTTCTACCCACTGCCAGGGAATGCTAATTGGCTCGTTTGCATTCTGTTTAAGACCTATCCAGCTGGGCACAATTATTTGTCTTAAATATTTGTACTCAGAATGTTCATGCATTTTTGTATCTCCCACCCACCCATAATCACAGCTTCTTGTTAAAACAAAAAAATTACCAAACAAAGAAAAAATTAACCATCATCGAACACAACGTCTTCCATAGCCCCAAATTTAACTCTATTAGCATTCAGAAAGACTGAATAAGCATAGAGTTTGAACAGGAGCTTCAACACTTAATGAAAAGCCTCTTGTATTATAGAAAACAGGGGGAGGTATTATTATGACAAATTAAAAGTATTTCTTGTTCTTTGAAGTAGCAACAGAGGCATTATCCACAGTACTTTTTATAAAGTAAATCAGAGTCAAGTATCCTGAGACCAAAGAGTTTACAGCCTTGGATATACAGTAAAGAACTGCAAAAAATAGCTACAATTAGCTTCATCCCATGTACCTGTTTCCCTCGAATTATCCCCTACAGCGCTAAGCTGTCGATGTTGTTGTTGTTGTTAGCTAAATCACACCCCGGGCGGCAGCGCTCCTAAGATCCTTTGCATACCAGGAAAACGGTTTAAGGGGGGAAATGTAAAAAAAACATTAAAAAAATCAACGGATGACCCAATCCGATTCAAATTTGGTATGCTTAAAGCTCTCCTTAATATCTATTACTGTGCCAATTTTGATGTCTTTCTCTTTAAAACTTACGCAGATGTAAGCATTTGTTTAATTTTTCTTTAAACATGATCCTGCGCCCCCAGTGGCCGCTCGGAAAACAACAAATGATTCGCTTGAAATCTAGGAGCTAAATACCTCGATTCTTTTCCCTTTATAGCACAATTAAAGCAGGATGCATGGGAGTACTTCACAGTCAAAACGGATTATAAACTGGAAAACTTCAGAGTACTTCACAATAAAAGCAGATCATAAGCTGGAAACCTTCGGAGTCCTTTGCACGCAATTCGCAGTGATTGCACAGTATAACGCTGGTGTGATAAAGATAGTCATCAGAGACCTTTAGCTTTCTCTTCCAAGTCTGGGCTCTGCGGCAGACTCAATGAAAGCTCAGGCTCAGATGGTCATCTACATATGAGGTTGCCAGGCTAGAAAGAGCTACATATAAGAAGGAATTTAGGAAATCCCCCTACAGTTTTTGTATATTATTCATAGGGTGACCAGATCCAATACTAGATGACAGGTTTCCTCTCTTTTTTTAGAATGTGTAGAAGAAGGAATTTCTGGCAGTTGAAGCCTTATCTTGCAGGACTGAGAAAAACTGCAGCTGTCAAAATTTCTCTTTTCTGTTCAGAGCTATTAAAAGACATAGGAGCCCTTTCCTCTATCTGCATCTGAGGATAAATAAAAAACGCAGGAAGAATTTCTAGCCTGAAATTCCACCGACCCAATATGAACCCTAGGTTTGCACCACAGCCTGAGCAGGACCACCAAGCCTTTCAGGAAAGCCATTAGCTAGGGTACTTCAGGGAATTTTCCCACTGGAGGAGGGAAAAAAAGAAACACTGATAGAAACTATGATAGTAACTATGATTTAATTTTATCTAATGTGCAATGTCAGTGTATTCCCAAAACAGGAATATGGGTTTCCTAGGAGATCACTGTAGCATACACAAACTATTTTGAGAAAGGAAGCCTTCTAAGAATGATTCTCATTTTCCTGTTTTATATATACTGCAAATGCAAAACAGCAGTAACAGTGAATGTCCTGCCGTCTCTCATTTCCAAATTAGAATGTGAGCAGAATTCTGAAATGGAAAAGAGCTCTGTGTCAGTGTGATTAAACAACTAAAGATTACTTGTAGAGATGGCTGCTAGCTCTCGACCTAGAGATGTCCTAGCCCAGCTTTCCCCATGCCAGTTGGGGCTGATGGGAGTTGTAATACAACACATCTGGAGGGCATCAAGTTTGTATTGAGGGCTCTCTACTTTTCCAGGCACAAATTGTTCCTATAAGCTCCCGTGCTGCTGGTTGATGTGTACAATGAGTTGTTTTAGCTAGATTTTTGCGATGGAGATGCCTTTTGTTAGCATCAACTAGCAAGCTCAGTGAGAGAGGCCTCTCTCTTCACTTGGCCCTTGGCACAATCAAGCCTTCCTGAACCTTGTGCCACCTAGATATATTGAATTACAACTCCCCATCAGCCACCAGGCGTGCTGGCTGGGGACAACGGAACTTGAGGGCCATGTGGAGAGCACTAACTTTGAGAAGGCTGGTGTATAACAATCCCTTTTCCTCTAAGGCAGCCTTCCTCAACCTGGGGAGCTCCAGATGTGTTGGACTACAACTCCCAGAATGCCCCAGCCAGCTGGGGCATTCTGGGAGATGCAGTCCAACACATCTGGAGCGCCCCAGGTTGAGGAAGGCTGCTCTAAGGCCTTAGCTAGACCTGCAAGGTTTGTGGTTTATGGTCCACGTGTTTGTGTATCTGACTAACACACTAGATGCCCACTAGATGTTTCATTGAATGCTCTTCCACCTCAAATGAGAGAATTCACACATTAAGCAACTCACATGAGAGTTGCAATTACACATTAAACCTATACATGTGAAATTATTGCTGTTAGCACACAATAAATCAACACGCTGTTTACAACACTAGACAATTCACTTAAGATAGAAGCCAAGCTTCAGGGTGAAAATAATATGTTGGTTATCGCCTATAGATTGTGATCCGTCTGATTAAACTCAGCTGTGTCTGATGGTTACAATAATTTGGGGCAGTGGTGGTTTCTCCGCATTCAATCTGAACTTCAAGATACAATAAAACAGCATGCAAAAAAATAATTTTATGGGAAAAGCTAAATGCTTGTCATGATGACAGATTGGGGCAGGGGTCAGAGAAGGAGGGAAGCCCTTGCCGTGTCCAGCTGCTGTGGCTGTCGGAAAGGAAAAGGAAGGCCAAGCCTTCACATTCTTGGGATGGAGAAAAGCTGTTCTCCCAGTTTCCATCATAAGTGCCAAGAGAAGAGTTGTGTATTTCTACTGCATTTTCCAAGGTTTTGGTAGCGACAGCAATAACAGCAAGGTTGTCAAACTGATATTACCATCACACGGACAACAAGCGAAGAGGAAAAGAGGAAACGGGGCATACCTCCTGCACTGTTTTTACATAGCCCTGCTCCTCTGTTTGCACCCATCTCTTGATCATGCCAAAAATGACCAAAAAATTATGATATATATAATATATTGTGTGATAGTATATTATATTAATGAGTGTATAATATATAATATATCCTAAATTCCTATATTTTGCTAGCTGGATTTGGTTCAACAATATTTGAACTTCTGAAGCTCCTGGCCATGTGTTCTCTCTCTCTCTCTTTCTCTTTCTCTCTCTCTCTGGCCATAGCTAGACAGAGCTTTATCCTGGATTGATCCCCGGGATCGGCCCTGTGCATCCACATGACACACAGGGGATCCCGGGATCAGGGAGGGATGATCCCTTCCTTGCCCCAGGATCTCGCCCTCCCCTTTGGCTCCGGTTTTTCCGCGGTCCCGGGCTGAGCCCGAGACTGTGGAATGTGTGGCCGGGCGCTGTGGGTTGACCCGGCTCTGCGTGATTCCTCACGAGGAGCCGGGAACCGCGCACGGAGCACAGTGCTCATCAGGAGCACTGCACCCATCGGGGGTAGAGTGGGGGGAGCGGGGAAAGTAATTTAAATTTTAAAAAAATACTTACTGTTTGCACACAAATGTTTGTGCGCTGCTGCCCCTTTAAGTTTTTTTTTAAATGGCGGGCGCGATGCCTCTCCTCCTGAAGTCATCGCACGTCATGTGTAAACAGAGGCAGGATCCCGCGATAAACACAACGCGAGATCTTCCCTCTTCTGTCATGGGCTAACCAGTAGGTCTAGCTAAGGCCTCTCTCTCTCTCTCCTTTCCCCTCTGAGGCTCCGTCCACTGGCCCTCCCTTCTTTCTCCTGGACTACTCAGTCTTCCACCACTGCCCTGACATGGTGGGACCTTAGCTCTCTGCTTACTTAGGCCCTTTCCTTTCCTTTTCCACAGACCAATTGCCTCATTTGTGAGGGTGTCAGAATTTTGGAACTATACTGGCCTGCACATCCTCCCCCCCACACGCACACACACGATAAGGATACAATCTTAATTAAGCCCAATAGCACAAATTACTCCAAAGCCATCCTCCTTTGTTGAGTGTTTGGTACTACGTCACTAATTAAGTTAGGGCGTTGCTAGACCTACCGGGTGTTCCGTCGTTGAGGAGCGGTGAAAGCGGCTTTTCCCGTTCAGCCGTGACGCCTCATGCTCCACACCTGCCTTCGATTTGTGGCGGAAGTTTGCGCCGGTTGTGCTGCTGCCGCCGCGAGAACGGTTGCGCAGCCACACCGGCCTGATTGCCGCGGCTTTTTTTTTCGCTCGCTGCACGGTTTGCGCACGTCCGAAAGACCGCAAACTTGCGCAGCCGTCAGCGATGCCGCCGCCGGCCCTGGCGGCGGCAGCGGCGGCAGTGCCAGTGCCAGCTGAAGTGCTGCTGGTGCTGTTGAGGGTCAACATTGATGCGCTCACTTCCTGATGGGGGTCGTGGCGGGTGTCATATGACCCGAGGTCAATCGTCTGCATGGCCACTCTGTGCCTACATCTCCCATCATGCCTCTGAGGTGTCGGCGGCGATGACCGCCTCTGTGCCCTGTGCCCCATCCCAAGGAGCCAACCCACATCTGGCCGTAGCCATGGCAGCAGCCCACAAACAGCTCTGCCCTCTGCCAGCCTGGTACCCACACTAACAGGCAGCGTACAGCACCGCCATTATGCGGCCACGGTAGCTGCCCACCGCAAGGAGTCACCAGCCACTTTTCCGGTCCTCCGGTCCTGCGCAAACTGTCACTGGGGAAATAAAAAAAAAAAGCCGCTCCGCCGCGCTGCCCCAGCTGGCGGACTGCGCGCAAATGGCGGAGGCGGCTTGACCGAAGCCGCTGACCACTCCCCCTTAGCACGCCTTTTCCTGACCAGTGCCGACCGCAGTGACCTCACATCCTCCCACACGTACTCCGAATTACCGCGGGACAGCAGGAAAAGGCGCCCTAAAACTCACTTTTTTAAAGTCGGGAGAAAGAGGCTTCACCGCAGGATAACGGCGGATCCTCGTGAACGTCATCTGGAAGCCTCGACGTGACTGCGGAAGGTAACGCGCGCTAGAGCCTCGTCTAGTAACGCCCTTAGAGAGTTTACACGAGCTGAACATTTTGTAACAATTGTTGTTGCTTAATCCTAAAATGGCTCCCCATGCATGCTAAGAACAAAAATTCTAGGATATTGTGTAATAGTGCATTTCTCTAGTGGTACTTTACTGTGAAATGCTGGCGGAACATACGCAGAAAAGAACACTGACAATAAAAAGGTAACTCAATCGGTTTTTCTGCCTTGGAAACCTCTAGGGTGACTGGAGCTTTACGCCTCTGACTAGACTTGAAGTGTTGAGGCACGTGACAGGATACGGCTAGGGAAGAAAAACAGGACCATTTGTTTTGCTGTTACAGGAAATGTTTTCTGTAAAAGGCTGTATATTAATAATACCTCTCATGGGATATGCATCCAGCTATGACTTTGCAATACCCCCCATGAATATGCCTTTTCTTTGAAAAGGTTACAGGGAACCGGTCTTGTGGGCTTGCCCATCTGAACGACTTTTCACATGCAACTCAAAGGGCAACTTCTTATGAGATATTTGGTATTCGGTACAAATTCCAAAATCCAGCACATCAGTTATGAAGGATCCATCCACATATATTTCCTTTAGATTGTATATGAGTAGAGGCCATTCGCATGTGTATTAAAAGGCCACCATAACTTATGGGATCACATATATTTTGTATTCGGGAATTGTATCACAGTACAAAACGTCTCAGAAAAGCAGTCGTAGCCTTAGGGGCTTAAACAACTCCTAATATCATGCAAACTAGAACTAGCTTATGCAACCCTCGTACACCCAGAACTGGTGTTTCTTTGCTATTAAGCCTACTCATGTGTATTAATTAGTTAACTGAATGTGCTGCAGATAATCTTTTCTTCCTGGGTTGGATTCAGTCATATCCGCATGTATGTTTTTAGACTATCAAAATACAGTGGGGTGTTTGCTTGGTTTTTTTGCATATTTCTCAAGTTTAAATACTCCTTTTTGGATAAAAAATATACCTTTTATGTTTTTGTTTATGGTTGCTTATACTCTACAGAATATCCTTGCGATTTAAAAGCATTTTGTGTGTGTGTGTGTGTGTGTGTGTGAGAGAGAGAGAGAGAGTGTGTGTGTGTGTGTCCTCCATCCTCTGTTAGATTCAGCTACTATCGTTCCAGTAAGTTGCTCTTGAAAGTTTGTTACAGGATGATATGGCAGGATTGAACTTTTAAATATAAGCAGTTCAACTAGGGTAACCATATGAAAAGGAGGACAGGGCTCCTGTATTTTTAACAGTTGCATAAAAAAGGGAATTTCAGCAGGTGTCATTTGTATGCATGCAGCACCTGGTGAAATTCCCTCTTCATCAAACAGTTAAAGCTGTAGGAGTTATATTAGAGTGACCAGATTTAAAAGAGGGCAGGGCACCTGCAGCTTTAACTGGTGTGATGAAGAGGGAATTTCACCAGGTTCTCCATATATACAAATGACACCTGCTGAAATTCCCTTTTCAATACAACTGTTGAAGGTACAGGAGCCCTGTCCTCCTTTTCATATGGTCACCCTAAGCAGTTCGCTGTTTTGAGTCAAGAGTCTCTGGAAAATAACTGACATTCTAGGGTCTTGCAACTATTCTAGGAGCTGTGTTAATCAGGGGTGTCAAAAATAAAGTCCAGAGATCTAATGGGTCCTTCAAAGTTCTTTAATGTAGCCTGCAGCTTATTAGGGGATGAGGGTGGGAAAATAAAATATGTTACAAGCCATACTAAAAGGCCGTAGTAGTTTTAAACCAAAATGGAGGCATTATGATGATATAATCAAGTTAGACTGTGCCTAGTGCAAAAAGATTCCAGTTTCCAACAAGATACGCTGGGTAAAGGAAGAATAGCCACTCTCCTTTTTAAAAAATAAATATAATCCACCCATATTGGAGAACACAGGTCTCTTATAAAGAAAGATGAACTTTACCTTATTTATTAGCAAATACAATGTGACATAGCATATAGTGTAGCATTTATTTCTCTACACAGGATCCAACTTCTTGTGACTATACAGAACTACATTGCTTTCTTCTGAATATGACCACAAGGACTGTTTCCAGATACTATAATGCTACAAATGCTATTTAGGAAACAAGAAGAAAAAACATTTAAAAACTTTCTAGTCACCATCATAAGCTCTTTGCTAAAAGTATCAGACGATATACTAAAGGCATGTCTACACCTCCTGGTGTTCCAGAAGGGAGGGGGGAGGATCTTGCGATATGCTGATCACGAGATCCTCCTCCTGCATTCACAGGAAGCGTGCAACGTCCCGGGAGGAAGGAGAACGTCACGCCCGCCATTTTTTTTTAAAAAAAGAGACAGGACCTGGAGCACACCGGCGCTCCAGCACAAAAGTAAGTTTAAAACAGAAAAGAAAAAAGTCCCGACCCCGCTCCCCCCCCCACCCCCGATGGCCCTGGACTCTCCCGAGCCTGGCTCCTTCTCTCCGATGCCCCTGCTACTCGCGGGGAAGAGGGGAAAAGTTGGGACAAGCGGCCACACCACCCGCTGTCCTCGGGATCATCCCGGGACCGTGGGAAAAACCAAGAAAAAAAGGGTATGGCGCTATCCCGGGGAAATGGAGGGATCATCCGTCCCTACTCCATGTGGACACACAGGGACGATTCCGGGACGATCCCCAGATATCGCTTGGTATAGACATGCCCTCTGCCACCCTTTCGCAGCAAATGGTTAGTGAGCGTGTTTAAACTGTGGTTATGTAGCCATCGTGGTTAGGAATGGTTCACACGGCATGCTAAGCCATAACGTTTAGTTCAAAATGCTTAACCACCATGGCTTAGCATGTCATCAATGAACAGGGTCATTGAATGGAAAGTTCCCCCCCCCCCCATATAATATATAAATAATATTATAGGATATAGCACTACAACACTGTTTCATTTGAGTGGTAATTCACTAAGGGCCTTGCTAGACCTACCTGAAAATCGGTGCTTCCGGCACGGCCGTGCTACAATTAGCACGGGCCGTCGCGCCTATCTACACATCAGACGCGACGAAGCCCCGTTGTGTGTGCCATATTTTTTCTTTTGTTAAAGGGGCTGGTGTGCGCAGGAGCGCACCACTGGAAAGATAAGGGTGTGTTTTTTTTAAAAAAAAGAAATAGGGTCCCCCCATCCCCATCCCCCGATTCCCCCCCATGACCTCCCCTGGCCTGCGATCCCCCCTGTCCCCACCTCCTGTGTCCTGCCGCCGCCGCGCCGCCAATGTCCCCAGCCGCTCTGTCCCACTGCCACCGCCACTGTCCCCAGCCAGCGTTTCCTGTTGTCGCCATGTCTGGCCTGTGATGCCTGCTGTTGCCATGTCCTGCAGGCCGGACATGGCGACAACAGGAAACGCCGGCTGGGGACAGTGGCGGCGGCGGTGGCAGAACACAGGAGGTGGGGACGGGGGGGTGAGACATGGACGTGGGGACAGGGGGGATCGGAGGCCAGGGGAGGTCGTGGGGGGGAAGCGGGGGAAGGGGGTGGGAGCGCTGTGGCCCATCCGCCGCTTTTCCCGGCTACTCGCGCGTAAGTGCGGTAGCTGGGAAAAGCGGTGGAACGGTCCACACGCCCGTGGTCCTGGCCTCAGCCCGACCTGAGGCCGGGACTGCAGGAAAAACCGGGCTAAATGGGGTTTCATTTACCCCGTGCCCAGGGAGGTTTCACCCCTGCCTGACCCCGGGATCCCCTGTGTGTCATTTGGACACACAGGGGCGAGCCCAGGGCGAGCACCGGGCTAAACTTCCATCTAGCAAGGCCCTAAAATAGATAGATATTAGCACTACTTACAAGATCAATTAAATAAATGCGTGAAAAAACGGTGCCAGCATATAGTGAATGTGTGCAGAGATGTGATAGGTTCAGTTGCCCAATAAATCGGTATCCACATCAAAACTACACTCTTTTAAAAAGACAAAAGAGTATAAACAGAACCAAGGGGGATGTACACAGAGAAACCTTACAAATCCCCCCCCCCATTAGTGTGGAAAGTTTACTGCAAGTCCATTTGCAGCTTACTGCAGAAGAGCAATGATTTATTAACACTAGGAGCCGTCTGTCTGGAAACACTCAGGCTTTCACTTTGCTGATTTGCTTAGAGGTTCTAATAGTTTTACTTCCTTTACGTCCATGTCTCTCATTCTTTTTACCACGTTTGTCTGCGTTTCTGACTGTATGTTAACAAGAGCAGGGACTTCTCTGCTAATTAGTCTTTAAACTGGCAAAGCTCAAATGTGGTCACACACAAAAGAAAGTAAACAAAAGAAAGTATACAGCTATCAAAACACTGATAAGAGTGAAATGAACCATTCAAGGCCCCTGCTGTAATTGGGAAGAATCTTTCACTTTTGCCATAGTTAATTAAACAAATTCCTTGACATGTGTTAGAAATGTTATGTATCATTACGAAGGAAGTATTAAATTTAAGGTTTCTAATTAATTACTATGACTAGTTAGAAAGACAAACAATTATGCATAGGATTCTTTTTAAAACAACAAAAAAAGAAAAACTCACTGGAATTGGAGAAGTTACTGATATTTACAAGCACTAAGCAAATCAAAAAAATTATTATCTTATATACATAATTCAAACTCAGGAGTTAGGTGGTTTTTGACTGCCTTCCCATTGACCAATTCCCATGAAGCACACTTCATTGGAAAGTTCTTGACACTCAGATTCCACGAATAACAACAGTTTTCAGTATAATTCAAAGTTGGGATTTTATTTATGTCCATAAAGCCAAGTTCTTTCATTAGACTTGGGGCTTTGCTAGACCTACCTTAAAATCCAGGCGTGTGGAGGGGCGAGCCCGCGCTGCAACGAGCATGGGTTGTCATTCTAATCCACACATCAGACACGATGGACTAAAGGAAAGCCCAGTCGCGTCTGCCATTTTTTTATTTTTAAAGGGCCGGGTGCGCAGGAGCGCACAAGTGCCAAAGGTAAGGTGTTTTTTTAAAAAAGGTTTCCCCACTCCCCCCTGCCCCAATCTCCACCCCTGGCCGCAATCTCTCCCCCTGCCCCGTGCGTGGCTTCTCCCAGCTATGCACGAGTAAGCCACGTAGCCGGGAAAAGCTGCGGAACGGGCTAGACCTTCCGCGGTCCCGGGCTCAGCCCGGGACTGTGGAAATACCGGGCCAAAAGTGGAGCCCGTTAACCCGGGGCAAGGAAGGGCTGACCCCTGCCTGACCCTGGGATGCCCTGTGCATCATCTGGACACACGGGGTGAGCCCGGCTATCAGACCGGGCTAAACCCTGGTCTAGCAAAGCCCTTGGTTTTTCTCCACAAACTGTGTTTGTGGGTAACCAGCTGCTTGTTAAGGAACACACATCCTGATCCAGGGATCCATGTGCAGAAAGTTAATATTTCAAGGCTTGCTTCCTCCACTGAAATGAATGGAGCAGCAGGCCAAGGGCATTATGTATGCCCATCACAGTAAGTTTAAACTGGACTGGGGAGGTCACATATAAACTGAAGTTTAGGGCTTGTCAAGATTCTAGTTTTCATTTCCAGACCTGGAACCTGCCATGCATCCAAACATGCATTTGGGGAACCATTTCTTTCTTTCTTTCTTTTACCTATATCTGTTTGTGGTAGTATTCCTGTTACAACCCACCTCAGGTCAGGCTGTGACCTAGTAGAGGGCTTCACCCACCGATGAAGACCAATGGAAAAGAAAATTCAAAGTTTTCACCTTTATGCTCAGCTAGAACAGAAGCAGATGCTAGCCTGTCATGTTTCTTCTCCTTGCTGCATTGCAAGCATGTCCTGGATCAGGAGACCAGATATGTCTTTGAAGACCGTTTCCCCCTAATATGTTCCAAACCCTGATTTCTGGGTTGTAACAGGCTGAATAATATCCTGAAACTGTTCTTGGGCTTACTCAATACACCGCCCCTCCTATTAAGCCAAACTCAAGCACTTCTATTTTTATGTTCATCAAGTACACAAATCTAATGGTAATTTAATCACAGACTCTGTAATGAGTTTATATCTGTTCTGGGAGCATTTGTGGCTGAAAGTGAGGCCTATACCTTTAACAAGCAAACAAAGAATGAACATGGTATGTTCTGTATGGTGAAGTATCTCTACCTTCTCAGAGGTTCTCTCTATCTTTGTGGTCTTTTCAGCTCCAGGGGAAGACCATTTTGTTCACGCAGGCCTTTTAATTAACTCATACGGCCTGTTCACATGACACTTCAGGATCTGTAGTTAGCGAAACTGTGGTTCTCTGGGGTTAGCACTAACCACAAGCTGTGCTCTCACACTCAACACTTTAAGCCACGGTTAGAAACGCTAACCTAGGGTGACCATATGAAAAGGAGGACAGGGCTCCTGTATCTTTAACAGTTACATAGAAAAAGGAATTTTAGCAGGTGTCATTTGTATGCATGCAGCACCTGGTGAAATTTCCTCTTCGTCACACCAGCTAAAGCTGCAGGTGCCCTGCCCTCTTTTAAATCTGGTCACTCTAGTATAGCTCCTGCAGCTTTAACTGTTGGGATGAAGAGGGAGTTTCACCAGGTTCTCCATATATACAAATGACACCTGCAGAAATTCCCTTTTCAATACAACTGTTAAAGATACAGGAGCCCTGTCCCCCTTTTCATAGGTTCACCCTATGCTAACCCGGCTGCAGACTGTGGTTAGTGAGTGAGCAGGGCTTAGCAAAATGCACTGCACAAGACACCTTAAACCCTGCTGCTTAACCAAAAGCTTTAATCAGCAGGGTTTAAGGTGTCTTCTGACAAGGCCCATAGACCTTGTTCAGACGTAACTTGGAGAAGGGTGGTTAAGCTAACCATGGTGCATGTTGGTTAGCACTAACTATGCCAAGTGTTCCCACCACACATGCACTAACCCCACTTCTTGAGCACGTGTAGCTTCTCTTTGCACTACTGCATGGTGTGGGAGTAGCCGCTCTTCTGTAACTGCTTTGAAAACCATGGGCAGATGGGGATGTTTTCATTTCACACAGCAGCTGCAAGTGTTTGTGCTCTGGAGTGCGGAGCACTCAAGGTCGCTGTGTTGACAAGGGTGGTGCGGGATTGAACCAGCTTTGTTCCCTGCTAGGGATCTCGGGAATGTCCAATATCCCCACCTTGGCTCAACCTGCCGGACTGGGATCCGCAAACCCTTGTTGTCACTCGCCACACTGCGCTCGGCGCAGAACAGGTTGGTGAGTGTCCGGGGAACACACCCAGCCGCCCATCCCCTTAATGAGTCGCCCTTATGCATAAAAATGACAATTAATTATTCTGCATAAAAAGTCTTTTACCTTTTAGCCAACATTTACACAAGATTATTTACGCATCTAATGTTAGTGCTAATGGCAGCACTCGGTTAATCACGGGGTTAACCACAGGGGCCTGACAGGCAATATACTATGCCATTATTTATTTATTTATTTAAAATATTTATATCCCGCCCTATATCACTAAGATCTCAGGGCGGCGTACAGATAAAAACATACAGTATAAAACAATAAATATACACAGTTAAAAACAAATTAAACCATAATCCAAGTTAAAACAATATATAATTTAAAAGCAATAGATGCAGTTAAAACAGTTAAAACAATGTGCCAGTGAGTTTAACCATCAAAGGCTTTGTTAAAAAGCCATGTTTTTACTTGGCGTCGAAATGCAATCAATGTTGGCACCAATCGGGCCTCCAAGGGGAAGGCATTCCACAGTCGGGGTGCCACCACAGAGAAAGCCCTCTCCCTTGTCCCATCATAACGTATATGTTGCATTGGTGGGATGCAGAGAAGGGCTCCTCCAACAGATCTAAGGTCTCGGGCAGGCATATATAAGGAGAGGCGCTCTCTCAAGTATCGAGGTCCCAAGCCGTTTAGGGCTTTAAAAGTCATTACCAGCACCTTGAATTCCGACCGGAAGCGTAGGGTGACCATATGAAAAGGAGGACAGGGCTCCTGTACCTATAACAGTTGAATAGAAAAGGGAATTTCAGCAGCTGTCATTTGTATATATGGAAAACCTGGTGAAATTTTCTCTTCACCACAACAGTTAAAGCTGCAGGTGCCCTGCCCTGCCCTCTTTTGTATCTGATCACTCTAGTATAGCTCCTGCAGCTTTAACTGTAGTGATGAAGAGGGAATTTCACCAGATTCTCTATATATACAAATGACACCTGCAGAAATTCCTTTTCTACGCAACTGTTAAAGATACAGGAGCCCTGTCCTCCTTTTCATATGGTCACCCTACGGAAGCCTATAGGCAGCCAGTGCAGTTCCTTTAAAACCGGTGTTATGTGAGCTCCGTAAGATGTACCTGCCAGCAGTGTAGCTGCTGCATTTTGCACTAGCTGAAATTTCCGCGTCGTCTTCAAGGGCAGCCCCACATAGAGTGCATTGCAGTAGTCTAATCGGGAAGTTACCAGTGCATGCACTACTGTGGCTAGGTTGTCCCTGTCCAGGAAAGGCCGTAGCTAGTGGATTAGCCGAAGCTGACCCCAAGTACTCCGTACCACAGAGTCCACCTGGGCTTCCAGTGACAAGGATGGATCTAGGAGTACTCCCGAGCTATGCACCTGCTCCTTCAGAGGGAGCGCCACCTCATCCAGAACAGGCCGCTTACCCAATTCCCGGACTAGGAAACCACCAATCCACAGAGCTTCCGTCTTACCAGGATTCAGCTTCAGTTTATTGACCCTCCTCCAACCCATTACAGCCTCCAGGCACTGGTCCAGCACCTTCACAGCCCCAGCTGAAGGAGAAGTAGAGCCATGGTTACAGCTGTTAACCCTTTTGCAGTGCGTGGTTAGTGAGAGTGGTCAAAGCATGGTTATTTAGCCTGTATGGTTAGGGGAAATGTCCTATACATGACATACTAAGCCATCAGGGTTCGCTCAAAATGCTTAACCATCATGGCTTAATGTGTTGTCTGAACAGGCCCATATTTTGTGGTCAGGGGCCCTTAATTCTAAAATTCTGTGCTTTAATTGTATTTTTAATAGTTGGTATTGTTTTATATGTTACTTTAATTTCTTTATTTGTTTTGTGATTCACCCAGAAGGCTTCTGCTATGGGTGGCTTTACAAATTCAGTAAGTAAGTAGGTAAATAAGATTATCACCCTGTGGTGCATTTAATGCATTTAAAACTCTCATTTATTCTAACTAAGTTTTGGTAGGAATAGAAGTTGGTTACTGGCATTCTAAGGGCAGAGTCCATCAAACTTTACTTCTGCACAACCTCCACAAGTTTCAAAGTAGCTTGCAAAAATATTTGAATACTGTAATTCTCATTAAATGAAGGGAAGCTGCACAGCATTCCTGCTAGGCATCTTGGGCTCCCTAGAAACCAGGTAAATATTTGACTTTCAACACACCACCTCTTAAGATCAACCTGTTTTTCTAGACATAACCAAAATGTAAATTGGCCTTGGTCAATCCAGTTTCCAATCTGATTCAAATATCATTGTTTTAAACATCAGTTAAAATTAAACCTGGGGAGGGGGTGAACTTAAGCTGAAATCTTATACCCACTTACCAGGAATTAAGCCCCATTGAACTCAATGGGATGTACATCTGAATAGACCCATAGAGGATTGTGCTGTAATACCAGTTTGTTACTTTTTAAAAAAATTAGTTTATCACTTTAGAGTCAGCTAGATTTTTTAAAAAAGCTGTTGCTAAGTAGTTGGAGAAAGCTAAATGGTTACACACCAGGCCTTGGTCTTCTTAACACTCACTAAGTTAGGGAGACCCTATGAAAAGGAGGACAGGGCTCCTGTATCTTTAACAGTTGCATAGAAAAGGGAATTTCAGCAGGTCTCATTTGTATATATGGAGAACTTGGTGAAATTCCCTCTTCATCACAACAGTTAAAGCTGCAGGAGCTATTAAAGAGTGACCAGATTTAAAAGAGGGCAGGGCACCTGCTGCTTTAACTGTTGTGATGAAGAGAAAAATTCACCAGGTTCTCCATATATACAAATGACACCTGCTGAAATTCCCTTTTCAATCCAACTGTTAAAGATACAGGAGCCCTGTCCTCCTTTTCATAGGGTCACCCTAACTAAGTAATACTTATTTGTATTTATTTATTTATTTACTGCATTTTTATATCGCCCAATAGCCGAAGCTCTCTGGGCGGTTCACAAAAATTAAAAATTTAGTGGCACAATTCATCACCTCTCAGTTGGCGTCAAGTGATCCTGGGTGTTGCGTCTGCCTGTTCAGTCTACTAATGAAAACGATGGCTTTTTTCTTCTGTTCCGAGCAAATAAGAGCTGTTGCAACTTACGAAACGTGTTTCTAGTGCTCCAAATGCCTCCCTTTAAAAAGGTTACCATCGTTTGTAGGCATCGCCACCACTCATTTGTCAAATAGCAAGTCTGAACAGAACGGGGAAACAAGAGAGGGGGTGGTAGCCTCCATAGGTAATTTATGAACTCGTTTCACCTTGTATGTGGCATCCAGCAGTCATGGTGATATGCTCATTAGAAATGTGCAGATGAGAGAATGAGAAGAGAATAAGTGGTCTAACAATAATATAGGCAAGGGGAGGGAGCAGAGAAAGGCAGAGACGCCATGTGTATTAATTTCTCAGCAGGAGAGCAAACGACTAGGGGTGTTGCTGGGGAAGATTTGAGCTGCCGCGGGTGTCACGGACAGGGCTGGGCAGAAGGGGGGCCAGTGGGCATGGGCCTACGATTTTGAGGGGGCCTACTCTGAGTCCCCCTGGTAGAGGCAAAGGGGGACCCTTTGGTAAAGATTTGTTACAAAGTATTTCTTCTGTGAGTGAGCAGTACTGACTCCATTTTGGGACAGCCCAAAAGCCAAGGTGTCTGCTGGATAGCAAGAGTGATATCTAGTAATGCAGTGCAGTCAATAATGCATTCTGTTGTCGTGTTCTTTGGAGGTAACGGTCGAATTTTTCTTTTTGTGGGACAATACTTTCGGTCCGCAATGGTGCAAGAACATTTGAATGGATTAGCAGTTTTGAACATTAACGTTGACAAGGCAAAGTTGCTTGATTTTTCTGTTGTTGATGATGAATTTGCCCAAAGAAAAGCACGTAAAGCATTTCTGAATGTGAAGAAGTGATGTCTTATATACATATCGAATAAAAGAGCTGGCCATTACCTTTTTTATAAATCGTTTTAGTTCATATGTATTTAGAACTGATTTTAAAAAAAAATACTTAATGAGCAGTTTGAAATCGGGCCTACATTCCCATCTGGCCTGGGCCTATTACCAGCTTTGCCCGGCCCTGGTCACGCGAGCCTTGATTCCTCCAGCATTATGCAGAATATTTTATTTATTTATTACATTTTTATACCGCCCAATACCCGAAGCTCTCTGGGCAGTTCACAAAAATTAAAACCATGAAGGGCATAAAAACAATCAACAATAAGGTGATAGAACACTGACAAGAATAAGGTGATAGAGCACTGACGGGTACCATTTTGGACTGCATGTGGAGAGTCATATTACTGAATGCTTCCCCATGGGGGGGAAAAAACCCTCCATATAGTAAATTAGCACAGCAGGGTGATGGGTTTGGCCTAAATTTCTCCCCAGTTTGCAAGCACACCACATACAGATTGTTTCTAACAGTGGGGAGCATTCAAAAATATGACACATCTAACATGCAGAATGGTTAGGCACTAACTCCACCGCAGATAATTGTGACTCCAAAAGCTTCACAATGGGGTACTGAGCGTTTAGAAAATGGGAACAGATGAATGAAATTGACAGCTGCTCTCCAGCTATTTTTCAAGAAAATTTACTAGAAAAAATAAAATCTAACTGAACAAGAAGAGAAAGCCTTGGAGCTTGATGTACTCTGAATATGGTACACCGAGTCTTTCTCAGAATTTAGAATACAGCCATATCCATCTGAATTGCCTGGCAAATACTCAGTGATTCAGATAAACAAGAGCATTCGCAATTGCCATGTAGCCTGTCTCTGGGTTCAGAGCAAATGCGGATTTAATAAGAACCAAAGAAAATAAAGTTTGATTAATTGAATTAACTTTCTGAAAGATTTAAAATACAAACATACATTACCATCCTATGGAATTAGGTTCTGTGAAGTATGAGTTGCAGCAATAATTACTTTGCGTTCTTGACCATTTACTTCATTCTTTTATAGAAAAGCAGCATATCTGCATATTGATACCAAAACTAAGCAGATCCCCCTGAACAAAGCTGTCAAGTGGATTTAAAAAGTAGCACCAAGCCTTGGTTAAAACCAGTAATGGAAGTAGTGTTGAAACACTATCCCTCATAAAATTCAGAATCAGAGTTGTTGTTTTAAGTACGTAGGCATTATCCTGGATGTTGCCAAGAATGGGAAGGGAAGACGTTCAGAGCTACAGCACATGATTTGCATACAGCAAGCTCAGCGGAGGCTGGTGGCTCCAATGCCAGTTTCAGCCAGAGCTTCACCTTGGATAGTTCCTTTAGGGTCCTGACTGAAACCCAGAGTGGATTCACTGCCCCCATGACATCAGAGACACCAGCCTCCACTGAGAAGGTTCAATTTCCAACTTTAAAAAGGGGGAAAGGGGGAATCTCAGCTAGGACTGGGAAAGAACCCTGCCTACGAACTTGGAGAACTACTGCAAGTCAGAGTAGGCAGTACTGAGCTAGATGAACCAAAGGTCTGGTTCAGTATAAAGCAGCTCCTTATCAGCACCATAGCTCAGCAGTAGAGGGCCTACATCACATGCAGGTTCAATCCCTGACAATTCTAGCTAAGAAAAGGATTTGGGGTAGCAGGGCTGGGGAGTAGATAACACTGAGGAAGATGGATTAATGTACACTTGTCTCAGTAAAGGGCAGCTTCCTGTGTTCATATCACCAACTAGTAAGAACATCGAAATAACAAGTGTCACTCCTTGAAGGTACCTAATGGTTTCCCACAGTGTCAAGGCCAAGAAGAAAGGCAAGTGGCATTGCCTGGGAGGTTCCTTCTAAGCAGGGAGTCAAACTGAGGCATGAGCTGACTGAGGCCCAAAAGATCTGTATTTTTCCAAAGAAGAAGCAGTAGATCCAGGGAAAGGCCTTCACTTCAGTTCTTCAGTTCATTCTCAGATTCAGTTTGAGATCAGCCAACCACCCTTAGATGATGGGCAAACTCACATCAGTGTGATTTGGAATTGGACTCCACAAACCCATATAACCCCTTGCAAAGAGAATGGGGAAATACGTTTTTCCAAACTAAACTCAAACTTTGGACCCTGTCATGCCCCCAATGATACCTTTGGGAATGCAATGGGATCTATCTTCCTCTTCTACCTACCCATCCATCTTTTCTTCCCATTTACACAGCAGTAGGGACAGCCATAAAGGCATCCTGGGAAAATTACATTTCCCATAGTCCCGGTTGCCCAGAGTGCTGCTGTTTTAGCTTTCAAGAAGCTAGGGAAGGCCATGAACTCTGACTAAAATCCAAGCCTAAGAAGAACTCTTGGATGATAAGGTGTTTAATCTGCAGTGTGGGTGAGCGTTACAAGATCGAGAAGTTTGAACTTCAGCATCATCATTACCGTTGGTCCTGACACCAAAAGCCACGAATCTCTCGGCATTCAATACCACCCAGTGCTCAAAAGAATCTGATGCCAGCGTGGCGTAGTGGCTAAAGTGCTGGACTGGCAGTCGGGAGATCTGGGTTCTAGTCCCCACTCAGCTATGGAAACCCACTGGGTAACTTTGGGCCAGTCACAGACTCTCAGCCAAACCTAACTCACAGGTTTATTGTTGTTGTGAGGATAAAATGGAGAGGAGAAGGATTATGTATGCTGCCTTGGGTTCCTTGGAGGAAAAAAGGCAGGATATAAATGTAATAATAATAATATTCCATCTTTGTCATCACTTCAAACTCACCTCAGCAATAAACCCAATGCCAGACTAAAATATTTTGCCACCTGAAGCGGAACCCAAAACCCAACCCAACCCCATCCCTGGCTACAACCAACATTTTAAAGAGTCTTGTTGCATCAGTCAGACAACAATTCCTGCCTTCATTTATAACCCCTGTGTATACATGAATGCACCCGTCCATCTTTTCATCCTTCCTTAATAAACTGTAATCCTAGCCTTTCTTTCTTTTTTTGAGAAACAACAATAATGCCCTTAGGAATGATGTTGTGCCAAGACATAGTGTTGTTCCTATTGAGGCGTTTTGTGGAAGAAGGATGACACACCACCAGGCTGCTGTTTGCAGTTCCACCACCACTTGAATCAACAGTAGCCCTTTTTTTGATTGATAAATAAATAAATGGAGGCCTCATCTCAAAATGGCAACCCCCTGCTCCCTGAAAAATTGTACTCTTTGCCACTCACCTGAAAACAATCCCATTATTCAGGATATCTTTTTGGCCCATCCTACCTCCCCTAAAATCTCCCCCAAATTGGATAAAAATTCTGCCCCAAATACCTCGACCATTAATTTGGATTCAATATACTGTTAAAGGGGAGGAAATACTAAAGATCTGGAGAGAGAGATAAAAAGAAACCCCATATATTGTGCTGCATCATCTGGTGATGAGCTTTTTTCACAATACTTGACAGGGCAGAAAAAGTGTTCGTTCGCCATAAATACCACCTGCTGTCCTAACCTGATTATCAAACAGCTGGAGGCACAGAAACCATCAGTCACAGAGAAGAAGCCTACAAACATTTGTAGTTTAAGTTAATCTCCTGTTATTACAAGTTCCTGTCTGTCGTCCCGGGGGTGCAGACAGTGGCAGCAGCAAGGGAATCTGCAGACATTCCACAAACATCCAAACAGGATTATCAGGATCGCAAGCTTTCGGCAGAGTGCTTGACAGCTGCATGAGCATGAGGCCACACGCACACACAAAGGTTAAACTTCCCTCATAGTGATATCTCAAGCATTTAAGCTGGAGCAAGAAAGAACAGCCTGTGCTTCAGATTCCAAATCCGATGTTGCACAGGTCAGCAAACTTGGATGGGAAACAAAGAGAAGTGAACCTCCAGCCAATGCCAGCCCAGGTGGAGAAGGGGAATGCAGATGCACAAGGCTTTTCAACAAATGCGTTTTTTTTCAAGAGCAACATTTGGGGACTCCTGGATGGATATTATCATCATGTATAGACTATCAAATAGCCTTGTATGTCTTGTAGAAATATGTGTATGGTGTAGCTCTATATGTTTCAACAAGGTGCCTCTTTCTTTTATTGGTTAATTACATTTATACCTTGCCTATGCTTCAAAGAGCTCAAGGTGGCATATATGGTGTCATTCCCACCCAGCCCGTGTACATTTTACCCTCTCAGCAATCCTGAGAGGTAAATTGAGAGATTGCCCCAAAGTCACCCATTGGTCTTAGCTAGATCTACCGGTTTAGCGGGACGGAGGGGCGAAGATCTCACGATATTTTTATTGCGAGATCTCCCCCTCTGTTCACACGCAGCACGTGACAACCTCAGAGGGAGAGGCGTCACACCCGCCATTTTATTTTTTGTTTTAAAGGGGAAGATGCGCACGAGCGCTCATGTGCAAAAGGTAAGCTTTTAAAAATATATATATTTTCCCCACTCACCCCACCCCACCCCGATGGGTGCAGTGCTCCTGAGGAGCTCTGCACCCCATGTGCGGGGCCCGGCTCCTCGCGAGGAACTGGGACAAACCATGATGCCTAGCCACACATTCCGCAGCCTCGGGCTCAGCCCGGGACCGCAGAAAAACTGGGCTCAAAGGGTAGAGCGAGATCCCGGGGCAAGGGAGGGTTCATGTGAATGCACAGGGACGATCCCTGGAATCACCCTGTCTAGCTAAGGCCTCTATGTTGCGTGATTGAGCAGGTGTTTGAACCTGGGTCTCCCAGGTCTGACACTCTAATCACTATCTCTTGTGGTCGTCTCTTGAGATCACTCTAACTGGCTATATCTTGTTCTTGGCAGACAAATCAATGTGGAAAGGGTAGGAAGGTAGAAAATCTGGAAAGCCTAGAATATATTTGTACGTCATCCTTTTGTTAAAGTGGCAACAGGGGGCCTGTACTTTGTCATACAAGTTAGCATTCCCAAAATGCCTTGATACAGAGGGTCAGAACACAGGGAACAAACATCACAATCTGTGAATTTCACTTTGCTGAGCAAGCCCAGCTAAAGAGATAAAAGGAAGGGTGGTGGTAAGAAACATGATGACAAGTTAAGGCTTTGGGCTTATGTTACACAACACTTATCTCGCTGCAATTAGTGTAACAATAGGGCAACATTTCCCTTACATTTTCAGTTTAGCTTATAACCATCTCAGATGGTATCAAGACTGTATACCATACTAAAGTGGATACCATACCATTAAATATCCATTTTGAACAGAGGTCCTGATCTGCTTTTATCCCAGTTTAGACGTAGAAGTACTCCTGTTTCAAAAGGCTTCACACATGACTAGTTCTAAATTACTGCTGAAAGTTCAAACAGCAGAGAGAGTCCCCCAGTACACTTCCACAGTAAACAACCCTACGGCAGGGACAAATTTGTAGACAAAGCAGAAAAATCACAGCCTCTCCTATATCGGTCTCTGTTTCCCTTTGATTTCTTTAAGCACTGGTATTCAAACTTCCTCCCTTCAGGTAACCTCTTTTACAGCTGGAAACCTCAAGAGGTACATAAGAAACAATACAGTGTATTGAAGATGCTTTCCCCAGGAGTAACCGAAACACTATCCTAAAAAAAACCTCCCTGAGACAGCCATGCTCTCTGCGGAAATAACTCTCAAGACAAACCTGAGAGAACTTCATACTTCTGATCGGAAGGCATTCCTGCCTGTAGTTATATTTCTGGAAATAGTTTTGCATGCCTTTGAGGAAACTGTTTCACACATTACGACCAACCATAGGGTTATTAATTAACCCATGGTGTCACTTCCGCTTTGCATCCGGTTTAGAAAACAACCCAGGAATACAGAGTTTGCATGTGATGCCAAACAACCCAGGAATGAAGCGTTCCTGGGTAGTTTTCTGAACAGGAGGCAAAGCGGAAGTGGTGAGCCAGGCATAAAGCAGTGGACCCAACACCTCCTGGGTTCTTGTTATGTGCAAACCAGATCGCCTTGAAACACAACAGACTTCCGTGAGCTGAGTTGCTTCCTGGGCACCTTTGTGATTGCTCCTCACTTTCACTTCCAGAGTTTAAATGAGATCTGTGGGCCCAGCTGTCACTCTTTGAGAGCTAAGACCACAACCTACCATATACATTGCAGGGAAAGAACCAGTAATGGTAGACAAGCCATATTTTGAAACAAATCTCTGAGGCCTTAGCTAGACCAGGCTTTATCACGGGGTGAACCCCGGGAATCTTCCCTGTGCGTCCACATGATGCACAGGGGATCCCGGGATCAGGGAGGGATGATCCATCCCTTGCCCTGGGATAGAGCCCTCACCTTTGGGCCCACTTTTTCCGCAGACCAGGGCTGAGCCCGAGACCGCAGAATGTGTGGCACATTGCTGCGGTTTGACCCAGATCCGCGCAAGCTGGGAGGAGCGCTGCGCCCATCTGGGTTAGGGTGGAGGGAGCAGGGAAACTAAATTAAATTTTAAAAATACATTCAGCGCACGAGTGTTCGTGCGCTGCTTCTCCTTTAAAAAAAAATTAAAATGGCAGGCACAACGTCTCTCTTCCTGAGGTCATCATACCTCACATGTAAACGGAGGAGGAATCTCGTTTAAACACAATGTTAAACACAATGTGAGATCTTCCCTCCTACGTCCTGGATTATAAGGTAGTCTAGCTAAGGCCCGAGATACGTCTTGGTTTCTAAAGGTTTTTTTTAAAACCCTCTTAGAATAATACTGTGCTGTATTCTCATGAGGTTATACTTTTATTCTCAAAAGTTGCCATTTCAAGAGGAGAGACGGTTACGAAAGCGTTCACGAACTCCTCCTCTCTTCCATTCTATCGGGCAATTTCTCCAGGCCTGTTCAGAGAAATTGTCCCTCTAATTGGCTGATATTTGAGGGGGGGGAGGGAAAGTATCCCTCTTGCCAAGGCAACCAGGCCACTGCTCCCTCGCTTTGGAGTGCACAGCGCACATCCCAATGCCCACTCAAGCAAAAAGTAACACAATGCAGAGGACTGACATTTCTAATTATTTATTATTTAAAAGATTTATAACATCCACATCCAAATGTGGATGCTGTTCCTCTCCGCTGTATTACTTGCAATTCAATGAGCATTTGGATGTGCAGGCCAAAGCATGGGGTGTTGACCTGATTGCTCTGGCAACAAGGCACATCCACTCTTCCCCCAGTACCTGCCCTTCCTTTTCCCCCAAGGGATGCAATTTTTTTTTAATCAAACTGAACAAGGGGGATTATTTTGTGAGAAGGTGAAAATATTCACTAAATGCTCCACCTCTCACTTTATGCAAGTTTAGTTGTATATTGTGTAGATATACTGGTGCTCAGATATACTGGAAAGCAGAGGAAAACCAGAGCTAACTCTGCAGTGTAGAAAGAGCACAGAATCAATATGAACTAGTTAATGTAATTATTTATGCAGGGGTGGCCCAGCACAAACAAAAAGTATGAACCAAAGTGAAGGCATACTACATGCTAAAACTAACATCTGATTGAAAATTGGAAAAGGCAAGAAGGGATTTCTGAAAGTCCTTCCAAGCAGTACTTGCTTCCTATTTTCATAGCGTAGCAAGGAATCATATGTCATAACTGTAAGCATCAATATTATTTTTAAATGCTCAACCGGAAAGACACAGAATCTTGTTTAAACCTATTACAATGTTCTTTTTATCCCTTTTTAAATTGTACACATACAGCTTTACATTCTTGGAAACGAATGGACATATCTTTCCTAAACATATATTCATAGAATCATAGAATTGTAGAGTTTGAAGGGGGCCTATAAGGCCATCAAGTTCATGTGTGCTGCCCAGACACGTCTGGCGCAACGGCCACAATTATGGGGCTATGGAGAGAGCCCGTAAGAAAGTGAACACCGCGATCTTCAAAGATCTGTCCAAACATGGGGATTTTAGTATTCAACATCCCGCTATACAGTTGAGCAGGAGGGAGCTATATAGGCAGGATGGGGTGCATTTATCAGATGCAGGGAACGACCTTTTCTTAGAAGATCTGCAAAGGGGCCTCATGCAAATAATTATAGCAAGGTTTGGGGGGGTAGCACCTAAGGAGTTGCTTGATGCTATCTGTGGCACTAGGTACGAGCATCCAGAGGGGGAGTGGGAATGGTGAGCATTCACATGGCACTGTTCACAGTGACTGGTAAGTCTGAGGCTCTCAGCTTTGAGCCTTACAGCTACCTGGGAGATAAGACTTACCTTTGGGACCGACCCTACTCACCCACTCAGAGCTGGACGGCGTGAGTTAGGGCGTGACAAAGGAAGGTCCCCCGACTCCACAAGGGGCAGGCCCGGGGGAAGGCGAAAGAGGCAGTGCCTAATCTTGGGGACACGAATGGCTCGCCCAACTTCAGGGCCCTGGCAACAGGCCATTCTGGATGCCTGGTAGGATTTACCCCCTTTCGCAGATCATTTAATAAAATGTGGCCCTGTTTAAATCCAGCTGTAAAGTTGTCTCATCTCTTGATTTATTGTCGCGTCTCCTTATTTATCGACCTCCATACCACAATCATAGAATTGTAGAGTTTGAAGGGGGCCTATAAGGCCATCAAGTTCATCCCCATGCTCATTTTATACTACTACCCATTATGGCTTCTCCAACAATCCTGAGAATTGTAGTTGGCGAAATGTTGTCATTCTGTATTAGAGGTTGTTCCTACTGGAGACTCTGAATCTCTTGAATAGAATAGATTTCCTGTACAAGGCAGGACTGACAATGAAATTCTATACCTGTCTATTCAGAAGGAAGTCCCATTGAATTCAATAGAGTTTATTTCTGGATAAGTGTGCATAGGATTGCAGCTTAAGCGATTTAAAATTGTTTCTCCATTTTTGACAGAGATAATGGAAACTATGGAAACCAACAGCGCTTGACAATGAGAAAGAATGATTCAAGATTGTACAGTCTGCAGCTATTAGTGGGTGGGGTGGGAACGCAACAATGAAAGTGATTGGTAAAGTTAATAAGATGCAAGATCTGATGGAAGTCAGTTGTTCTAAGCAGCATTTCACAATATGAACAAGTCTGTGGAAGTTTATAAGATGACAGTCATATATGATTAATTGACAGTGTCACATGATACTTCGCTCAAGCCATGCTTTATGGGAATCCAACCTGTGAACCTGGCAGTGGAGAACACATTTTACTTTCTATGATTTGACATCACCAACAAATGTGAAAGGAGGAGACCCATCTTCTTTAATTCAGCAGACTGAACAGCAGATTGAATCCCATTGAAATTAGTAACGTAGTGGTAATAAACCCAGGCAGGCCACCATGAATACAAAATCATTTCAGTAATAAATTTGGCAGTGGGGCCAAAAGGAAGATTTCAAAAAGGTGCCACCTTCCCTTCTCTAAACTAATTCGCTTTACGCAACTGAGTACGATTCCCTCCCCCACCCACACACATAGATCTTGCAATACAGAGGAGCTGCTATGCACACAGAAATAGGTCTTTGCACATGGACCATGCCACATTTAATATTCTGGAGATACAAGATCTAAGGAACCAAAACACACCTCTATGTGCCCACACACATGCATGATTCTCTAGAAGAATCACCTCTGGAAGAAGTTCTGGAAGAGAGGCAGTGCGATGTAATGGTTAGAATTTTGGAGTAGGTTTTGGGGGACCCAGATTCAAATGGCACCCAGCCAAGACACTGACTGACCAAAGGTCACCCAGTAAAACGTCTCTGAGCCTAACCTACTTTAAATGGTTTTAAGGATAACATGGGTGAGTGAGAGAATCATGTACACTGCCAAGATACAAAGTCATAGGAAACCACACTAGTGAACTCTTTGTACTCTTCCATGTCCTAGCAGAAAATTAAACGATTATGCACATTTGCCTCTGTTCAGTGCATATAAAATGCTAGATTCTGCCCTCTGCTTGGCAAGCACATCAGCCTATATCCTTCAACACTATCAAGTGCCTATTTTCGGTCTATGTATTTTAGCTTCTCGTGCTTACCAAATTTGCATCAAAAACTGAAGCATACAGTTCTACCATTCCTATTTTGTTGATATAGAACACCGACACTAGTTGTGCCAATCCTATGCATATATATACATATTGAATATTGAGGTTTATTTGTTTGTCTATCACATTTGTGATAAATCTAAGATGATTCAAGATTGTACAGTCTGCAGCTATTAGTGGGTGGGGTGGGAACGCAACAATGAAAGTGATTGGTAAAGTTAATAAGATGCAAGATCTGATGGAAGTCAGTTGTTCTAAGCAGCATTTCACAATATGAACAAGTCTGTGGAAGTTTATAAGATGACAGTCATATATGATTAACTGACAGTGTCACATGATGCTTCGCGCAAGCCATGCTTTATGGGAATCCAACCTGTGAACCTGGCAGTGGAGAACACATTTTACTTTCTATGATTTGACATCACCAACAAATGTGAAATGATGGCCCAGGGCATCGTGAAGGAGTCTAACCCATTTTACCCTCACAACAACTCTTTGAGGCCTTAGCTAGACCTAAGGTTTATCCCGGGGTCGTCCCCGCCTGCTCCCAGGATATCCTGTGTGTCATTTACATGAACAGGGATGACCCCGGGACGATCCCGGGATAAACCTTAGGCCTAGCTAAGGCCTGAGATTACTTGCAGAGTAGGGATTTGAACATGAGTCCTCTTATGCACCCAGCAGTCCAATCACTAGTCCAGAATGGTATATTACAATATAGCAATATATAATTGTTGGGCACAGTCCAGCCTGCAGCCCAGTTTGCATATAATGACTGTGGATTAAACAACCCATAGATAGTTGGGGGCACACAGCAGAGCAAGTGAGCATGCTGCCTCCCGAGTGCTCACTGCTTCTGCTTTGCATCCACTCCCATAAAAAAACAAAACCAGGTTGTTCCTGGGTTGTTCAATGTGATGTCCAAACCCAGAACTCTGGGTTGTTGAGGGACAAGTAACCCAGATTTAGAATCCATAGTTTGTTGTTGGGTTCAAACTCTGGTTTCTTTGTCCCTTAACAATACAGGGTTCAGGGTTTGGATGTCATATCAAACAACGTTCAATATGCATCACATCTGGATATACAATGAAGTATGCCTGCCTCAGCTTTGAGTATATGGACATTATAACAATAAATGAAGGGAATATAGCACATTTATAATTTAGTTTAATTGTATATTTAGTTACAATTATAGATATTTTTTTCGTCGTCTTTTTTTCCTTTTTCTTTCTTTCTTTTTTTGATTAGCTACCTTCCCCTAGAAGTTGTATTAATTAACTTTTCTTCTTATCTTTTTATACTATACATATTTACATAACTAATGTTTTGATAATAATTGTTAGGGGATTGTTTGTATTCAACTTTTTTTGTTTATTTTGTTTTTTGTAACACTTTAAATAAAAAATATATCCCCCCCAAAAGAAAAAATATATCAAACAACTCAGCATTCCTGGGTTATTGGTGAAACCAGATGCAAAGCAGAAGCAGTGATCCCACAGGAGACAGCACCCTTGCTAGCTCACATAAGTCACGGGTTAAACATGGATTAAACAACCCATAAATTGCTGCTACATGAGAACCAGGTCTATATTTAAGCACAGTTGAGCATAATAATAATAATAATAATAATAATAATAATAATAATAATAATAATAATAATAATAATTATTGTTACCCGCCTCTCCCTCTGGGTGGATCATGTCCATAGTTCCATGTTTGGGAATCTGCATAACAATTTGAGACTATACAACCCCGTAGTAGCCACATGTTTCAATATGTATTTTCTTCACGGTAGTGAAAAGCACCATTTCAAATTAAGTTTCTAATATTCTTTGGTAAAGAATGACAACCAACAGAACTTATGGCACCGGCTCAGTGCTCTCTACCCACTCATTGATCAGGTAGTACCAATTCAGTAGCACAGTTTGAAGCTAAGAGGGTGTAAATGACCTGCCCTGGATGAAAATCACTAGAAACCCCATGTAAGTCATTCACAGCTTTCTGAAGGAAGAGCAAGACATAAAGCAGAAGAATATCCAACAAGGGCCTAATGTCATTTAAACTGCAGTTAGTTCCTAATCTAATGAAGCTCTTATCATCTTTAATCATAGCGAGATCATACTTCTTTTTTTACTGATTTACTAAGAACAATATTTGTATGGGGGAGAAATACACCTTTCCTCTCCCCCTAACCATCACCCCGCAGTACCACCAGCTTTCACATTCTAATGCCAAAAAGCCCTACATAAATGTGCCAGGGGCTGTGTAAAACTGGCAACATTAAAGAGGAGCAATAATAACACATCAGATGATTGCTGGTAATATTACAATAAATGGACAAGGCTCTAATCCAGCCTTCCTCAACCTGGGGCGCTCCAGATGTGTTGGACTGCATCTCCCAGAATGCCCCAGCTGGCTGGGGCATTCTGGGAGTTGTAGTCTAACACATCTGGAGCGCCCCAGGTTGGGGAAGGCTGCGCCCAAGAAGAAAAACAGACACAGTAATAAAATATATTAGAGCTGTTCCTAAAATAATAAGAGATCTCTCCACAATACCAATTAACAAATGGGATCATATGATGAATTTTTTTAGAGAAATAATGGTGACGGGCTGCAGCTTTTAACTGAAATGTACACATTTCCAGCTGACACATTTACTATTACTGGTAAAATTAACTTTTTTTACAAGACAAAAATTGAGCGATTTTACTCTCCAAAGAGCTGCCCTTCTCCCCAAAAAGCATTTTCTTAGGTGTCCGTATATCACCAAAGCACACCATAGGCATACGTAAGCAGGGCTGTTATCCACAACACCTACTGAGAGCCAGTGTGGTGTAGTGGCTAGAGTGTTGGACTGGGGGTCAGGAGATCCGGGTTCTAGTCCCCACTCGGCCATCGAAACCCACTGGGTGACTTTGGGCCAGCCGCAGACTCTCAGCCCAACCCACCTCACAGGGTTGTTGTGAGGATAAAGTGGAGAGGAGGAGGATTATGTACGCCGCCTTGGATTCCTTGCAGGGGGAAAAAGGCGGGATATAAATGCAATAATAAATACATAAATACTGAGCAACAGCTACTTTATATGAGTGCTCAGCCTTGATTGCTTGTGCAAAGTACTCCCTTTACGTTCAGGGCCCCTTCATGAAGTTCCCCATCACTGACGTTCTGATTTGTGTACTTGTGATGGGGGCACAGTGATGTAACCCCCTGCCATATGCCTTGGTATGTGGTCTGTATTCCCTTTCAGGGGCTTATACTCACCAGGTATTGTGCTGTGATTGACTAGTTGTAACCCTATCCTTTCACGTGGCTGATGAGGTGGAGGAAGAGGAGATGGGATTTTGAGATTTTCTACTGAATCTACCTGTTTTGTTAGTGTAATACTATGTTGGTGTGTGAGGGCAAGTACAACCTCTGCACAGACATGGAATCAGGACTATGGTCTGTTCCTCAACATGCCACAACAACAACATTTAACCCTTGTGCTTTGCTCCTCCTTATCTTATGTGTGTGTCTCCTCTAAAAGAATACCCTGATCCTAATCACATTTCCTTCAGGGGTTTTAATAGGGGTTTCTTCCAAATAATGTGTTTAGAATAGGGGTGCAAATCTGACCTATTATTATTATTATTATTATTATTATTATTATTAAACTGCCTCTCCCTCCAGATCGAGGCGGGGTACAACATAAATGCAAATGCCATAAAATACATATAATTAAAACATTTAAAACTAATACATTATTAAAAGCAGCACATTATTAAAAAGCATCTTAAAATTCAACTGGGTAAGCCTGCTGGAAGAGATCAGTCTTTATAACTTTCTTAAAATCCGGAAGACTGTTAAATTGACGAATCTCTCCCGGCAGGTCATTCCATAATCTGGGAGCGGCAGAGGAAAAGGTCCTCTGGGTACTAGTTGTCAGCCTTGTTTTTGTTGACTGGAGTAAATTCTTCCCAGAGGACCTGAGTTTGTGGGGCGGATTGTATGGTAGAAGGCGATCCCGCAGGTAGCCTGGACCCAAACCATGTAGGGCTTTAAAGGTGATAACCAACACTTTATACTTTGCCTGGAAACTAATTGGCAGCCAGTGAAGAGATTTTAAAACTTGTGAAATGTGGTCACCCCTAGGTGTACTGGTGACTATGTGTCAATACAACTTCTTTCCAGGAAGGAGGCACTCCTTATGCAATGAGAAATACAATGAGAGGAGAGAGAGAGAGAGAGAGATGGATTAATTGATTACTATCTGGGGCCAGACGCTCTTGGGACTTGGAAAAGAAAAGATGGGGAAAGCACAATTAAGGAAGAATTACGAGACTCATACTCCATCCATGTCTTTCAGATAACATATGATGATTTCTCAGAAATATTTCTGGAGAACTCATTAGTTCTACACACTGGTACTTTTCTACACATTGATTCTTTCACACACCCCTCTCCACCCCAAACTGATAGTAGAACTATTTCGCTGCTTCCTTGCTACAAATACACAAACAGAGTGTCAGTTTTCCCTTGCATAGAGTGCTATGTTTATTTGAAATTATAGTGTCCCGGGGTGGCAGTGTTTATTTTTTCAGGTTGCCTGCTTATTGAATACTTTGACTAATACAACAGTCTACCTTACAGACTGGATTTGTATACAAATATTCTTTACTGCTGACTAAACAAGATTCACAATCTAATCACTTGGTTTTCTCTGTATTTCCTCACATCATATTAATCTGTCACAGAGGATCCCTGCTGGAAAGGAAGCAGATTTACTGACACAACACTATGAATTATGGAATTTAAACAGTGAAGATAAAGTATACATTTATGAAAGGGCCAACTGTTAGCAATATAACTGACTATATTTTTGTCCCGAAATCTAATTTACAAAACAAGTACAGTGCAGGCATAAATGTTTCAAAGTCTACTTGAGTGTATTTATTTATCTTTGTCCTAAATTACCTTCGAAATATTTAGTCTCCTTAAAGCAGTTCAGTCAGCCAACTGAAAATCACGAGACAAAAATGCTTTGCTGATAAACCACGTAAGCAAGTAATGCATTTATGACCAAAATGTTTGCAGAGGTTAAGAAATATGTAAAGCACCAAGGATCTGAAATGGACTCTCTTGCAACAAGACCCAGGTATCTACTCTCAACATGATTGTGGTGGGGTTATTTCTTTATTTATTACATTTTTATACCGCCCAATAGCCAAAGCTCTCTGGGTGGTTCACAAAAATTAAAACCATAATAAAACAACCAACAGGTTAAAAGCACAAATACAAAATACAGTATAAAACGCACAACCAGGATAAAACCACGCAGCAAAATGGATATAAGATTAAAATACAGAGTTAGAACAGTAAAATCCAAATTTAAGTCAAAATTAAGTGTTAAAATACTGAGAGAATAAAAAGGTCTTCAGCTGGCGATGAAAAGAGTACAATGTAGGCACCAGGCGGACCTCTCTGGGGAGCACATTCCACAACCGGGGTGCCACAGCGGAGAAAGCCCTCCTCCTAGTAGCCACCTGCCTCACTTACTTTGGCAGGGGCTCACGGAGAAGGGCCCCTGCAGATGATCTTAAGGTCCGGGCAGGTACATATGGGAGGAGGCGTTCCTTCAAATAACTTGGCCCCAAACCGTTTAGGGCTTTAAATATCAATACCAGCACTTTGAATCGGGCCCGGACCTGGACTGGCAGCCAATGAAGTTGTAAAAGGACTGGCGTAATGTGGTCTCGCTGGCCAGTCTCTGTTAGTAAACACACTGCCCTGTTTTGTACCAGCTGAAGCTTCCGGACCGTTTTCAAAGGCAGCCCCACGTATAACGCATTGCAGTAGTCCAAACGAGAGGTTATCAGAGCATGGATAACTGTAGCTAGGCTATCTCTGTCCAGATAAGGGCGTAGTTGGTGTATCAACCTAAGCTGATAAAAGGTTATGGCAAAAGAAATTGTTGGCCTGCTCTCTGCATCATTACAGCAGCACCACAATGCAGCAGCCAGGTTGGTCAAGGGGCTTCCGAAGTGGTCTTCTATCACTTTAATGCTTCAAGAGCTTCACTGACTGCCGGTGGCTGCTAGGATGAGCTACAAGGTTTTGTTAACTATTAGCTTCATCCCACGTACCCGTTTCCCTCGAATTATCCCCTATAGCGCTAAGTGGTCGTTGTTGTTGTTGTTGCTGCTGCTAGCTAAATCACAACCCGGGCGGCAGCACTCCTAAGATCTTTTGCACACCAGGAAAAGGGTTTGGGGGGGGGTGAATGTGAAAAAATCATTAAAACCCAACAGATCACCCAATCCGATTCAAATTTGGTATGCTTAAAGCTCACCTTAATATCTATTACTGTGCCAATTTTGATGTCTTTATCTTTAAAGCTTACGCAGATGTAAGCATTTGTTTAATTTGAAGCTTAAGAGTATCATTTCCTGCTCCTGCACCCCCAGTGGCTGCTCAGAAAACAACAAATGACTCGCTCCAAAACTAGTAGCAAAATAGGTCGGGTCTTTGGGCTTTATGGCACAATTAAAGCAGGATGCATGGGAGTACTTCACAGTCAAAGCAGATTCTAAACTGGAAAACTTCGGAGTCCTTTGCACACAATTCGCAGTGATTGCACAGTATAACGCTGGTGTGATCAAGCTCTATGTATAAAGCCCTGCACTGCCCGGGCCCTGGTTACTTGAGTGCTCGCCTCACTCCTGTGTCCCACCATTGGCAGACTCGCTCTCAGGAGCAGGGCGCCCTGATGGTCCCCCGCTACAATTCGAAATGAGCAGGAGCCCGGGCCTTTTCGGTGGTTAGTCCCCAGTTGTGGAACAATTTGCCAGCGGAGATTAGACAGGCTCCTACTGCCAAGTGTCTTAAATGCCTCTGTAAGGCATTTTTACTTTCACAAGAGTTTGGGGGAGGGATGGTTTGAATTTTAATGTGGGTTGAGGGTTTTTAATGGAAATTGTTTCCTGTTTTATTGTAAAGCGCCACGATGCCAGCAATGGCAAGGTGGCGCTATAAAAATAAAATAAATAAAATTAAAATAAAAACTTCAGACAGCCAGAAGACAGTACTGCAGTTACCAATTCAGCAGGGATGAAGTGACACAAAGGGCCTATAACAAGGGAGGGCAAACTCTGTCCCATAGACCTAAACTGGCCCACAGAGGTCCCCCATCTGATCTGTAAAGACTCAGAATCCTCTGTGAGCCCCCATCCTCAAAAAGCCCCACCCCTTGGGGTCTGGGGGCTCAGATCTGTGATCAGTGATAACAGAGGAATTCCCCTCAGTGCCAGTTTTCTTCCCAATAGAAGGCAAGTGCTGCAGAGGGGAAGCAGATGGGGGAGTAGCTTCAAGCACACACAGAGACTGCGAGGTTAACCATGAAACCCCATCTCATTTAAAGGGGGGGGGGACACGTTCCTTGTCTCGTCTCAAAAACCAGTTCTTCTGAAAAGTCAGAATTCACAATCCATCTGCCCCCAGAGCAGTCCCATTGATTCCTTTGAAGCAACAGAAAAGTGTGGATTGCAATCTACCTAATTTTCAGCTTATGTTGCAAAGCAATCTGCTTTCCACAAGCAGAAATGTAGGGCACCGGACAACATTGCCAGGAGAGGAAGTAGCAACAGAGAGGAAACCTTGTCAAGTGGGGCCAAAGTATCTTCCCTGGGGCCCTACACTTGCAATTTCCTTCAGGTTTACATCACGGTTGCCATTAAAACTGTGTTGATCAAGGTCGTGCAGAGAAGTCCTTTGTTTTTTTCCGCAGCGGTTGTTGTTAAGGTTTTATATAACAGAGGCTATCTTGTGATCTATATTTTTATTTAGATATTGATTCATTTAATTCAAGCATTATGAAGTGTCTGCTGCTGTGTGATAAGACGGTGACTCAGTCACTCAGAATAAAATTAGCCTTGGTTTTAGAAAGGAGCCTGAAAAATGAAAGTAGAAAAAGCTTCCCCATTGCCAACTGTTGTAGTATGATTCCAGTTGCAAAAATTATGGTGTGTGTTTCCTATTTCAGCCACAGCTTTTTGGACTAACAGTTCAAATATCAGCTATTTAACCCTTCAACACTTTTGGGATATTAAAAAAGCAAACAACTGTACAAGTTTCCTACCACTTCATACTCCAAGAAAGGAGCTGGGAAAAGTGCAGAAAGGAGCAACTAAAATGATTAAAGGGCTGGAGCATCTCCCCAATGAAGGAAGGTTACATCAACTGGGATTGTTTAGCTTGGAAAAAAGGAGGCTAAGGGGAGACATGACAGAGGTGTACAAAATTATGCATGGTGTGGAGAATGTGGATAGGGAGACATTTTTCTCCCTCTCTCAAAATACTAGAACCCAAAGGGGTCATTCCCATGAAGCTGATTGGTGGGAGATCCAGGACAAATAAAAGGAAGTACTTCTTCACACAGCGCATAGTTAAATTATGGAACTCACTACCACAGGATGTAGTGATGGCCACCAAATTGGATGGCTTTAAAGGGGGGTTACTCGCCCTGATGGTTGTGTGCTATCTCCAGTATTCGAGGCAGTAAGCCTGTGTGCACCAGTTGCAGGGGAACAAGGGTGGAAGGGTGCTGTTGCACCATGCCCTGCTTGTTTATCTCTGGCCAATGGCTGGTTGGCCACTGTGTGAACAGAGTGCTGGACTAGATGGACCCTTGGTCTGATCCAGCATCAGGGCACTTCTTATGTTCTTATGAGCTGATCATTCTGTAGTGTTTCAACCCCCTGCCCTCTCATTGTATGGCCCAGTTCGCATGCAACAGCAATTCCTGGGTTGTTTCATTCCCATGGCTGAATGGGAGTGAATGAGAATGCTGCACTCATCACTTTTGCTTTCAGTTACCGTCTCAGGAACCCCACATTCCTGGGTTGTTTCATGATATCCAAGCTTGCAACTCTGAGTTGTTTAGGGGTTAAACAACCCAGAGTAAACTCAACAACAAACCATGGCTAAAAAACCACTATTGGTTAATCATGGGTGAAACAACCCACAGTTAACTTACAATTAGTAATTAGGTTAACTATAGGTCATTTAACCCACAATTCCCAGTAGTGTCTGAGTTCGGACACCATGCAGCAACCCTGTTGAATATTCAAAAAGGCTACATAACGCATCCAGGATGTGCTGCAGCAAATCATGGGTTGATTAGTTAGTCCATGATTTGCTGCCATTACATGTGAACAGCCCCATTGTCATGGGAAACTACAGCTTAACACACAGAAGTCAAAATTCCCACTGGGTATGCACAAACGATTACACACCAACACCACCAACAACAAGTTATTCATATCCTCACCAGTGATAAAGCATCAGAGCAGTATAACTGTAGGAAGGAGGTAAAAATTAGCAGGTCTACAGCACCAGCTTTTGCTACTCACAAGCCAATCTGAGAGGCAGGGAGGTATATTCTGGCACTACACAGGCAACATGTCACTTCCTTAAACAGTTGCACATTGCTTCTAGTCACATTAACATACCAGAATAGTCAGCACAGGGAAGTCTCCAACCAGTAGCAAATTAATGCATCAGCGTACACAAGTTTAAATATTTGACCATAGTACTCCCATATTAGAAGGGCTTCAACGGCTGTTAATTCATTCGTTCGATTCCAGGCTTGATTCAAGGTGCTTGTTTTAATCTTTAACCCATTTAAGGCCCTGCATATTTCATTGAATATTTAGACAGTCTCCTCACCCTGCCCTCCTAGTCACAACCACTAGATATAGCAAGGTTAGAGATCTTCTTGGGACTATCTTTTCTGCTCAGGAGGATGCCTGGTCCCACCGAAGAGTCAGTGTGGTGTAATGGCTAAAGTGTTGGACTGGGAGTCGGGAGATCCGGGTTCTAGTCCCCACTCGGCCATGGAAACCCACTGCGTGACTTTCAGCCAATCACAGACTCTCAGCCCAACCTACCTCACAGTGTTGTGAGGATAAAATGGAGAGGAGGATTATGTACACCGCCTTGGATTCCTTGGAGAAAAAAAGGCAGGATATAAATGCAATAAATAAATAAATAACATCTAGGGGGGCAGCTTAGGCATCTTCAGAAAAAGAGGATGAAAGAGGACACATATTTGCATGAAAATTGCATGTGCTAATTTTTATATATAAATACAAATTTAGAAATAACTACTGTAATTTGCATAGAAATACATTGCATCTCGTCATAGTGACCTGCATGCCTGCTCAGTCTGCTGATGGCCACCTTTCAAGCCCCCTGCTCAGTGCTCTCACCTCTGCTAGTTCTTCCTCTCTAAACCGGGCTTGGACTTGCCAGCCATTCAGATAGAGGATGCCTTCAAATAGAGAACTGTCCTCTGTAAAGCAAGGCACATGGTCACTCCAGTGCAATCCCTAGGCAGTTTTAACAAGCTGATGAAAAGTTTCATTTTAAATTCCAGCAAGTTTCGGAAGAGGTTGAAAATGTGCTTGAACAATTACCCTTATTATTTTACTAACAAAACAAATTTTATTCATGGCTACCCTAAATGGATTTTAGCCGAACACATATTATCACACATTAGTACATAAAAAATTAAAATTAGCCGAACTCCGTACATCAATTACTCCCATCAGCACACATCTTTTACAGTAAACATATCCTAATTTCTCATTGTACTCTGTATATCTATGGTATATCTATTGTTTATAATCATCCACCTGAACGTGTTCCTTCCTAATTTTTGCAGCTCTTACCGCAAAATAGGCCAAATTCAATAGGGTCGATTTCTCTGCCGTTAGTAGGTAGCCTGATTTCGCTTGGTCTGTTAAATGCACCATAGGGGCCAAATACCTAGCTAAATATTTATTCCCAGGGCTATTGTATAATCTGCAGTATAATATATATTGAGCAGAGTCCTCCACCTCTTGTTCTCCACAACAGCAAATTCTTTGATCTCTAGGTATATTATTAAATCTTCCTTCTCTAAAATTCGTCTGCATGGTCTGCATTCTCAGGCTTGTAAGAGCTTTACGGAAGACTGGGTTCGTAATTTCAATTAGGTATTTTTCTTCTGTATGCTTTAATTTTAAGAAAGGATAAATATTGGAGAATTTGGAAGCTTTAATTGCATCAATATCAAGCTTACCGAAATAATTCCTCAATGTTTGTCTAATCGCCATTCGTTGTTGGTCTATATTTCCTTCTAATATCGTTTTAGGATCTATTCCGAATTGTCTTAGCTTGGCTTCACACCTTTCTATCCAGTTACCATGTGAGGGGTATTTTCGCTGATCTTTCTCCACCAGCTTAACTAGGTTATTTGTTGCTTTTTATACTGTATTTTGTAATTGTGTTTTAACCTGTTGGGTGTTTTATTGTGGTTTTAATTTTTGTGAACCGCCCAGAGAGCTTCGGCTATTGGGCGGTATAAAAATGTAATAAATAAATAAATAAATAAATAAATGTTTTCATTTTGAGGTAATAAAAAAACATGTTCCTCCAGATGGCGTACTCTATTGGGAGCATCCCAACTTCTGCCCATTATTTTACTATTACGGATGCTTCTGATATTATTGTTTGGTGTTATTTTGTTCATTTTATTTTATTTTTTGGTCATTTGCCTTGGGGTCATTAAAGTACAACAAATAAACAAAAACAAAACTACTTCCCTGAACGCTGCCGAGCAACAGAAATATACTATTCCACTTGGTTCAGGGTAAGGCAATGGCCTGGCACAAAGTAAGAAACTCCATTTGTAGGTACTTAAATAATAATAGTATAGCATAATAATAGAAATAATAATTCATGACCATTTTATGAATGGTCATGAATTTTCTCTCTGCAGCTTACATTTTCTTGAACTACCTCTGGCAGCTAGCTAATACTTGCATTCTTTTATAAGGTTATAGTTCAAGGATTCATGAGCAAAACTCCTTGTCAGCCTGTAACTTCTAAATTATAACCCAAAACACTGTTCTGTAGGCTTTACCCATTACTTTGATGTATATTTCTCATTACTCCCTAAGTAACTGAAGAATTAAACTGAGCCCAAGGTGACAGAGCAATTACTTTTCTCCTGAATCTCTCTCTCTCTCTCTCTCTCCCTCCCTATGTCCGTGTATCTGTGTAGTCCTATTCACACAGCCTTGGTCTGTCTGAAGTATGAATTAAAACGCTACAATACAAATATATCAAATTGCACACACAAAATTGTATTTCAAGCTGGACATCCTGCCCTAATACATTCAGGAAATGTGTTACTGGAAAGAAATATATCTTAAAGATTTTTGTAGATTTTCAGCTGCCTGTAGATTTTACACTTTAGCAGGAGTTTAATAGAGTTCAGGCTCACGTTTTTCTGACTGGAAAAATAATTTGCTCAAGCTGGTAACAGGATAACCATGCTGTAATTAATTTTAGGTTAGCTTGGTCTTCTGTTCCATTACATGATAAGTGAAAGTCACAAAGTCAGGGCAGCATCAAAACTAAGGGCCAGTGCTGAAATATTTTTCCCTTACATGATAGCACTTTGAATGATTCTCCTGGCTGCACACCTGTGAAAGCATTTTATAAGGTTGGGTCATCCATGAAAGCTTGCTCAACAGTGACCCCATGAACTATATTCTGGGATTAATCCTGCTCATGAGATTGCTTTAAGCATGTGCCCTGGATGACCCATTTTGATGAAAATGTTTTTATATGTGAATGATTTTAAAAGCATTCCTGAACATGAATGTTCCATTAGAACTAAAACCCAGCACTGGGAATTTAAAGAGCTTTCTATGGAATGGTATGAGTCCCCTGTGTTTAAGTATACTGGAAGGCTTTGAGGATGTGTATACTTATCTGCTTATTGTTATTTACTACTACCACAATTGAGTAGCAGCAGCATTGTACAGGGTACGTTTACAGAGGTATATAAACAACTTAAAACAGAGGCCTGCCCCATGGATCTTACAACCTTAATTTTAACAGTGTGTGTGGGGGGGTGTTGCATATTCAAAATGGCAGCCTTAAATATCTCACCCGCACCGCAGTCATGTGAACAGCCCCAGGGCTTTGGTAGACCTGCCGGCTTATGCATTCGCTTATGGCGCGTTGAAGGAGGCCTCAGCGCGGCCTGCCTCCGGATTCCCCTGTGCATCATCTGGACGCACAGCAGGGAAACCGGGTGAGAAGGCGCGCTAAGGCCTCGTCTAGTAAGGCCCCCACTGTTTACAAGCTGTTTGCTTGTAAACATTGCCCAATTGTTCCTGCTAAACAAATCACAGCGGACGCAGCTTAACAAACCACTGTGATGTGCATAGCCAGGCCTCTGGCTTGTCTCTTGCCCAACAAGCTAGAGATATAACCCCAAAACAAATTGTGGGTTATTTCTCTGGCTTGCCAGAGGAGAGATAAGCCAGAGGTCTGGGTTCACATGTAACACTAAAGAAATCATGGAACAAAGGTCCATGGTTTTAGTTTGGACACTGCCCACAAGCATGCCGCTTGTCCATGTGACATGTGAACTGTGTCAGTATCACCCTTAACAGATTAGGTCAGGGGTAGCCAGTGGTCCAGACCTTTTGGGCCCTAAGTAATGTTACAAACAAACTTGTGTAATAATTCCACTGGCACCTGGGGAGCTACTTCAGAAAGAGACAATTCAGAGTACAAAAGCTGCAGGAATGCAAGAGAAATGAAGCCACAGTAAGGCAGGCCAGTTAAGCAGGCTTTCATCTGATCAGTAGCGTTCTGCCACTGCTTTCCCTTCTCTAACTTATTTATTTATTTTTATTTATTTATTACATTTTTATACCGCCCAATAGCCGAAGCTCTGCTCAAGGAAGAAAGCCCTGAGCTCCAAGCTAAATATTTGCCTGGGAGAGGTAGCAACTAACTAAAACCAACCCACAGCATCAAGGGCAAGGAAGCCTGTTCTCTTATTTCTCCTTATGCACAAACAGGCACAAGTAGGTGAATCTGAGTTATTAATTCGCTAAGAAGAGAAGTATCTCTTGAGTTTGTCAGAAAATCACTTAAAACTTCAGATCCAAGTTGAAAAATGTGTATTAAAGAAATATAATAAGAGACAAAAAGTGAAAGCAGATGGGTACTTTAAAAAAACATTTAAAAACCTGTGCTAATCTATGCTAAACGTTGGGAGAAAATAACACAGAGGTCATCTGGAGAGTTTCAGCACACACAGGGCCTTGCTAGACCATGCCGGATAAGCCGGCAGGGAGGCGGGGCGATGGTGCGCTAACTTTAGTGCGCGCCACCTCGCCTCCTACACGCACGACGCGCAGGGACTTCGGAAGCCCTGTAGCGTCGGCCATTTTGGGGGGGTTAAAAGGGCTATGTGTGCCCCGAAGCCGCCGGACAAGGTAAGTGCCTTTTTTAAAAAATTAAGCCCCCCCCCCGCTCCTGATCCCCCCCTGCCATCCCTGATGCCTCCCTGCCCACTCTTTCCCCGCCCGCCCGCCCTCTCCCCGATGCCATGCCGGTGTCCGCCCTCCCTCTCCCCGATGCCATGCCGGTGCCCGCCTTCCCTCTCCCCGATGCCATGCCGGTGCCCGGCCTTCTACCCCCCCTCTCCTGCCGGGTCCGGCCTTCCCCCCCCTGGCCCGATGGGCACAGCGCTTGTATGAGCGCTGTGCCCAGTCCGTGGCTTTTCCCGGCTACTCGTAAGTGAGTAGCCGCAAAAAGCCATGGACCTTGCTAGACGTTCCGCAGCCCCGGCCTCAGGCCGGGGCTGCGGAAAAGGCGCGCCATAAGCGAATTCGCTTATGGCGCGTTAAGGGAGGTTTCAGCGCGGCCTGACCCCGGATTCCCCTGTGTGTCATCTGGACGCACAGCAGGGAAACCGGGCCTCACAGCGAGCTAAGACCTCGTCTAGCAAGGCCCACAGTATCTTTTGATGGTTGGAGATGGCGAGTAGAGAAATGAATAAAGAACCATATTCCACATTATTTATTTATTTATTTATTTTATTTTATTTAAACTGCTCTCTGGGCAGTTTACAAATTTAAGACAATTCAAAACAAAACCATAATATAAAATACGATATAAAAGCACAACCAAGATAAAAACAGCAGAAGTGCAAAAATACAAATTTAAAATACAAATTTAAAACAGTAAAGTTAAAATTAATTTATAGACTGTGAAAATACTGGGAGAATAAAAAAGGTGCTTCACCAGGGTGGTCAGAGGTAACTGTCCAACGTGTTTCACTAATCGGATGAGTGGCACATAGGTAGAAAGACCCTGTTCTCTTAGGAGATGGGCTAGAAAAGTGTTAATTCAAAAGGAGAATGGCTATGGCTATCTCTGACAGACTTGATACATCCAAAGGTTTCCTGTTCTCAAGGACAGCCCTGTTATTTTAACACCTAAGGCAAAGTTTATATAATCAGCATAAAAGCAAGTAGTAAAACTCTTCCTAGATTTGTACTACTTCAGAAGGCAAGTGGAGAGCTACCCATTTATAATGTTCGCCCTCGGGGGACAATAAATCCCTATTGGAGAGAAAAGCAGCAATTAGGGTGACCAGATGTCAAGATGGACACAAATTCTTGACCTTCAATAGTTGTGTAAATGAGGGAATGCGCTGTTCACCATGCAACAATAAGAAAAGCTTATTGAAATCATAAGCCTCTCTTGGACAGGGATAGCTTGGCCACGGTGGTACAGGCATTGGTAACCTCAAGATTGGATTACTGCAACACGCTCTATGTGGGGCTGCCCTTGAAGCTGCTCCGGAAGCTGGAGCTAGTGCAGAATGCTGCAGCTCGGCTGTTGTCTGGAGCTGCCTCTTTCCAGCATGTAACTCCTCTGCTGAGGGAGCTGCACTGGCTGCCTATTCGCTACTGGGCCAGGTTTAAGGTTCTTGTACTTGTGTACAAAGCCCTAAACAATTTGGGACCAGGATACCTGAGAGAGCGCCTTCTCCCTTACCAACCTGAGGTCATCCGAGGGCCTGCTCCTGGTGGTTCCACATAGATCCATCCTCCGATTGGAATCCACCAGGGGAAGAGCCTTCAGCATGGTGGCTCCCCTCCTGTGGAATTCCCTGCCTCTGGAGGTCAGGCAGGCGCCAACCTTGTACTCCTTTCGGCTCCTCCTGAAACCATCTTTATTCCAAGAAGCCTTTCCTTAATATGCAGCCTTGAATCTCTGTTTTTGCTTCTTTTAATTTTGTATTAACTGTTTTATTCTGTTTTTATTTTCATTTTATCTTGTACACCGCTCCGAAATTTTGCAAGGGGGAGCGGTATATAAATATTCTAAATAAATAAATAACAATAATAATAAAAGCTGACATGGACCAGAACTGGACAGATACTGTGGATCCATCCCCTTTCTAGAGAGCCCCACACAGAATAAGGGCTATTTCATAGCTTACACAACAACAAACCTTGGTTTGCCACTGAATGTACTCTCAACAAGGAGCAGCAGCCAATATGCCTCTTTGACAAGTATTCCTGTATGATACATCTGTTTTCAAACACCTCTTGTTGCATCCACACTTTACACCGGGGGACTACAAACAGAATCTTTGCAGTACACCTACAACTGTAACGTGTAGAAAGGCCATAAGGAGATGCTTCCTGCTGAGCTTGCACTTACAAGCTGCCTCTCCTGCACTGCAGTGAATTCCTCTGCAAGGGATAAAACAGTATGAAAAATTTCCTTCTAGTAGGCAGAACTGGCTGAGCTAACCACAGCATTGGCTGGCGCGGTCAGAATTAAGCGTCTCAGGGTTTCCATTCACAATCCTAGTATCATGGGGCTTTGTAACAGATGTACAGCTTGGCTTCAGGCTGAAACTTAGCATTTTAATGTCTGGGCCTGGGAGTGAGAGATTATTTTGTAATATTTTCCATTTAAATCCGTTTGCTGTTTGTGCCACTGGGGATAGGTATGTTAAAACTGCAATAATTACAGTAACAATCAAGGAAACAAAATCTGAATCTGAGAGAGGAGGGGAGGGGAGGGGGAGGAAAATTCTACAAGCCTGAAAGATGTATAGCAATCCCACTGGAGTGAAAAGTCTTAGTGTTTAAGTCTTCTCTGATGACAAAGGTCAAAGCCCTGAAGAATATCCTTGAAAGAACAACCCTGCCCAGAAGCAACAGTGGGGAAAAACCTAGAAGGGCTTTTCCATTTATGTATTCCAAGATTTCTGTGCTGTGACTAGCTTCTCCCAAAGAGGATATGACTAAGGGAAGCTTAACATCTGAATATTCTCCATGGTCACCACTCCTATGCAGCCACATATACACTGTTGAATGAGAACCCTACACACATGCCCCCAATCCCATCACTCGTCTTCGGGCGAGTGATGGGACCCAAAGACTGGTACAGTGGGATAGGTATTTAAACCTGTATAGCCAAGCAAGTGGTTGCATGAGAAATTTCCAGATGCTCTGGTTTAAACATGCACTGTTTGCTCACAGCAAACATTCTGTCCAAGCAGATTTAGTGAGGATCACATACATTAGAGCAGGAGTTTGGAAAAAAATACAACTTACAGGGCACACACAGCTGTCACATGAACTTGTGCAGTTTATAACAACCCATTTACTACCTCTTCAACTTTTAGAAAAGCATTTCAAGTCAACACAGCTACACATTATTGAAAGGTTGTTTTCTACTCTCAAGATTTCTCCCATGCCCACATTCCTGTGATTTAAAAAGTTCTGGATTGGCTTAGGAAATGAAACAAGGCTGGCCTTAATGAGAGCCACGTTTCATATCCGGAGTCTGTGGGCTCAGTACTGAACCTGTGCCCTGTGCCTTTCCAGTGCCCTGACACATTATTAACTAAAAGCTTATTGTGGGTTATTGTTGTGCGTAATTTGTCACAACAAACAATATCCCACTGGACAACTATAAGTAACTGTCATGTGGACGATGAATCAAAGTTGACACTTACGCCTTTCTGATGGAATTAATCGATATGTTTTCTATCAAAATAGTGCAATCTCAAAGACTGAAATTTGTAACTAATGGTCTCAATTGCTATGGAGATTTTCAGTAGTTTTGTGGCTGGTGATCTCCTGTTTGTATATTCAGTACATATGGTTTGCATTTGAAGATACTACATGCTGCATATGTAACTCTGGTTGATGAACCACTTTAAATTAATCCATTCCTCCACAGTAAATTTCGTTGTACATCCCTGAACAAAAATTGTTGTATAAAGTAATAAGGGGTTATAACAGTTTTCAGTGACCTATTTTCCAACTCCATATGGTTAGCATTTAAAATAAGTGAAATTATGTGACTACAGCTGCAATCTTATACACACTTATCGGGGAGTAAGACCTATTGTACTCAGTGGGACTTATTGCTGAGTAGACATGCAGAGACATGTACTGTAGAGATTCAATACTATGCACATGTTCTTTGGAATAAGTTCCACTGAGTTCTGAGTAAATGTGCCTAGGACTGCATGACAATTATAATTTCATTGTGGTTAGAATGATCTATATCCTACTCAATTTGCCAAATGATATAGCACTGGATCCAGATGTAATCATAGAATAGATCCACTGAAATAACTGAAATAAATCCACTGAAATGTCTATTCCTAGTAGTATGACACGATAGCACTAAATCTGAATCCAATCCTATGCCAATAGGTGAATTATCAATAAATTTACCATGTTAAAGGTGTCAACTCCAGTCATACTCTAAGGAACCCTTTGGTCTTCTCCTCTTAAAGAACTAAAGCTCCATCCGACAAGCGTTTTATTGCATGCTCATTGCTGGGCAGTCAAGGAGTTTGCTCAGGTTCCTCACATGACATCACCTGCCTCCTGCGCGCCTTCTGGCCTTCCTTGCATGACAAAAAAAGCCCTCATTAAGTCCGGTTTTTTTAAAACTCCGAATTGCTGCTCTCTCCTGTTGGTTCAAAGAGAAGCAGCGCCATTAGAACAGCGGACACAATGGGCCTCATGCTCATTCTGTACTTCCTCCTTTCAAAAGAGGAAGTAACTACGGAACGAAAACACGGGTGGAGAAGCGAAGGTAGGGAGTGTGTTAACCCCAATGTGATGGAGCTCCTATTATACATATATCCTGATCTTATTTATGCAGAAGAAAGTCCCAATGATTTCAGTGGGCCTTACTTCTCTGTAAGTATGGATAGGATTGCTGCCTCAAGTTATTTATTTGCAGGGCACTTTGAAATAATGAGATCATGAAGTATTTTTAACGTAATTAGAGACACATGCCTAAATGGATTTTGCGCTACAGCTTATTAACTAATCCCCCTCTGTTAAAACAAATGAGCAGTAGTAGTATTATAAAAGGAGATTCAAACACATCAAGACACAGGAGAACCCCCTAAGGTTTGCTTAACTACCCTTCCATTGTAATTTCAAAGCAAAACAAGAGACAGTACAAATAAGACAGATCAAACAAACTCCAAACAGTAAATGACATTTTTCTTTCCCCTTTAAATAGATGATTACACTTGGGGAAGTATTTGTGTTTAATACTGTGCCCTAATCATTGCAAGTCAACGAGTTTTTAAAAGGAGAAAAATGATTATTTTGTTGAAACAAAAGTCCCACTGAAATACAATGCAAATTCATGGTTAAAAAAAAATTCAGCACTGTTTACACACACTTATTAGGATAAATGGCAGTCCCTGTTTTGTCCCTACTTTTGCCTTTGGGAAAGCCTCATTTGAATTCTTGATGTAATTCTTTTATGTGCATTGCTTTCCTTTAGCAGTCAACTCCCTTCCTGGGATCTCTAGACGTTAAATCTCAGCAATAGCGAAGAGCGCATGCACACAGAATTACTAAGGCCTCATGTAGTGCACCGTCTGCCCTTTTCGCAAAGTGCACCTGCTGAGGTACATTTTGAACTGTTGTTAATCCACGATAGGGCAATTAAGTTTTTCTAGTGCATCTTTATCCAGAATAATAATCACCCTTCTAGGAGCATGTCTAGAATGGGGCGATATCCCGGGGATCATCCTGGGATCATCCCTGTGCATACACATGACGCACAGGGGATCCCGGGAGCAGGGAGGGATGATCCCTCCCTTTCCCTGGGATATCGCCCTACCCTTTAATCCCGATTTTTCACGCTGTCTCGGGATGATCCCAAGGCTGCGGGATGTGTGGTTGGCTGTCCCGGCTTCGTCCCAGCTCCTCAGGACCTCCATGCCCATCGGGAGTGTGGGGGGGGGGGGAATGAGAATAATTTCTTTTTTAAAAAATGTACCTTTGCGATGGAGCGCTCCTGCGCTCTTTTTCAATTAAAAAAACCAAACAAAATGGTGGGCGCGACGTCCTCTTTCTCCCGGGACGTCGCGTGCCGCGTATAGACACCCTGGAACAATCCCAGAAGCAGGTAAGTCCGGGATCATCCCACCTCCCTCCGACATGCCCTGGGTTTTAAAATAGTGAGAGCCTGGTCATTGCAGAGAAAATACATATAGTATATGTTGAACCTCAGGTACCGTAGTCAAATCCAGCCCGGCTGGGATTCTAATCCAGTCCTCCAGGGTTCTCCAGATGGCCGCAGCCTTTCCTTCCCCTGGCCCCACCACCTTTCCCCCAAACATAGTCATATGATGTTCTCCCAGCTTTTGTGTAGTTTTCTCCCCATTCTACAGGGTTGAAATATCTCCCCTGAGGCTTAATTGCTGGCAGTAAGAGCTTTAAGCTACCATATGTTGGTGTTTGGCTGTACCCCCTTTTACCTTTGGCCCCACTCACCACCGGAAGCAGCCCCCAAGAGCTTCTCCAAAATTCGGCACATGGGCTGAAAGAGGTTCAACACCTCTGAGTAAGGCCTTAGCTAGACCTAAGGTTTATCCCAGGATCATCCCGGGGTCGTCCCTGCCTGCTCCTGGGATCCCCTGTGTGTCATTTACATGAACAGGGATGACCCCGGGATAAACCTTAGGTCTAGCTAAGGCCTTAGACACTTAAGGATTATCCCAGGGAAATGGAGGGATCGTCCCTGCCTGCTCCCGGGATCCCCTGTGTGTCATTTGGATGCACAGGGATGATCCTGGGGAGATCCTGGGAAAAAAAGGCAGGTGTAGAAATGGCCAAAGATCCTTCTCATTGTACATAGGTAGGATTGCTTTCTGTTCAAAGCTGCACACACAGCTGCCGGAAGGCGAACTAACCTTAGGAGGCATGGCCAGTAAGCACAGCCCCACCCTCTCTGGTTCACTGGCCATATTGTGGGCCATGTGACAACCCCAAAAGGAAACATTCCCTGTACTTGTGAGTGATGCAAGGGATTGGGACCATGAAAAGCTTTACTTAGGGTGACCATATGAAAAGGAGGACAGGGCTCCTGTATCTTTAACAGTTGTATTGAAAAGGGAATTTCAGCAGGTCTCATTTGTATATATGGAGAACCTGGTGAAACTCCCTCTTCATCTCAACAGTTAAAGGTGCAGGAGCTATACTAGAGTGACCTGATTTAAAAGAGGGCAGGGCACCTGCAGCTTTAACTGCTGTGATGAAGAGGGAATTTCACCAGGTTCTCCATATATACAAATGACATCTGCTGAAATTCCCTTTTCAATACAACTGTTAAGGATACAGGAGCCCTGTCCTCCTTTTCATATGGTCACCCTACTTTACTATTAGGACTGAAGGGATTGCTTGCCCTGGTTAAATGATTGCTGCTGTTTTATGTTAGCGTAATGATCAGTAGGCTACATCCTGGGTGCTTACAGTTACATTAAAAAAACCCCACCTATGTCTAAGAACCACTCCTCAGGCCTCTGAAGACATTCCTCTAAAGTATTTAAATGTTTATTTTCTTACAGAACTCTAGAAATTTGGTTTGGGTTCTAAACAATGGTTACCATGGTTTAGATGGTATCTGAATTAAGTCTCAGCTGAGTATGGGTATTTTTCAAGATGATCTCTACAAGTTTTCATAATATTAATCTTTTGATCGGGAAGAATTTTTTTTAAAAAAGACAGCCGAGAAAGATTAGAAAAGACAGCCTGTGTCTGCTATATCTCAGTGTGGCAGGAACTGAAACACAACGGGGTGGGGGCAGGGGGGAGTTGCGATATTTCCCCCCACAGAAAATCAGAGCAGTCTTCCGAGAGCCAACATCTTTAGAGATACTGTACCGGCTTCATCTAATAAATAAATGCATCCTATGGGACATTTGCTCCGACAACAACAGCTCTTTCAATTGATATTTGCCAAATGTGCATTTGTGATATAACACAGAAAAGTCTTCGTGAAAACAAATCCTGTGCAAATACTACCTTGAGACCTTATTTTATGTAACTCTAAGCAAACAGTTCTAGACTAGCGCTTCAGCAAAATCTGGCACAACTCCAATGTTCAAAGCACAGTTCCGTAGCAGAGCAAATAAAATGGTACGTTTTAAAGATAAAGTGATCCCCTCAAAGATGCCACAGAATTCCCATTTATTAAATCCACCTGGCAAAAAGTAATAACCCATCACTCATAAATAACCCATCATTTCATAAAAGGAATAACCCATCATTTCATAAAATTGCTGGGGCCACTGATGAATAACAAAGCTATACTGATGTCAAATGTTAGCTGTCCCATACTTCTATCCTTTAGAAAGCTCAGGACAGCTTTGGGCCAAAACAGACATTGGCCGTTTCTACACCTGCCTTTTTCCCCAGGATCAGTGGCGTAGCGTGGGGGGGCCCTCAGGGGCGGTTGCCCTGGGCGTAAAATTCTTAGGGGCGCAAAAATTTCAAAAAAAGAGAGAAAAGTAGTAATAAATAAAAAAATTAAAATCTGTGTAGATCCAACTGTGTAGACGGGGCAAATAAACGTTGCCACGTAACATTTTACAGCATTTTTCTTGTTGCGCACAGGTCAGGAAGGCCTTGCAGGCTGCATTTCCTCCCAAAAGGCCTCTCTAGCACACGCGTTGCTGCTCTGGCTACCTTCTAAGTCATCCAGAAGGAGGACAGAGCAGCGATGCATGTGCTAGAGAGGCCTGTTTGGGAGGAAATGCAGCCTGCAAGGTGATCGGTTATCATATCAAGGTCATCATATCAGCCAAGATGCTAAATAAAAAAGAATCAGGTGCACAATGCAGGAAGAGGAGGAATACTGTCAATTGAGAGAGATTTCAATGTAGATTCAATACTGTTATTGAAAAATTTGCACATATTAAAAGCAGGCAATTTTAAATAAATGTAAGTACCGGTATACTAGTATTAAATTAATTTTACTTTAAATAGATCAGTATTTTCTTAAAATATAATACATGTGCTTGGGGGGTGGTAAGGGGTTCAATACTGAACTGGTGGAAGGGACTCAGGGAGTGCTAAAGGTCCACGGATTAGGGGCACAATACTTGCCTTGCCCCGGGCGCCGGCAACCCACACTACGCCACTGCCCGGGATTGTCCTGGGATCATCCCTGTGCATGCAAATGACACACAGGGGATCCCAGGAGCAGGCAGGGACGATCCCTCCATTTTCCTGGGATAATCCTTAGGTATAGAAAGGGCCATTCTGTATCTAGCAGCTTCGTCTTTTTTCATTTTGACTTTGCATAGGGTGACCATATGAAAAGGAGGACAGGGCTCCTGTATCTTTAACAGTTGCATAGAAAAGGGAGAGGGCTTTTCGGTGGTGCCCCCCCCCCCCGACTGTGGAATGATCTCCCCAATGAGGCTCGCCTGGTGCCAACACGGTTATCTTTTAGGCGCCAGGTCAAGACTTTTCTCTTATCCCAGGCATTTAACACCATTTAACAACACTAAGTTTGTTTTTTAACGGACCCCCCAGAACTGTTGTTTTTAAATGGATACTGATGTTTTTAAACTGTTGTTTTTAAATTTTGTATACTTTTAATGTTTACAGTTTTTAACTTTTGTAAACCACCCAGAGAGCTTCGGCTATGGGGCAGTATATAAATGTAACAAATAAATAAATAAATAAATAAATGGGAATTTCAGCAGGTGTCATTTGTATATATGGAGAACCTGGTGAAATTCCCTCTTCATCACAACAGTTAAAGGTGCAGGAGCTATACTAGAGTGTTAAAAGAGGGCAGGGCACCTGCAGCTTTAACTGTTGTGATGAAGAGGAAATTTCACCAGGTTCTCCATATATACAAATGACACCTGCCGAAATTCCCTTTTCTATGCAACTGTTAAAGATACAGGAGCCCTGTCCCCCTTTTCATATGGTCACCCTAAAGTAATGTCTGTTTTAGCCCATACATGGGGTTCCCTGTGGATCTCCCAGCCAAGCAGTGTTCGGATTCATCCTTCCTTAGCTTCACCAGTGCTATAGGATTAGATGCAGTGCCGACACAGCCACGGAGACAAACTGGATCTGCCTGGGGTGCCAGCTTCAACCAGTGACACAGATCTACATGTTTGGAGAAGGACCTTGGTGCTCAGACCACCTTGTCAATGCTTATTAGTGAATTGTGGATTCAAACCTCTTTTATTAATGGTGCTCAGTAATCTAGGGTTAGTATTTAGTCCAAATTTAGTTCAGATTAGCTGAACACAAATAGCTAAACACCGGCACAATAGCTAAATTACTTCGATTAAACATTGGAACTGTATAATAGTATCCTGGTCAACTCTCAATTATTTTGTGCACCCTTTTAATGCTGCTGTGCATATATGAATTCTTCTACCTGGAAAAATGATTTATGTATTTTCACTGGAATGTGATAATCTCTTCATTAAATTGGTTGCTATTTTAAACCAAAACTTTCATCTATTTCAGAGGTAACTGCATTTGAGCCCCCTTGGAAAACTGTCTACATAAAGATGAAAGGGATCTATACATAATTACTGTTTACTTCGACTAAAGTGTGCGGTTTTAATAGATGTTCTTGTATGGCTATTTGAACCAATTTTTTTTAATACTGTCACTCCAAGAATTTCAAGGCACCTTACAAAAATTAAAACCTAATCAACATCTAAAGCCATACAAACAACAGCAAGACAATAAAAACAGGAAACACTGGCTGTGGCTGGGTTTGCACAACTGCAAGGCGAAGCCATGCAGCATGGCGTGTTTTCCTCCACCCCGGCACATGCCTGCCATTTACTCAATTAACCACACCACATTGCTGGTTGTGGTGTCGTCTGAACCCAGTGCACGGCACAACAGAGGCGACTTCTAACCCACCCCACAACCCGTGGCTTGTAGTTGTGGAGAAGCCACCCTCGCCACACTGCGCACCAGGGCCAAATCTAGACCAAGCAGGATATAACAATCTGAAAATGGTTTGAAAACAACATATGGAAAGTGTCACGGGCCCTAAAAATTGTCAACGCCATTATAAACTGTAATAAAGCAGTAGTATAGATCCTGCCCAGGTTCATCACAGAATCACAGAATAGCAGAGTTGGAAGGGGCCTACAAGGCCATCGAGTCCAACCCCGTGCTCAATGCAGGAATCCACCCTAAAGCATCCCTGACAGATGGTAGTCCAGCTGCCTCTTGAAGGCCTCTAGTGTGGGAGAGCCCACAACCTCCCTAGGTAACTGATTCCATTGTCGTACTGCTCTAACAGTCAGGAAGTTTTTCCTGATGTCCAGCTGGAATCTGGCTTCCTTTAACTTGAGCCCGTTATTCCGTGTCCTGCACTCTGGGAGGATCGAGAAGAGATCCTGGTCCTCCTCTGTGTGACAACCTTTTAAGTATTTGAAGAGTGCTATCATGTGTCCCCTCAATCTTCTCTTCTCCAGGCTAAACATGCCCAGTTCTTTCAGTCTCTCTTCATAGGGCTTTGTTTCCAGACCCCTGATCATCCTGGTTGCCCTCCTCTGAACACGCTCCAGCTTGTCTGCGTCCTTCTTGAACTGTGGAGAACACAGCAACACAGCAACACAAATAAAACACAGCAACTGACCATGTAGCACGCCAAATGGTGGGCACATGCAGGACCAGGGGAAACAACCCATACTGCATAATCATGTAAAACTGTCCAGTGTGTCCAAAATCCACTATTAAAAATAGATCAATTGTATTGTTGTGTTTGCAGATAATGATAAGGCAGAATATGCACACACAGTATGAGTATATAAGCATTGCAGATTTATGAAATGCTCTTAAAACTTAAAGCATATGTCCCTGGAATCTGGCTGCTGGATGGAACATCAATAGAACACTTTGTAAAGATAGCAAAGTCACATCCTCCCACCACCCACATTTTCTTTGAAAGGGGAGATAGTGTTCACAAGGGCTTTACTCTCTTAGCGAGAGACTAAAGGCTGTCATGTGTATCCGAAGACTGCTGATTGCGTCCTCAACCAGTTTTAAAGCAGCGTGTCTCAAAATACCACAGCTGGTAATGACTTATTTCACGCCGGGTCCTTCTGCTATTTCTGTCACAGGAAAAGGAGCATTTCCCCAAAGAGTGTCATTTACCTATGATGCTGAGATTGACCCATATACGCTACGTCATGACATAACTGAACATCTTTTTCTCTTCATACTCCTATTATACACACTGCAATAGGCACAGTACTTGTGTTCTAACAGTCTGTACAGGCTGCTAGTGAGAACTAAAAAAAAATCCTTAATTTGGTGTTTATCTGTTGTTGATTGAAACCATTTGGTTGGCATAATTTAAAAAAAAACTGGGTTTTTGGTTCCCAATTGGGGGGGAAAAGTTCTAATAAGAACCAATATGACTCTAGAAGCATCCCAGGATATAGGGGATACACACTCTCTAGTGGGATATATCCCTGGGAAATGGAAATTAGCAGATGGATTCAGATAATGGTTCAGCAGAGGCTGCCAAGCACATAATACTACGGAATTGGAAGTCCACCAATAACACAAGCATTGATAAATGGATCCAACTCTAAACTAGGTAAAGAGTACAAGTTTTACATATTAAGGGAAACATTTCTGGAGATGTATGTGGAATGAAATGGACTAACGCCACTGCCAGCAAATGCTACTGCATGACATGTGACATCTCACTATACAGCCGTTCCCTGGTTCGCTTCGAACGATGGAGAATGTGAGCTTGCGAAGGGAAACAGAATTAAGCATCGACACCAGCCTCGCAATGAATGGCTCATCTACACCTGCAGCCCTTTGGGAGTGGGGAAGAACAATCACGGAGTTTTCCACTTCCTGGATCGTCCCTCAGGGGCCACACGCCAACAAGTTGTCCAGGAAGTAAAGAGGGATCTTCCGAGGCGCCATTTTTCTTTTAAAGAAAAGGAAAAGGAGGCAATTGCGCAGGCGCGATCCTGCGTGAAGGTGAGATTTTTAAAAACACACACAAGAAACTTGGCACTGGAAGACGCCAAGCACCATCTTAAAGATGGCGAGAATGCTCTCCCCCCCACCCTCGATGTCCACAGATGCCCCCCGCACAGCTCCGTGCCCGTTTCCTGAGTCCTGCTACTCGTGGGGAAAAGGGAGGACCCCGGGAGGGAGAGCCACACTGCCTGCAGAGCTCGAGATGGTCCCAAGACAGTGGGAAAAGTGGGACAAATGCAGTCCCAACTATCCTGGGAGAACTGAGCGCTCGTCCCCGGTACATCCCAGGATTGGCTGTGCATCATTTGGACATGCAAGGATGACCTTGTGACCACCCCAGGATAAATGGTAGGTGTAGAATAGGCCCAAATTCACAAAACAAACTAGCCCACAAAACCTTTACTAGCCCACTTTTAAACAAATACCACTGCTATTCCTCTGTACCGGCATACGGATGACCTGAAAGGAACAAACAACCCACTCTCTTCTGGTTTACAAAAGTTTCTCTATCTGGTCACTGGAAGAAATTCTTCCTTGCCTCAGACAACCGGTGAATTATGCATCATTGGCATTTCAGCTAGTTTTGCACTGAAACCAATTTCAGCAGATCTCAAATACTCCTAACACCAAGTCACTTTGTAAGACAGAGAAATGAAACCTGCTTAAATAATCATCTGATCTAGGGGGCAGAAGGGTGACAAACCTGAAAGGAAGCTCCATTTGCATGCCTCAACATCCAAAGGACTAGATTCTAGTCAACACCTGTTTGTCATCTGAGTTATGCAGCACCCAGAATTGCAGCCCCGCCCACGGCAGTATCTGCTATTGTTTATTTGCACACATTAATTCCTTAAATGTACAGTAAGTTAAAACTAGGACTTACCTTTCACTGAGTCTGTTCTTAAAAGAATAACCTTCTCTGGCAGGGTAGCAAAAACAAACAAACCTTGGTCAAGGATCAACTGTGTATTTACCTGCCAGATAACTTACTGCTTAGCTTCACGCAGGTTAAAGAGAATGTCAAGATGATATGCCTGCTTTCCCCTCACCTGCTGTGACACAGGCCTTAGCTAGACCTACGGTTTATCCCGGGATCGTCCCAGGGTCATCCCTGTTCATGTAAATGACACACAGGATATCCCGGGAGCAGGCAGGGACGACCCCGGGATAAACCTTAGGTCTAGCTAACGCCTAAAACAGTGAAATCAAAGTAGACTACTGAGAATTAACTTCTAAGCATTTATTTATTTAAGGGCTTAGCTTCCCAGGGTAATTATTGGGATAATTATGAAATAATAAATACAGAAATGTCTTGTAGCATCTTCAGAGAGCGTTTCCCTCCCCACAATCCATATGCAGTTAGAAAGCAGGACATGGTGGCAAGCTGCAGACAGACAAGAGGCTATGGTGGCAGTTTTCACAGCAACATATTGCATCTCCTTCAGAAGACCTACTTTAGCACTTGATGACTTCAAGCTCTACCATTCTAATTCTTTTTAAAAAAATAACTGAGACAGAGTAGATAATAGGAGTACTTGAAACACTGATAGAAATGGCATTATTGAGCTGTGTGTTGAGAGAAAGGTGTCATTCTGTCCACAGACGGGCATGGGTGAATCAAGGCACTCACTTTCACTGCTTTAAAATTCTAAGCTACCTCCACATTTAAGGTGTAAGCAGGGTAATAAGAACAGGCCGTTTCCTGGCTCAAGTGCAGCACAGTCCCACCCCGATAACAACCACCAAGCCTCCTAAATCCACTTCATCATCACATTCCAAGGATTAGGGAGCAATCTGGAAAAGGGCTCAGGACCTTTATCTAGCAAGAGCCCAGACTGGCCAGGCAAAATTCTCTTGGACAACTTCCCTCCCCACCACCATGTGTCATAGAATCATAGAACAGTAGAGTTGGAAGGGGCCTATAAGGCCATCGAGCCCAACGCTCTGCTCAATGCAGAAATCCAAGCATTCCTGACAGATGGCTGTCCAGCTGCCTCTTGCAGGCCTCTAGTGTGGGAGACCCCACCACCTCCCTAGGTAATTGGTTCCATTGTTGTACTGTTCTGTCAGGAAGTTGTTCCTGATGTCCAACCAGAATCTGGCATCCTGGAATTTGAGCCTATTAGTCCGTGTCCTGCACTCTGGGGTGATTGAGAAGAGATCCTGAACGCCACATTACATGTCCTGGCTTCTCCTTGATACTTCCTGCTCCAAAAGAAATCCACACCTGAGTCTCATGACATCTTTTGGCCTTTCTGAGGGTTGAGTGACTGCACGCCCCAACTACATTGTAACCTTTCCAGAATACTCCACCTCTTTTTGATAACAGTACCACTTTATCCCTCTCCTCATGTTGTAGGTAGGACAAAAAGCCAGGCTCTTAGGAAGACGATCCCTCCCTTAAAAAAAAAAGCCCTCAAAAGACGTGTGTGTTTTAGCACAGGAAAGAAGGAGTAGCACACAGCCCCTAGCAGAGTTTTGGTTTTTTATCCACACAAAAGAGAGATCGGGAGAGATCATTTCATGGGGAGAAGCCATGTGTTTATTTATTTGAAATATTTCTAGGCCCCCTGCCAGGGAAGTATACCTTCCTTACTGGTGTTCACCATGTTTTAAAAATGGGCAGTCCTGTATAATGGGCAGTCCTGTATTGTATAACATGAAAGTACCATGCCTTCAAAGTTTAAAATGTAAATGAAAACAACAACAATCCTTCAAAAGGCTTAATTTCAAAATGCCGTGGGCATGTACTATGGAGGAGGGAGAGGGGCAGGAATTGTCCTGCTCTTCAATATCCAATAGCAAGCTAGTATGGTGTGATGAATAGACATTTGGGCATGTCTTCAGTTACATGGTTCCCAAGCTATTGAGGGCTGTAAAAGGTGTACATCTACATTTTGAATTGGGTTTGGAAGTGTACAGGCAGGCAACCACGCTCTTTAAAAACTGGCGAAATATGGCCAAAATGAGCTGTGCAAGTCAAAATTCTGGCAGCTATATTCTGTACTAACTAGAGACTTCTGAATCACCTCTAAAGGCAAGTCAATGTATAACGTGCAGCAATAATCACCCTGGAGGTTATCAAAGCATAGACAACTGGAGTCTTGGCCCAGGAGACTTGGGTTTAAATCCCAACTCAGCCATGAAGTTGTTCTCCTTCAGCCTAACCTAACAGTAAAATGGGATCACCGCCATGAGCTCCATGGAGGGAGGGTAAGATACAAATTTGATAAAATGAATAGTTGCCCATAACATTGACTGCCACACACTATACATATTGTAAACACACTAGAAATAAATGTGCTATCTGGGGGGATTTTCCCAGGAGGAACAGGAGACTGAGATTTAAATGTCATGGAAATGCTGGGGAAATTTGCAAGAAAAGTGCAATTTAGAGCAACAAATATGAAAAGTATGCAATTATTGCACAAATAATATAATGTGCCAAACAGCTGTTTTTTTAAAATCTGCTGATCTTTTACATGTACAGGATGAGTAGGATGGCGTGCACGCAGACCCATATAGAAGGAGACACAGAACAACAAGCTAAAGTTGAATTGAGAGGAGAGCAGAGGAGACGTTGGACTCAGATAAAACCGTCAAATAATGAATCCACTTAAGTAACAATTTAGAAAATCTTGTAAAGCATTGGATTATGGCTGACTGATACATTTTCAGAAGTTGTCACAAAAATGTCCTCTATATCGGAGGGGGGAAATGTAATATGTTATGGGATCAACCAACAAAGAAAGCTCAGGAGAGAAAAAAGAGAAGCTTAAATAGCCTAAAATAACATTAGCCCCCAAGCGGGTTTGAAACTTTACATATTCATTTAGAACAGGAACATAGAAATCACTGTCACAAGCTCAAATAATTAAAAGCAACTAAGGCCACATGACGCACAGGGGATCCCGGGATCAGGGAGGGATGATCCCTCCCTTGCCCTGGGGATCTTGACCTCCCCTTTAGGCCCGTTTTTTTCCACGGTCCGAGACCGAGTGTGGCCGAGCACCGCAGTTTGTCCTGGCTCCTCGCGGTTCCTCGCGAGGAGCTGGGACGCGCACACGGGGCGCAGAGTTCCTCAGGAGCACTGCGTCCACCGGGGGTGGGGTGAGGTGAGTGGGGAATATTTTTTTTAAAAAAATAAATCTACCTTTTGCACACGAGTTCTCGCGCGCTGCTGGCTCTTTAAAAATAAAAAATGGCGGGGCGCGACGCCTCTCCCTCTGCGGTCATGACGCACCATGTGTAAACAGAAGGGGGATCTCTCACCCCTCTATCGCGCACTAACAGGTAGGTCTTGCTAAGGCCTAACATTGTCTCCTTGAAACACCACAAGCTCTACAAACTCAAAGTAAATAATGTCCATTTCAAATCTGGAAAAGACGTTTCAACAGCAGTTACGACCATACTCAACTGTATTTTTTAAAAAGAGGAAGAGGAAGAGGAAGAGGAAGAGGAAGAGGAAGAGGAAGAGGAAGAGGAAGAAGAAGAAGAAGAAGAAGAAGAAGAAGAAGAAGAAGAAGAAGAAGAATCTATTAGGATTGTCACCTTTTTCCTGGCAGGGCTCTTATGAATCTTTAACCACTAATGATATACACAGAAATTCAACCAATATATCTTTTTGTCCACACTGAGAGATGATGTGATGTGAAAGGCTTTACCTTCGGCATTTTGACTGTCACACAGCAGTTAAAAATCACAGGAGTCCAGCTTCTCTACTGCTCCAAATCCAAGTAGCCTGCCATGAAACTTTCTGGGTCTGTCTAGAATTAAGATGGATTACAATGGGGATTGGAAGCTTTAGCAGAATTTGGCATTTTCACTATTTACATATCAAATCTCCACGGGACAACATCTGTGTATGAGATAGTTTGCTCAGCTACTTTTGGACAGCAATTTCTGTGACATTCCTGTCTCCTAGGTGAACTTCCAGTCCCTGAGACAGGAAAGTATAAGAGAAACACACCAGTTTGGACACCTGTGCAGTGTACAAAAGCTCCAAAAGGTATGGAGCAATCTAGTGGTAACATCCATCTGTGTCAGAAGCACGAGGCCTCCGTGTAACTGCAGGTTGTGTGAGCTGGATTGGGACCTATCTGGCCATGCTTGCTGGAGATGATATGAGCTGATTTCTGTTTTTAGAGTTATTGGCATCAACTCTTGTTTTCATACATGAAGCTAAAAGTGTCTTTGAACATGTCTTGTACTATTTGTACACATGTGGGAACGTTGTTAATTCAGGGCAGGAACCAGACAAGAATAGAAGACATTTTTTAAAAAAAAATCAAATATAAAACAGTGCAAGTTTTACATTCAAATTGCACACCAAGAAAAGCCATTTAAATTACACTTTGTGAAATAACCCAACATTTGGAATGCTTTCAGCATATGTTAAAAATAGGTTATGTGTTGAGCATTCCAAGGCCTGGAGCATTTCCTCTTTTAAACAGTTGAGTCCAAGCAGAGAGGAATCTCCATGTAAATGCAGCACCAATGACAGAGCAAACTAGTCTAGTGCAGAAGCTCTTCTGAAGGCAGAATAACAGGCTAATTGTGGGGGCGGGGGACATGGCAGAAATTGCAGAGGAGAATCAGCAGACTCTGGATGAAGTGATTATTTGGATCCTTTCCAATCTGGGTTCAGGCTGGGTTTTCCGACTGAGGCCATAGCTAGATGGGGCGAAATTCCAGGGCAAACCCCAGGATCATCCCTGTCCGTCCACGATGAAAGCCATATGGAAGCAGGAGCCACACCAAGCAGGATATAGCAGTATGAAAGCGGTGTGTGGTATGTGTCAATGGGCCACAACAGTTGTCAGTGCACTATAAAGCAGTAGTGTGGCTCCTGCCTTTTATATACCACTTTCATAGTAGAATATCCTGTTTGGTGTAAATTAGGCCCAGGAGTTTGGGGGTTGGGTCTCATAATTATGCTGATGACAGCCAGCTCTGTCTCTCTTTGTCAACTCATGCCAAGGACACAGAGGTTCATCAGATGAGCGTTTTATTGCACACTCACTATTGCTCACTTACAGATGTGTGCGCATCCTTTAGGCGACAACGTCTGCTTCCTGTGCACCTTCCGCTCCTTCCACTTGCTTTTTCGTAGCAAAATATACCCCTTTCAATCCGACTGTTTTTCACACAAAAAATATAAGGGATGTGCCCGATCTCCTGCTGTGTGCAGGAAAAACGACAAGATAAAAACAGCCTCTGAATGGGCAACATGGTCTTTGTTTACTTCCTCTTTTCCCTCTGGGAAGAATGAGAAAGTTATGAGGGATAAAAGCAGGGGCGAAGAAGCAATGGTAAGGAAACATGATTTCCCCTTGTGTGATTTTCCAAGTGATTGTCCTGAACCATTGTCTGGATATGGGGATGGTTTAGGTGTGGAATAGCAAGCTGAGGTTCAATCCAGGCAAAATAAATGTACTGTTGGTCATCAGAAAAGCTAAACTAGGATTGGAGATACAGGCCCTTTCTACACCTAAGGGTTATCCCAGGAAAATGGAGGGATCGTCTCTGCCTGCTCCTGGGATCCCCTGTGTGGCATTTGGATGCACAGGGACGATCCAGGGATGATCCCGGCCCGGGGGGCGGGGGGAGGCAGGTGTAGAAACGGCCACAGTCTGTTCTGGATGTGGTGGCACTACCTCTGCGGCTTGGAGGTGCTTTTGGACCTGACATTGCTCCTGGAAGGTCCAGTAGCTTTTGCTGTCAATTTTGCCAGATTGTTTTCTAGTATGTGCTTTGTTGACCATATTACACTTATTAACTATCCCAGCTGCCAATTTGTTTCTGGGCATGATGTTTATCTCTAAAGCCCTGGGGCCAAGTGATCCGAAAGGACACCTCTTACCATATAAACCTGCCCGATGTTTAAGATCTGCCCATAGATTAAGGATTTTATCATGCCCTTGACCAGCTTTACCAGGTGTGTTTGTCTGTGTGTTCGGTCTGTACGATGCCCTCTTCCACTCGTGATCCTCCCACGTTATCCCACAGCTTCTTCCATATTTTCTCTTACCACAGAAAATCCATTAAGGCAAAAAAGACAGAATAATTACACAACAGCTTCTAATTAGTAGCCCTAGGAGCCGTCTGTCTGGAAGCACACGTAGAGGGAGGAAGACGCCCCAGCACCTCAAAGTGGGATGAGGATGAGACAGATCCTAGCCGTGCAAGTGGCCAGCAAGTGACAGACCTCTACATGTAAGTCATCAAGGTCCCTAGAGACTGTCTCTCTCTATTAACCTAAGCTGTGTTAGGCTGAACAAAGCTGTAGGGGAGCCACAGAGATTAGCTAAAAATAGTGAAAGAGCCACAGAGGAAGTGTCTTGCACTAAACACTTTAGGCAGGCGAAGATAAAACTCTGACCCAGATGACCAGGTAAGTAAAGTGTGCAATGGACTTCCATTTGTAAACTGTGTTAAGAATTTCTCATAATTTATTATTGAGATGGAGAAGTAAAAGGCAACGTATAACTCCTGTTAAAAAAAGAGATTTGTTCATTTGCTATGTTCCGTCCCCCACCCCCATGGTAGAAGGGAATTTGTGCTTCTGTAAACCGCTTGTTTTTAATTCACTGCCTAATCCTCAGGATGCATGTAAACAAGGCATTTTAAAAGCACATGCAGAGAGAAGAATGAAAGAGGCCATTCAATTATGCTCCAACAACTTATTAAATAACAACAAAAATTAAGTGCATGGGACCACCAGTTTAACTAGTTATCCAGAGAAAATCTAAAGGCAGACCTGCTAGAAAGCTTCCCACAGGCCCTGTTCAGGAGACACCTTAAACCACAGTGGTTAAGGCTTTTTGGTTAACAAAAAAAGCCTTAACCACCGTGGTTTAAGGTGTCTTCTGAACAGGGCCATACTCTCTCACAATTTTCACAGCATGAGGCCTGTCTATTGCAGCCCACTTCCTATTTGCACACTACTAAGGCAATTCTAAATACCGCTTGTCCCAGCCCTTTCTCAAATCTTTGTGGGAATATCTAAGGGCTGTCCAAGCCCATCAAAAAACAGGCCAGAAAAAAAATGGCCTCCTATTGTGCCTTTAAGAGAGGCATAGTGTGAGGATATAAGCAGATAAAGCTTTCAATGCTTTGGAGCTAAACATTACCACCTACTAATTTCTGCAGATCAAACTGTTGTTAAAGGGGCAGATACAGGAGCAGGTTCAAATGTTGGCCACCTAGGAGGGGACAGAAGAATGCCTGTGTCATTCCTCCTTCTAGATTCAGAAGTTTCTAGTGTGTGTAGTTGATTTTCCCAGCCTGCTGCAACCAACAAGCCGGTCAGCAACTGCATGCACACCGGCATTTGAAATTCTCTCAATGCATAAACTGCTGAGAGAGTAAACGCCTTGTGTATTTCAGCCGTCAAACCCAGCAAGGAAAAGCAGTAATAAGTACAAAGAAGAAATAGACAAAAGGGGATGAAGAGAGTGAAAAACGGGGGATACATAAATATCTGTGGAACAGTGAATTGGTTTCAAAGTGTGGTCACACCATAGATTTGTATGAAGGCATTAGGATAGAGGCAGCTTTGACTTGTCTCATAATGATCCCAAACATTTATTTTCTATTTCTTTCCTAATGATCCCCAATATGAAATTTGTTTTTTTCATGACAGATGCATCAAGCTAGTCCCCACTATACCAAGATGTCTTTCCTGGTCAGTTACCTGCTTCTGTACTTTTTTACTGGCTGTATTCAGTGTCAATTTACATCAGCTCAGGGCCTTCAAGAATTCTTTTTGTGTTGTGAGTGTATGGGCTTCTGTCTTCTGGATTTTTAAGACTCAGGAAGCAAACACATGCAGCTGTTTTTCCTGGAGGAAAGAATCTTATGTAGTCATACTGTCCTGGCTGCTTGTCCCTGTTTGGCAAGAGAGAACAGCCCAAGGAGGGGTGGACAAGGAGTCTCAGTGCTCCCAAAGGCTACATATTTCTCTCATGGCTCCTGCCTGATAGCTGAGAGATGCCTTAAACCCAGCAGGGAAGGGTTCTTGTGAGATTATAAATGAATCCCTGTGTGATGCTCAGAACTTCTTGGAATAAGAGCACGTTACAAATGAAATAAATAACATTTGGTAATGACAGTAGAATATGGTAGGAAGTCAGTTTCTTTAATAGGTTAGTAAGAGAAACTGCTATCAAACAATATTACCAAGAGACGAAGTATTCACACAAATTGGTGGAGCTCTGCATGATACACCCTTGCACCGGTTTCCTTTCCTTCCAAATTCAGGACTTTTAAAATCTGTCTCAGTTGTTCTGGCATGTCTGGGAAAAGATGACATTGGGGAGTGAATATTATCTTTCCTTGGCCTTGTTGTTTTCAGTTGACTAGATAGCGCTTCTGCCCTCTGAAAAAAGAGTGACAGTCACGGCTTGTATATCTGTACACAGATGACAACTGTTTCCATTACCTTTCGCTTCAGCCTTTATCGTGTTGAATGGAATATGCATGTGTCTTGTCATATAGCACCTGACAGTACCATACATGCTGTCAGCTCAAAATATGTGGCGTTGCACAGCATCACAGCACATTGAAAGAGGCAGCTCTGCCAGGCCAAGAACCTCACTTTCCATTTACAGCCAGAACTCCATCTGAACAGAACCGAGTGCATCTGCTAAACAGCTGCAATTCTAAGCTTATTTATTTATTTATTTATTACATTTTTATACTGCCCAATAGCCGAAGCTCTCTGGGCGGTTCACAAAAATTATGCTTAGAATTATTGTGCTGCTGCAGTCAGTGGGACATGTATACGTTCAGGCTGTGAGAATGCTTCATTACAACAACGCCTGGACCAAAACCAACTGCGTGGTGCTGGTTTTGCCAACAAGATCTCATGAAACTGAAGTCCGATCAGGCTTGGTCTATCTCGCCACTTGATCTTACTGTACTTGTCCTGTTTGTCAACACAACATCCTAACTAATGAATGGCCATGAGCCAAATACCACTCTCAGTTACAATCATGGAAGGAGTTGGGAGGAAGGAGGGAACGTTTAAGGTCAAAAAGCTAAATTGAATCCACGCTCCAGATTTGGAGTTTCTGGGCTGGCATCACAAGGCAATTAAGTTATTAAAAGAGATTGTGTCTTGTTTGCAATGTTCAAGCTCAGTAGCTTTCAAAATTCTAGGAATCCTTTCTATGTTGATTTGTCAGTCAATGCCCTCCATACATCTACTGCAAAGTCTCTTTGCACTGTTGAGGATTGTGATATGCATTCTAGGGATGCACTCCACATTCATGGGAGGTGCTGGTAGACTCATTCTCCAGATAGTCTGTAGCAAGTAAAATGTATTGGATGTGAAGAGAAGATCAATAGCGGCAATAAAGCTATCTTTCAGAGAACCTCTCATATGTGTGAGGTACACAGTGTGAAAACCACTGCTCCAGTTCTACTAATTGTCCAAAGCCATAGCGAGACCTAAGGTTTATCCCTGGATCGTCCAGAGGTCAAACCTGTTCATCTAGGTGACACACAGGGGATCCAGTGCTTACGCAGGGGCAAACCCTGGATGATCCCAGGATAAACCTTAGGTCTAGCTGTGGCCTAAGTTTCTTTTTTTAAAAAATTGACCCATATCCTATTTTAATTCAGCATAATTCATGATTCTGTAATACAAAGGCTTAGTTCTCACTGAGGTGATTGGTAATTGATGGGTGCTCTAAGTGCCTGACAGGGGGTTCTGCCTAATGAAATAAAAAGAGCTGAGAGCCAGGGGGTGGGGTTAGAGGTGTGTTCACTTCGAGCTTAGATCCAGGGGGCGGGGTTAGAGGTGTGCCTTTGTCAGGCACTCAGAGGCCCCATCCAGCTTAGAGCTGGAGACAGGAAGTGGAAAGTTGTTAGGCTTTGTGCTTGTGCTTAGCAAGTGCTGAGAGAAAACAAATCCCAGGCTTTTGCTGAACGTTAAGGTGGGGGCAGAATTCATCCCATCTCCACCGCACCTCCAGGGTTGGGAAGAGCGAGCCTCAAACTTGTCTCTCTCACTAGAGTCTAGCTGAACCCTTGCCATGGCGAGGTGGGCAAACGCACTTGCAGAGAGCCCAGTTCGTAGAGCTCTACTCTGTCCCCAGCCCCAAGTTGAAGAGTTGAGCAGAGCATTTTTCCTGACCCTGTGCTGTATTTCAGATACACAACACAAGGTCACGGTCAAGACCCTGCTCTTCAGGGGAGGGGGTGGTATCTTGGTAGCAGCAAGTTCTGAGTTCACCTAATGCTAGCCAAAGTTCAGCATCTTTGGTGTGGAGCAAATTTTTTTGTACGAAGGAGCATTCAATTATGTGAACCCCCAGGACAGTCCAAGGTGGTTCAGTACAGACCTTCGTGAGAACTAGGCCATTACAGAAGTCCTTTTTCTTCAGAACACCACAGATTCATGGCACCCCTTAAAAAGGACCCAGCAGACCTACTGCTATTACCCTTTCCATTGAGTTATAATAATAATTTAGCATTATTGTTGCATGACTCCATCTTGGAAGTTGCAGCTACATGGATGCTTCAGATTCATTATCTCATTAATACTTACAATGACCCTGTATGGTAGGCCAGTTTTGCATAGCAGGAGAGATAGTTTAGATTGAGGAATAGTGACTTGCCTGGAGAATTGACGGCTGAGAAATTTATATGGGACGCAACCTGGCTGATATCTTTAACTTGGTGCCACCACACTACAAGCTCTCAAATTGTCTTTGTAGACAACAGAAAATCTGCGGAGCTTGCCGCCGGAGAATCACGAGGTAAACATGGTGCGGCTTTAGCCTTTCAGTATCTTGTAATACAAGATTAACATTCCCTGAAAACTCGCCAGTTCACATGCCATGTGGAATCCATGTAGTTGCAACTTCCAACACGGAGTCATGCAACAAGGAGGCCTTTCCCTAGCTGGATTTGCATCCCCGGGCTGGAAGGTTCTGCAATAAATACATTCCGCTGCCGTCTTGCCTTTCTGTCTGCATACATATTCACATCAGAGAAGCATTACTCTTTCTGTGGATGCGTCGTATCTACAACATTTAGCCTCAAAATACACTCTATTCCAGAAACACAGCTCAGTCCCGTAGATCGTAAGTCAGACTTTCAGATAAATATAGCTTCATATTTTATTCCAGAACCATGGGTGAAAAAGAAATAAACAAACTGATGTCATGGCAAAGGCATTGGTTTACTCTTACATCTTATTTCCAGATCTATCCCCTTAGGCATCCCATATACTGCGTAATTTTGTCATCACAGGCACTCATCTGAGCTGCCGGTCAATGGGGTAAGAATTCAAGATGGCAGCCAAGTTAACCTTTCCACAATATTCTATTAGAAAAGCAAACTGCATCATGTTGCCAATAGTTTTACAAAGTTTAGCTCTTGCGCAGACGCAAAGGATGGAGCTTAGACAGAGCTGATGGAGAAGGGCCATCCAGAGCCTGTGGCATCTGGAGTATACTGGTTTTTCCTACCACAATAACTGACAGGACACAGTTCACTGGTCAAATCAGTAAAATGCCTGCTGCTTGGCAACCCTGTGTAGGCTGCAAGCAAGAATGTGCATTTACCAACTGGTTTGCTTTTAGTTTCAGTTAGAAGAACTTCTTGAAGTTCTACTAGGTTGTGGCAGACAAAACAAAATCCATCTCTTTAGCTACTGAGGGATTGTTGGACATTATTTTCTTCCCAGGGTTGTCACTGGGGAGAGATTGGGACTGGACCACAGACTTCTTTCCCCACACTCATTCCTTCTCTCCACAGGAAGAAAAACTGAATGGTAGATTTCATGGTAATCTGTTGATTCATCACCCCTAATCCTGACCTAACTAAAGATTACAACATAATCCTATACATGTCTAGTCAGAAATACTGCAATTGGGACTAAGCCCAATTGAACAATAGTCCAACACATTTAGAGGGCAGGAGGCTGGGAAAGACTGCTCTATCCCTTCAAGATAAAAGAGACAGAAGCATCTACAGGGCACTAGTGGGAAATAATATAAGCCAGTTTTCTCCATCAAACTGAGGGCCTTGCTAAACCTACCTTAAAATCAGGGTGTGTGGAGGGGCCAGCCCATGCTAGAAGTAGCACAGGCTGTCGCTCCTAGACACACTTCCGACGTGACGGGGTAAAGAAAAGCCCCATCGTGTCACCCATTTTGTTTAAAATCTTAAAGGGGCGGGTGTGCAGGAGTGCACAAGCGAGTAAGATAGGGATTTTTAAAATTAAAAACAGAGTTCCCCGCCCCCCTGCCCCCGATTTCCCCACCCTGGCCATGATTCCCCTCCCCCACGATCTCCAGTTTCCCCCATCCCCCATGGCTCTGATTCCCCCCATCCCCCACAATCTCCGATCCCCCCATCCCCCATGGCTCCGATTCCCCCCATCTCCCACGATCTCCGATCCCCCCCATCCCCCGTGATCTCCAATCCCCCCCGCCCGTGATCTCCGATCCCCCCATCCCCCCTGGCTCCGTTTCCCCCCCCATCTCCCCATATTGACTTGCTTCCAAGTAAATATGCATAGGATTCAGCTGTGCATTTGTTTCCATGGGTGTTAAATGATGAAACATAACAGTTACTGGAGCTGTGATCATCTAGATTTGAAATGCTAACTCATCTCCCAGGTAACATCATTATCTCTGACCTAGCAGATGATTCTTGGTGTCATGCTTTCATGTCAGTGCTGTGTAGCGATGCAGAATACCTTTCAACACATTTATTTGCCTCATATTTGGTCCATGATGTCATGGCAAGGATCCAGCCCTAGGGAGTGGCTTCACTTACTCAATGTCGTACTCATGTCAGTGCACCTCATCAAATGTGAGGCAGATCTGAAGCATTCAGTATATGTCCCATTAAAATGTTAAAAATGTATTGTTTAAATTCGTAATAAACTTACTGCCTTTAACAAAATACTCAGAAGTGAAGGTTCTGCTCATTTCCTGCCCTTTGCTGTGGGGCAGATGGCAATTGGCTACCTTGCCACCTACAGGAGCTGACAAAAAAGGGAGAAACTAGGACCCAGGACTAAGCTGCCTCCTGATTCTTGGGGGAGGTGAGGGAAATGCTCACACTGGGTACCAAGGGCATGTGAAAAGTTTTGTGTGTGTCAAAGAGATGTGCAGGTGCTCTCTATTGTGTTGCCAAGTGACCAGAAAGAAAATGACTTGGTTTGCTCTTATTCTCTTCACAGTAATTTGATGTCCAGAGATCAACAAGTGAAGCTTTTCATTACATCAAGATAAGCGTTACTGTCTGGTGGTAATGTCTACACATTGAGCTGCTGTGAAAGGGACAGTGACAGTAGGCACTGGAAAAATTGGTAACCCTAAGATGTCTCTATTGCAGCATAAAGCACAGAACGTGAAGCAGCCCTCCCACATTTACACTCTAAATGGGGTCCCTTCAGAAAAGCAGTAACATGGTCAGAATATTGGAAGAGCACCACAATTGTGCTTCTCAGCTGACTGATATACCATCCATCCATCAGGGGAAAGCATAAGGGTGTAACTAGGCTAGGAGGAGAAACTAGGCTGGAACTCTGCAATAATGGTAAGAAATAATCCAGTCAGAAAAATCAAAGTTGTCAGAGAAAGAGAAAGAAAGGAAGTGAAAGGAATGAGGGACCTAACTGTCCCTGAAGCAAGGTATCTTATCTTAACAAGCAGTGGAAAGCCTTGGAAAGCCAAGAGGGCCTGGAAGCTGGAAGCCATGTACCCAATGTAATGGTTCTTGTATGAGGAAACTACCTCTGGGACTGCCAAAGCCTCTCCATCTTCTAAGGATCTAACAGCTTGCAGATCTACAGCCATAACACAATCACTCGGGCGCTGAGGTCAAATCGGTGGTTGCACTATGTAGTGCATGACATCTCAAGCCAATCTACTCAACAACCACAGCGTTTGTATTTGAAACACTCATCACAAGTACTCTGTGTTTTTAAATTAATTAGCAAAGATGTGGAAGCTGGCAAAAAAAAAAAAGTTTTCTCTTCATGTCTTCGTCTTACAATTGCCATTCAAATGTCTTAACTCAGAATTAGATTCTTGGGGATTTACTGGAATCAAAGATTATCCTTCTCATACAATCACATCTGTGTACATGTAGCATGCCTATTAAGTCAATTGGAACAAACCAGTTCTCTTAAGCAATCTCCTTTCGTATTCAAACAAGTAAATAGATTGATCCTGCAGAGCTTACTTTTGCAAATAATAAAAAAATAAAAATACTTGTCTATTAACTGGAATATGGGAATGATGTCCTCAGCTATCAACACCAAGAATCATTCCTTAAGTTTCAATTTTAGTTTTTTACCTAAAACTTCACTATAGACCATGAATTTATCTACCACTGGATGTTTAAACAAATATTAAAAATCAAGCCTATACATGTCTACTTGAGAAGTTAGCTCCATTGACTTCAATGAAACTTACCTGGGAGTAAGTATAGGACAGAAGCCTCCAAGTTTAAATTTTATCAGTGCCTAGTTAGAGGGCCTTTTAGTTGTGATTTATTTACAAAAATATTACTCTATTGTTACCCAAAGCAACACAAGATATTGAAGGATTTCCATTCTCTGATAGAAATAATTTTCATCTTACTAAAAAAAGGAGGCTCTAAACAAAAGGCTGATTCTAGACTGAGGGGGAGGATCTCGCGATCACCATATCGCGAGATCCTCCCCCCTCCCCCGCATGTAGGTCTAGACATGCCCTTAATGTAGGCAACATGTGGCTCTCCATATGTGGTTGGTTGATGGGAAATGTAGTCCAACAACATCTCAAAGGCCACGAGCTGCCCGCCCCTGCATTACAGTTGGGGAACTCAGATACAAGATGAATTTATTTGGGCCGTAAAGCAAGTGAGACTCAAAAACTAATCACATTCTGTGTCCTCACTCCTCCCTACATGTTCTTTCTCTGCTTCCTCATCAGTTCTTTTGGTCTCTGTTGCTGCTTTGTATTTGCAAGCAACACCTGAAATGACCCTGTTATTATTTAGAACTAAAGTTCCTTTGTAGTTTAGACAAAGGTGCATGTATGTGCAACATGGAAAATTTCCCAACTGAATTTACTTATCAACCTGCTGTGGCATTGTGGAATAATCAAATGAGCCTTTAAAAGAGAGAATAAGCAGAAGTCAATGTCTGAAGTCTCCCTACTGCAATCATTTCAGAAGGCCTGAGAGAAAGGAGAAGGGGGTAATTAATTCTGAACAACTATCAAGTTTAGCGTGTTTTCTTTTTAATTAAAAACATTTAAATTAAGACTAAATTACTTACAGCAATAGGCCTGGCTGTGGTATATGTGGATGCAAGTTGAACAGATGCTTGGATAATCAAGGGTCTGTGCAGAAAGGAAAAACTTGATTATATAATTCAATTACTATGCCTACTAGTCAATCAGTTTAGAAATCAAACCATGGGAAACTTGTTTGTTTGCCTGAAACTGGACAAGGTAAGACCATTTTGACCATGGATTGTGCCATACAATAGAGTGGGAAATATTAAATAAAATTGTACTGCTGAAGAAGCTGGATAAATTGCTGTAAAATGGTTGGCTGGCTGGTTGGCTGGCTTGCAAGACGGCTGTTTCCTGAAAGCTTAATATAACACAAGGCTGGAGAAGAGACAGACAGCTGAAGGTTTCTGTTACTTATTTCACTGAGGAAGAAGCAAGCTATAAAGGCAAAAAGAAACTAAGGCTTTTATTCTCAGAAGCGACTAGGCAGTCCTAGTAGTGAAATAGCCTTCCCATCCCACTGGGATAGTCTACCTTACTGCAGGGGGAGAAAAAAATTGCTACAGGGGCGGCACTGGCATCAGCACTGCAAAGAGGGTATCCAAAGCTTTCCAATTACGTTAAAAAAAAGTTTAAAACTTTTTTTAAAAAAGGCAAAATATGCATGAGAAGGTAGGCATTACTTGCTAGTGTGTGTTTTTATTATTTATTATTGCTCCTTTTTAAAGAGTTGACACACAAAATAGCGTGGCATAGATGGTGAGGAGTGATGAGATTGTCATTAGCGGTGTTGTTGATGCTAACCAAAAGGTACTCTCCAATTTCATGAGCACAAACTCACTCCACTGAGCATTCACAATCACAACTCTTTTAAATATTTTATTTTAGTAGTTTTGGTTACCGAGGTCAAATGCTACATCCTTTATATATACACATATATCTAAACATTCCATATCAATTCAGATACAAATTACAAGTTTCCGCCTTGGGTGAACCCCACCCTGCCCCAGTATTGCCATCTTCCTGCCCACTCCAAATGTCTGTGTAAAGTAACGGGGGTGTTCTCCCCTCTTCTTCTTTATTCACAAAGTCAATAAATTTCTTCCAGATCCCCACAAATTTATTTTCGCATAATTGCCCTCACACTTTCCTCATTTTGTCTGTCAATTTTTCTAGAAGGGCATTCTGCCAAACTAGGCTGACCCTATGAAAAGGAGGACAGGGCTCCTGTATCTTTAACAGTTGTATTGGCAAGGGTATTTCTGCAGGTGTCATTTGTATATATGGAGAACCTGGTGAAATTTCCTCTTCATCACAGCAGTTAAAGCTGCAGGTGCCCTGCCCTCTTTTAAATCTGGTCACTCTAGTATAGCTCCTGCAGCTTTAACTGTTGTGATGAAGAGGGAATTTCCCCAGGTTCTCCATATATACAAATGACACCTGCTGAAATTCCCTTTTCTATGCAACTGTTAAAGACACAGGAGCCCTGTCCTCCTTTTCATATGGGCCTTAGCTAGACCTAAGGTTTATCCCGGGGTCATCCCTGTTCATGTAAATGACACACAGGATATCTCGGGATAAACCTTAAGTCTAACTAAGGCCATGGTCACCATAGCCAAACCGTTTGATACCAATTATCAATGTGAAGCCCTTTGCCATCCTTCCAGTGCCTGGCAATCAACCCTCTTGCCACCAGTAAAAGATGGCCTATTAAGTCCTTGTCTAATAGTTTATTGTTCAGTCCTTTATATAAATTTCACAGTGCTAGGTGGGAGGATGGGTGAACACATCACAATCACAACTGTTATGCTAGCTGGGGCAAAAAAGACCACCCCCGGGATTCCCTTCCTTCCTGGACAAAATATTGCACTCTGCTAGGCAAATGTAACATTTAAGTTTCATCCTGAGGACAGATATCTTGAACCCTCATAACTGATGAGTAGTAATGGGGCATTTATTGCACCTACAAAGACTTACACAGATGTTGGTGTTGCCTAAAGATGCTCTTAAAGGTCTTATTCTGCTTCTGCTGCCAGCTAATAGCTAAAGTCTCACTGAATAATAGTTTAATGGAACTGAATACAAAATTAGAAGCTTTAATCCCATTACACCTGCCAGCCAGACTTTCTAGCCCGCAAATTTAATAAGTACTATGAGAGGTTCCTTTGCCTAGCCTGTCACAAGCTTCTGTGCTCATAACCAAACATATTGTATTCCTTGGAAAGCAAGTAAGGCCGTAGCTAGACCTAAGGTTTATCCCAGGATTGTCCTGGGGTCAAACCTGTTCATCTAAGTGCCACACAGGGCATCCAGCGCTCAGGCAGGGACGAACCCGGGGTAATCCTGGGATAAACCTTAGGTCCAGCTACGACCTAAGATTAGAATTCACCTTAAAGCTTATGCTGAGGTTTTAGGTCACTCTAACTTTTCCATTTCAGCACAAAAAGGGAACTCCTGCACTGCAGTATCAAGAGAAATAAAGGCTGCTATCCTAAGTAAACTTTCTTGAACACAGTGGGACTTCCTTCTGAGTAAAATGCACCAGGTTTCACTGTAATTGTATATTTTGTTTTTTAAAAATCTGTAACATAAATATTTTTATATGAAAACTGTTCTAACCAATGTGTGTCCAGAGTTTTAAAAGTGTATTAGAAAATGGTCAGTCCTTAGAAGAGTGTCTTACTCATGCCAGCTGAAATACATACAGAGGAAAATAGCTCCTAGTATCACTCTCACTGGAAGAAGAAAGGTCACTCTAAATTTCCAATGATAGCTGGAAAGCTGGCAAGAGACACAGGAAAGTAAGGAAAACGAAATGAATACCAAGCAAGAGACCGTTTCAAAATTTATGATAGATTTTTCTCCACTAATGTGTCCAGTTAAGAATTTGCAGCTCTATTGTACTACACTAATAACAACCCTTCAACTAAGCTAAAAGGAAGTCCCCAAATGCATGAGATTCTAACTCACATTGGTCCATGGATGGAGTCACTGGAATGAATGCAAATAGGTTGCTCAAACTGGCCATCCTACTTTCAGGATAATTAGCCATTACAATTACAAGCGTATTGAGTTTGGTAACACTTATGCCTAAATGCAGATCATCAGAGTTTTAGGATTACTGATCTGCTTGCTCTTTCTCTCTTCCTTCAAGACCCTATTACAAAGAAAATCTCAAATAAAACATCCAAACAACAAATTCTGATGGTCTTTTCCGACTGTGTAGGACTGACACCATCCAGGTACTATAATGAGAGTATGACTGGGTGAATCAAGTTTCCTTTCTGCTTATGTGATGATAACAGTGGATTAATTTTCATGGGGCAATGTTTTTTTGTAAGCCCTTTAAATCCTTCAGTTTATGCAAAACTATATTGTGAGTACTGCACAATCTGCTGACACCCAAGGCTACCCTGTCCCCTCCTGCCGCCAAATTCCCAACTCCAAAAATCACAATACAGATCATTCTTTCCTCACTGGTAATAGCAACGAGAAAAGAGCAATCTTTATCATGAGGAGGTGGAGAGAAGGCTTTCCACATGCTCCCTCATACAGATCAGTATCGGGATGGCTGGGACGTGTGTGTGTGTGTGTGTGTAGGCATGTATGTATGGCCACAATTCATGCAGCCCTTAGGCTTGAAAAGGTTGTGCACCCAGGCTGCAAATATTCCTATTTTGCTTGATTCCTTTAAGAGTTTTATAAGCTCCCGAGTGCCTTTTGGCAAAAGACATTTACTGAAATGCCAGTCTTCAATTGCTTCTTCAGCGGGCAAAAATTTTCCGCAGTATGCAAAACCCTGACTCACAACAAAGAACTAAGAATTATTTTTGCTCAGATATGAGTGTGAAGCTCGAGACATTTCTGTTTCTGCTGTAGTCCTCACCCCAACAGTAATAAAGGCATTAGCTAGATGACGGGTTAGCCTGGTGCAAGCCCCAGGCGAGCCCCTGTGCATCCAGATGACGCACAGGGGATCCCAGGCTCAGGCAGGGGTAACCCTCCCTTGGCCCGGGATAACCGGCACCGCTTGTGACCCAGTATTTCCCACAGTCTCGGGCTGAGCCCGAGACCGCGGGCGTGTAAACCAGTCCGCCACTTTTCCCAACTACCACAATTACTCACGAGTAGCTGGGAAAAGCGGCGGATGGGGCACAGCGCTCCACAGGAGTGCTGGGCCCATCGGGGCAGGGGGAGAGATCGGGGGTGGGGAGATCGCGGGGGGGAAGCGGAGATCGCGGGGGGACATCAGAGATAGGGGGAATCACGGCCAGGGTGGGGAAATCGGAGCGGGGGGGGAGCGGGGAACCCTTTTTAAAAAAACAGACTTATTTATTTATTTATTACATTTCTATACCGCCCAATAGCTGAAGCTATCTGGGCGGTTCACAAAAATTAAAACCATAGTAAGACAACCAACAGGTTAAACCAACTTACCTTTGCCGCTGGTGCGCTCCTGCTCACCCGGCCCTTTAAGACTAAAACAAAATGGCGGATGCGACGGGGTTTTACTGTAGCCCGTCGCGTCTGACATGTGGATAGGAGTGACAGCCCGCACTACTTGTAGCGTGGGCTAGCCACTCTTCCTGCACGGATTATCAGGTAGATCTAGCAAAGCCCAAAGTTGTTAGCAGTTAACACAGATTTAAAAACTAGAGGTTTAAGTAATTTGAGAGCTGCTTCAACCTGTTGTTGTTGTTTTAAAATCATTTTAAATACAGTGGTATGCAGTTCACTGCTGCAGTTTCAAGGTTAGGCCTTTGTACTTTTCTTATCATTGGATGCTTGGTTCTATGACATGAGGCATTTGATCATAGCATTGAGAAATACAAGCTCAGCACTGGTCCAAAGCCCCAAACAGTGCCCGGTGCCCCTGCAGCCCCATTGATAATGTGAAGCTTGCATACTGTGCTATTGTCTTAGCCAGAGGAATCAATGCAACATCACTTTAAAGGAATAATTTAAATTTTTTCTTCTTTTAGGAAACTCTTCCTACATCAACTTGCCTGCCATGAAATCCCTACACATTTTAGGCTTTCCAGTCAGTTCATACGAGCCTCACTGCACACTCTCAACTATGCCTCACCCCACTCCTATGGTGGCACTTTCCATGGGAAGACCTCCCAAGGAAGCATACTGATCTCTTCATTGAGGAACTTCTGATAAGCTGAGGTACCTCACAGCTCCCCGGAACATAGTTTGCAAACGAATGAGGAAAAACATGCCGTTTGCAGACCAACTCTTGCTCATCCTACACGAACTAGCTACATATCACCAACTGCAGAAATGAGATGCTTACCAACCTGCATGGCCAGCCTATACTAGACTCTATTCCTAGCTAAATGTGAATGCATTTTATGACACCTGCTTAAACTGAAAACTCTGGGAATGAGCAGAACCTATGAACACTGACCCGTCCCTCTTCACTTCCCTCTATCCCCTCCCTCCTCCCTCTACCAGCCTTTTTGTTCTATTCTAGTTTGCTTTTTGTTGTTGTTAGGGTTGTGCTGGTATAAACTAAAAACAAAACTCAATAAAATATTCATTTTTCAAAACTAAAGGCCTTTGCTTCTCTCAAACCCTACTTCTAAAGGGTAGGTTCTCTAAAAGTTCCCATTTTCTCTAAAGACAGAACTCCCCATGCCAACAGTTAAGATCTACTCCTAACTCCAGCCTTCTCTGTCTATACTGATTTCCCCCACAAACTTTCAGCCAAGTAATTTTTTTAAACTGCAGCTCCCCCCAGTCTACCCTAATCCTTAAACCTGAGCCCTGTCCTTGCAGTCCACTGCCACATACTGAGTTAAATTACTCCTTTGTTTTGGTCTACTCGTGTGGCGCAGAGCGGTAAAGCAGCAGTTTCTGCAGCTGAAACTCTTCCCACGGCCTGAGTTCGATCCCAGTGGAAGCTGGTTTCAGGCAGCCAGCTCGGGTCGACTCAGCCTTCCATCCTCCCGAGGTCGTTAAAATTACCCAGTTAGCTGGGGGAAAGGTAATAACGGCCGGGGAAGGCAACGGCAAACCACCCCGCTATAAGGCCTGCCAAGAAAACATCAGCGAAAGCAGGCGTCCCTCCAAGAGTCAGTAATGACTCAGTGCTTGCACAAGAGGTTCCTTTCCTTGCTCCTACGCTTATACGACTGTCTCCAAATCTCAGACCCATAACAGCTCTCATGTTCCCACATGCACAAATATAACCCCAGGAAAATATCAGCATGATTTCAACACGCTAATCACTCTATAGACCATCTATCCTAAAATCCAATGCATCTGCCTACCAGTTTTGAAAATGTTAGCATATCTAGAAATAGTATTGTTTCCATCTCTTGTGCTAACAACCACCATGTTCTGAGTTTTGATGGAATTTTGATGAAGCCCAATACAGAGAGTAAGATCTGGTTCAAACAGGGACTTATGTACCTGTTCCAAAAATCCTGGAACATATGCACCTGTTCCAAAAATGTATATGAGGAGACTGTTTTTTTTTAAAGCAAACATACTGCACTTGGAAAGCTAAAATGTAAGGAATAATGCTAGGCTGTTGCTGGTTTTCCATAGGCGGGAAGTTTGGACATATAAAGCATTTGGTCATGCAATTTCCCTATTAGTATTCTAAAGAGGTATAGCCTTTACAGGAGGAGTGTGCCACAGGACTTTTCTGAGTGCATAGACCCATCCTCAGCAGAACATCTTATCCGTTCCTGATGACCGAATCCTACAGTATACAAAGGCATTTTCTTAGTGCTCCCTATGCATTACTAAAGGAGGCTCCAAGTCATTCTTTTTCCTACGAGTTTGTAATCTATCAACCCTGCAGTGTACTTCAAAGAGGAAAGAGATAAACCACTTTTACCTTCCAAGTATATAAGTATGCATAATGGAACTGTTCAGACTTGGAGATTTTTTTCCTGATGGATGCTGAATGCTCTAATGTGGCAGGGACAGCTCACAGGGAAAAATAAATTGCAGAGCTTTAATGACAAGAAAAAAAAAACATAGCTCTTCGCGATTCAAATTGCAAACTTTGACTTCCTCCAACAGTCACACAAATTAAAAATAAATAAATCCCCCACCCCCTATAACAGAGTTTGAAAGTCTAGGAATAATACAGCTCCTGGGGGTAGATAAGGGAGCATAATCACATCAATTCTGCATCTCATGGATTTCAATGGTGCAATCATTATGTTGTTATCAGCATAATCCCTTTTCTAATTTACAGTTTATGTGTGAGGACATATGAAAAACTGCAAACCGATGGCCTAGCTGTATGTTGCATACTCAAGCATTTTTACATTGATATTCTGCCTTTCTTCCATCATGGAACTCAAGACAGTGTGCATAGAACTCTCAACTGGTCTCTCATCGAAGCAGCGATGATGAGACTCAGGCCTTAGCTAGACGGGGCGATATCCTGGGGCAAACCCCGGGATCGTCCCTGTACGTCTACGTGACGCACAGGGGATCCTTAACCCGGGATACAGCCCTCCCCTTTGGGCCCAGTTTTTCTGTGGTCTCGGGCTGAGCCTGAGCCCGCGGAGCATGGAGCCTGTTTCCATGGGTTTACCTGGCTCCGCGCAATTACTAACGCAGAGCTGGGCGCTGCACCCATCGAGGGTGGGGGAGCAGGGAAAGTAGGTAAAATAAACAAAAACTTACCTTTGCGCACGAGCGTTCATGCGCTCCATCTCCTTTAAGAAAAATATGGTGGGCGCGACGCCTCTCTTCCTGAGGTCATTGCGCCTTATGTGTAAACAAGGGTGAGATCTCGTGTTAATCGCAACTTGAGGTCTCCCCTCCTCTCCCCTGGAACAAAAGGTAGGTCTAGCTAAGGCCTCAGGCCCTTGAGCTTCAGCACTGTTGCTGCATCAAGTGTCTTCAGTCCATGCCCTTGGACCTCATGCATTGTAACCATGCCTTTGCATCTCTGCCACCCCCTTTTTTTAAAAGACTGAAGCAACTTCAGAGCAGGGCATTTAGAGCTGAGAAGCTGCAGGAAGAAGTGGTTTTTGCTCAACCGTTTCCACATCAGCTGTTTTCTATTCTATATCAGCCCCCAGACTGCTCCCCTGCCCCGACACACACACAGAGATAAACCCCATGGAAGAACACTAGTGGAAGAAAAGCAAAACACGATTTTATGAAACTTATGTGTATTTTCCTATGAGTTTGGCATATCTAGGATTGCCAACAATAATGTCATACTTTCAGATACATCCACCAAAGTTACTACTCCACATTTTTTTTACAAAGCCCTCTCATTTGTGGTACGTGGGGACAGTCTTAAAGTGGGCAAAAAACACAGCCTTCTTTCAGTATATAGAGCTGCATTGCTTGATCACTTAGGGAAACTTTAATTCATCCACAAGGATCCAGATGAGATATTATATAGAAACCTTGTTTTAAAACGGACACACGGATACAGCTGTGGTCTGTGACTGCATGCAGCTGCAATGTCTCCATTCAGTTTTGGTGTGTCTCATTTATTCTGTTTTAGACATTTTTATCCCAGCTTTAAAGAAAACAATCAAGGTGATCCACAAAAGGAGAAAGTGTGGATCCTTTTCCACTGGGAAAATTAAAATGCAGTACCACGTGGATAACGGGCTGTAAGATTTAAAGCAGTGGAAAGGGAAGTGCTATAACATATACATGAATGGCTGCAAAACTTAACGTTGAGTATTATATAAGAAGGGAATTGAATACCTAAATCTTGAGTTGTTCCAAACAAAGGCATCTTTTGCTAGCATATTTTTATGCAGCTTTTGTTGTTCCATGCAACGTTATCTTATTACTTTTCAGCACAGCACATTGTATGTAATTCAACATAAATAATATTGTGAAATACAAATGGCCGCTAGCAATCTTCTCTCAAGCAGATAGGGCGAGGGGTAGGGTTACTGCCAAGAGGTGTATTTGGGGTGGGGGAACAATTCTTGGGGGGGAAAGGGGGGAAGGAGGAAGTGAAACAACAATATAACATTCTACACCAGTGGTTCCCAATCAGCTAAGTACTGCAGACCCCTTGTTTTTCAAATGCCAAGCCATGGACCCCCTACTTTTGAAATTTTTGTTATCTCTATGGTAATTACCTGTGCGAAGCAATGTTTTGGAGAAAATAAGGGGTGGCCCCTAATAAGTAAAGGATTTTAGGTATACTAAAAATCAGACAATAAAATTTGTGATATTTGTGATATTATCATGTAAAAATGACAATGATTTAGTTAGGAATATAAAGATGAATTTAATTTTACTAACGTCTAGTTTATAATTGAACAAATTATGACATGTCTAGCAGCTACTAAATCTAAATGTGATGGGAGAAATCATGCCTCTTTTTGTCCCGAACAAATTTCCTACTTTTAATCTCAAATCTGGATCAACAGCGAACCGATTTCTATGCTTGTTCTTCATGTAACAAAATGTCGAAAATGTTTGTTCACAAAGATATGTGGAACAAAAGGGAACTAGACGTTTCAAAGCTTTTTAACCTAACGTCTCATAATCAGGAAAAACCGTCACCCAGAATTGGTTCAGTCTATATTCTTTGAAAAATTATTTCAATGAACCATCATAAGTCACATCAGCAAGGGTGTCTTGCTCTTCCGCAGATAGAGTTGTTAGTTGCACATCACCACATTCAAAAGGATTCCTTCTCCATTAGTTTTCAGGATTAGGTGCAGGGAAGTAATCTCTGAAGCTAATCATAGGTGCTCAGTTATGTTATATTTTACTTCTGGTAGGAATTCATTGTCAGTGGATTCCAGAAATGAATGGTGAATATGTGAATGTTGCCACGGACCCCCTGGGTGGGTTACACGGACCCCCTGGGGTCTGCAGACCACCAATCGGGAACCACTGTTCTACACCTCTTCTCAATTCTTGCAATTACATTCTGTTCCTCCACTTTGTAGCAGTTCACAGACCTCACCTCCTTCCCTTCCCATGGCTGCAACGTTTCAAGTCAGTATTTCTTCCCCTGAAGCTCCTGTGCAGCAGAAGCCACAAAGCCTTCCTGGTAAATTATGACTATAGCTTTGCCAATACAGCCAAGATGCATGTTTATGCAAGCCAACAAAATTGATAGCACCTCCACTGTTACTGGGATTGTTAAAAATAACACACGATTCCCCAAACTGGCCTGTCTACTAAAGCCAACAATACAAATTCCATGAACTTCCAAGCTAGATGGATGCCCAGCATTTCTGAAGTCACAGCGACACATATATTTGTGCTTGTCAAATAGCACTGACTGATAATGATAGGACACTCGATTCTCTATTTGTTTGTACAGGCCAGGCGTAAACATAAGAACTGCAGAGAAATCAGAAGAAAATGCTGACTATGCAGAAGAGAGGCTGACTAACAAAAGGAGTGAGCTGAGGACATAAAGCTAAACTTGACATGACAGTATCTTATCCCTGCAGCCTCTCTGCCTTCAGCACTAACGAAAAAAAGACTTTATTTAAGGCTTTACACAGGACTCTGCATACATTTGCTTCATTGAATCCTCTGGGATATTTCACCCTCTAAAGGAGCTTTCGGTTAAAATCTCCAAAAGGTTCCTCTGAAGACTCTTAAGGAGAAACTATCAATCATAAAAGGAGAAAAAGACAATCCCAAGATAATGAATCTTCAGCATCCCTTGAACAAAGGTTCACATTAGAAACTTAATCAGGTATCCATATTTAATTTTCAAGTATCTGACAGCCATCCAAATCAAAGTTCTAAAGCAGCTTCACCTCTGAGCTGGGAAAGAACAGTTGAAATCTGACAAGATAAGAGACAGATACAAAACAATATGTAGAATAAAATTGGACGGGTATTGTTTGACTTGACAGTAAAGAACAGGAATGCTTTTTCTAAGAGCTATAGAATGCTTGTTGCTTTGTTTCTTCTTTTAAAGAGCACTAAGTGCATTGTTTTCTTTAAACATCATAATTTCAAAGGCACTGGTTACAATCTGGAATCTCGTGTCTATAGCAGCAGGCTCATTTGTGAAAAATCCCCCTCCTCCTTCTGTGGTCATCCCTGTTGTAGAAATTTAGAATGCCAGCACTCTGCAGCAGGGATCTGACTTTTCCTTCCATCAGTTATTCTGTAAAGGACCCTGTATATTGATGCCACTGTATTACTAACAACCTCCAAACTAGTTTTATACCATGAAAAAGAGTTTGACCCTGTTCAGACGGCACACTCAGCCACTGTGGTTAAGCATTTTGAGCTAAACATTAGGGTTTAATGTCTCGTGTTGAACCATGACTTAGCGTCTCATGTGAACCATTCCTAACTATGGTATCTACTAGGGTGACCCTATGAAAAGAAGGACAGGGCTCCTGTATCTTTAACAGTTGCATAGAAAAGGGAATTTCAGCAGGTATCATTTGTGTATATGGAGAACCTGGTGAAATTTCCTTTTCATCACAGCAATTAAAGGTGCAGGAGCTATGCTAGAGTGACCAGATTTAAAAGCAGGCAGGGCACCTGCAGCTTTAACTGTGGTGATGAAGAGAGAATTTCACCAGGTTCTCCATATATACAAATGACACCTGCTGAAATTCCCTTTTCAATGCAACTGTTAAAAATACAGGAGCCCTGTCCTGCTTTCTATAGGGTCACCCTAGTATCTACATAACCGCAGTTTAAACATATTCACTAACAATTTACTGCAAAAGGGTTAGCTGCCTAACCATGGTTTAGCATGTTGTCTGAACAGGCCCATCGAAAGCACTTGGGGTCTTCAGACTATGGAACAAGGCAAACTACACAATGTGGATCTTGTATCTGAAAACTTAGGGATCATAGTCAATCTTTTTATTTCTGAGGGACTGAGGAATGTTGGGAGTTGTAGACATGTCTGTCTAGACATGCATAGGATCGCACCCTAAGTTTGATAACACTGGATTCCACCTGATGCCATCTCAGAATTGAAGCTAAGAGGTGTAATCAGTGCCTAACTCTTAGGCTGTTGCAATCCTCCTATAAGCTACTTTGAGGTTTCTAAGGGAAGGGAAGGACATAATACATTGTTATGCCATATATAAATTAAAGAATGTGCACTGACAATAGCATTATTTATGTATATTGCTATGAGATGAGTCATTCATAAGCAATTTTAAATGAAAATGCTGTACTTAAGGGGACCTGGAATACTGATAACGCTTGCTCGTTTTTCACGATCCTCAAATAGTTATAAGAAAAATCATCAAAACTTTTTAAAAAAGCATAATTAAATTTAAAGAAAAATCATCCCAAAAAATTAAAAAGCATAAATAAGGCCCCTGTCGTGACACTGTTATCTGCTGCTGTAATTATGTGAATTTCCAATCCAAACATTATGGGCTATAACAAGTAAAAACAGATGAAACTGTGCTTCCTGACTGGAAAATACGTAACTGACAAGTAATGTTGATTGCTTACTGCTCTCTCTGTCAAAGATAAGCTCACACAAAAATTACGCGCAGCAATCATATGCTTCCCAAGGGGGGGGGGGAATAACAATTGTATAGTGAGACCCTTTCTTGCAGATCTAACAGATGTGGATCTAAGACTATTGAACTGAAGATACGAATTGATTCTTTACTTCTTACTTGTCTTTAGTGCTAGTTTTAAAAGTATTTCTTCACCAAGGCCCTTCCAAACATTTTTTAATTATTTCTGCAAACAGAAAACCCTTTCCCCTCCATCTATTTTTCTTCATCTTATCAATATTTTTTGTCATTTCCATTAATGCTGACAAGGGTAAGCGAAGGCTAGAAGAAACTAAATTAAACATATTCAGATGGGTGAAGCGAGGGTGGAATTCATTATGTTCCATAAAACCCTTGCATAAAAGATGTTTGCTCATATAGATTAAAATATATAATTACCAACTAGGAGGGTCTCTACTCTACATATGATAATCAGTTTCTGCCCAAGAATCCTGGGAATAGCAGTTTGTAAAGGGGTCAGTAATGCCCCTTAAAGTAGTCACAGCACCCTTTACAACACAGCAATTGCCCATGGCTTCTGTAGAGGAAGGCCACAGCTAGACCTAAGGTTTATCCTGGGATCATCCAGGGTTCGCCCCTGCCTGAGCGCTGGATGCCCTGTGTGTCACCTAGATGAACAGGTTTGACCCCTGGACGATCCAGGGATAAACCTTAGGTCTAGCTATGGCCGAAGTCTGAGCAGTTAATCAGAGTTCAACTTCAAGCCACATTTAGATATCTGGTATAGATAAACAGTTTGCACCACAGGGAGATAAGTACTTTAAGCTACCAAGCTGCAGGTTTGGGAGAAAAAAAGGACCACATGTACATCTTGTGTCAAATCATTACGAACTCATTACAGTAATACCATAACCCTCCTGTGCATTTATACCTCATAGGGCTCACAGAGCGTCATCAGATGGGGGCGGAAATCGCGTTTCCCTACCGTCGCTTTGCTTCCTACTCCTGTCCGACAATAGAGACGAACAGCTTCCTCTTTCTTTACATGGGAAGAAAGAGGAAGCAAGCATTCGGTGGGTGTTTTTATCACGCTGCTTCTCCTGCACACAGCAGGAAATGGCAGCAAGTTTCGTCACAGCCAAAAGAATCAGATTTTCTGGGTCTTTTTTTGTGATGCGAAAACGAGCAGGAGCAGGAGGTGAACACCGCCAGTCACAAGCGGGCAATAAAACACTCATCTGATGATGCTCACAATGACATTTGCTGCAGTATTTTAGATAATGTGGAATAAAAAGCAGGAAATAACACTATGGAAGTAGTATATGGAATATGGAATGTGCCCCAACAGTTACCAGTGCTCTTCAATACTGCTATAAAGCAGTAGTACAGATCAAGCCTAAGATTCAGACAAGGGGAGACCTTAGATGACAACCACACTTTGGTTTAATATGTTAGGAAGAGATGGGTGGGAACTAGACTCCTATGTTTAAGTTGCACAAGGTTTTTTATTCCCTCCCAGAAGGAATGTTAGTATTTAAAAGATCTTAATAAATTACGTATATTTTTGTTTAAAGAAAAAAAGTCTGTATGTTCATTTTTATATATATTTGTTTTATTGATTACACTGCTATCCAAGGAGCTTAGAGTGGTGTACTTGGAGGTTATTTATCTTATTTGATCTTTATAACAACCCTGTGAAGTAAGTAAACCTGAGAGATGATGACTGGTCCAAGGTCACCCACTTAATTTAATGGATGATCAGAGATTTCAGTCATGTTGCCTTTGTTCCATGTCCATCAATTTTGTTCAGTACGCCAGACTGACTGACTCACTCACTCGAGCAGAGATGTATAGAGACCATTCTACCATATGAGGTAGCTCACAAGGAATGCTTTGTTTCCCTGAGCTGGCTAAGGAGGAGGAAGAACAGAACATTAGTTATATATGTGTCAATTCAGTTAATCAAATCCAAATTTTAAAATGCCCACAACCTGTTTTGTGTTGTGTGTTTTTAAAAAAAACGCCCTGATGACTGAAAACAAAAGTCGTAACAAAAACAATCAGATCAGTTGAAAAATAGCCAAGTGGCAATATAACCTAATACCCTCCTGTCTTTACCAAATCACAGCTTCTGATCCTGGGCACTAAATAAATAAATAAATAAATAAAAAGAAAAATTAATGGAGAATAAGGCTATCAATGGCTATTAGTCATGATGGATATATATTACCTCCAGTATCAGAGGCAGTATGCCTCTTTATTCCAAATGCTGGGGAACATGAGCAGGCAGGTATTCCTGAATTCATGTCCTGCTTCTGGCTTCCCACAGGCAGCTGGTTTGCCACTGTGTGAACAGAATGCTGAACAACTCTTCAGTCAGATCCAGCATGGCTCTTCTGTTCTTCTCTAGAGCTCAATACCACGACTCATGCACAGACCTAGAGGTCCACGATGTCAATTGCCATTTAAGTAGGGAAAGCCTATAGTATACTTGACCATAGAGGTGAAAACCTTTTCAAAAGCCACTAGTTCCTCTTTCAAAGTGGCACCAGGCTGGGCAGCATCAGTGTCATGGGTTGGAGACGAAGGGATTGCTACAAAAACAAAGACATGCTTCCTACCTGCTGTTCCTCCCTGGTAAAAAAAACAACCCTCTCCAGGCAGTGAGTACAAAAGGGACACATTTACTCTGCCCTAGGAACAAGATCGGCTACCCAACCCAGTTAAGATCTATAGACACCTCCACAGATCACAGAGACAAGGGGCCAAGCAGGCAGGCACCCTGTTGCTATCTACACAACGTAGATGCCCATAGATGCAGAAGCACAACTCCCATGAACTCACCACCACCACCTCTTTCTGAGTGATAAGAATAACACAAATTCTGCCTTTATAACATAAATGGTGCCACTTTCTATGCATGGTGGAAAGTGGAGGTTGCATGTCTAATCTTCTCCACTATGGGAAGAAGGGCATTGGGCCAAGTAAGCATGTGATCCAGTGCTCAGATCTCTGACAGAACAACTCTGGGCTCATCTACACCAAGGAGGATATTCCACTATGAAAGCAGTATATAAAAGGCAGGAGCCATACTACTGCTTTAGAGTGATATTGAAGTGCACTGACAACTGTTGGGGCCCATGACACATCTACACCAAGCAGGACATTCCACTATGAAAGCAGTATATAAAAGGCAGGAGCCACACTACTGCTTTATAGTGGTACTGAAGTACACTGACAACTGTTGGGGCCCATGACACATCTACACCAAGCAGGATATTCTATGAAGAAAGCGGTATATAAAAGGCAGGAGCCACACTACTGCTTCAGAGTGATATTGAAGTGCACTGACAACTGTTGGAGCCCATTGAGACATCTACACCAAGCGGGATATTCCACTATGAAAGCAGTATATAAAAGGCAGGAGCCACACTACTGCTTTAGAGTGATATTAAAGTGCACTGACAACTGTTGGGGCCCATGACACATCTACACCAAGCAGGATATTCCACTATGAAAGCAGCATATAAAAGGCAGGAGCCACACTACTGCTTTAGAGTGATATTGAAGTGCACTGACAACTGATGGGGCCCATGACACATCTACACCAAGCAGGATATTCTATGAAGAAAGCAGTATATAAAAGGCAGGAGCCACACTACTGCTTTAGAGTGATATTGAAGTGCACTGACAACTGTTGGAGCCCATTGAGACATCTATACCAAGCAGAATGTAACACTATGAAAGTGGTATGAAAGCAGTATATGGTATGTGTCAATGGGCCCCAACAGTTGCCAGTGCACTTCAATACCGCTATAAAGCAGTAGTGTGGCTCCTGTCTTTTATATACTGCTTTCACACCACTTTCATAGTGGAATATCTGCTTGGTGTAGATGAGTCCTCTGTCTCAACTGTCAGACTTCTGTTTCTGAAGCAGCAAGGGCAATAAAAATGTGGAGCTCCAATCCCTAAGCAACCAAGCAATGTTAAAATCTCCCTGCGGAAATGAAATGTTTTAACAGTGCAGTAAATATTGTTTTGTACACTCACTTACTGGAGTTACCAAAACTAAAATTACGTCGTGATAGTTGGCTTTGATGCTGGTTGTTAGAAGGAGTGGTTAAATACCTGTGCAGACTTGTAGAGGAGAGATAAAAGTATATGGAAGAGATCAAACATTGTTTGACAGGTTACTTATTGTGTAAATCAATAGGGAGGTTTTAAACACCACTGCAACCCAAAAAACATTTGGGATGGAGATCCTGGAGTCATTTACAGAAAAGAACAAGTAAAGACAACTAACACCTACACATTTGCAGCTCATCTGACCTGAAGCAAACCGGTTGCCATGGCAGGATTATTTCATAGCAGCACACAATAGTGATCTCATTGAATTTGCGCTGCTTTTTCCTCCACTATTGGAAAGAAAGAAAGGAAAAGAACAGATTTTTGCCAGTGCTAGTTAAAATGACTACCAGCCTGAAAATCTGAAGATTGTTGCACAGAAGGAGATCTTTACGGACTGCTGGAGCTGGGGAATCATCCTCAACATGGCCATGCCTTAGCAAAGTTACTTCCAGTGGTCAACAGAAAGTTCAGCATTCCTAACTAATTCACTTTGGCTCCATTGCTGAGAATGCCACTAAGAAATTATTGCGATAGTTGCTTACGGCGGTTACTTCTCACAATTTCTGAGCAAAGGTTCTCATCTATTAGATTCCAACCACCTTCCGGCAAACTCTGTAACCACAACCGCCTGTGAAATTGTTCAAGCTTACCACAGTTACGTCTAATTAACAAAAGGTGAGGCTTTTAAATGTATCACTAAACATTGGAACGCAAAAGGTCTATTCCAGAACGGGAATGGAACAGGACACTGGGGAAAGTATATGGGCTGCGTTGGAAGGAATATGGGGGAATACAAGTTAGTTGACAGGCAGCCCCCCATTTCTCTTCATTATCTCCACTCTTTCTTTGTGCTAAATACTTCACACCTGCCCATTCCTCATTTCCTGAGACATTTCAATATAACCACCAAAGACTGAAGCTTGATATCATTTGATGTTACTACTTCTCAGTAGAGGAGGTTCAGTGACATTTGACAGTGAGTCATGTCGTCAAGTGAAAATTTATCAACTGTTCAACATGCATATATGAATCAGCCCTTATAAAAAAAAAAAGTAGTGGTGTTGTGTCCCATCTCAGCCCTGGGATACTTCAGAAGCATTTATTATATGACAGGTCATTGTTGAGAGACAAGACCATTGTCATAACAGACTACTGGTGTTTTCTTAAGAAGAGTCCAGTAGCACCTTTAAACACTGTTTCATTTATTACAGCATGACTTTTTACAGGCAAGGTCATCAGATTTATGGACTGAATACGAAGCCCACCTTACCTAATGAATACGTTACTGCTTCTGAAACCTCATATTGCAATAAATTACTTAGCCTTTAAAATTCCACTGGACTCTTTGTCTTTTATCATTTACGTTTTATTGCAGCAGACTAGCATGGCTGTTCTTCTGAATCAATTCTTATTTTCTTACATTCCCAAGACCAATGAAGTGTTGACATTCAAAGCCACTCTATCACTCAACCTCAGTCTCACCCCCACCTGTAATATAGGGGAAATAATACTCACCTATCTTACAGGAATGTTGTAAGGATTACAGGATAGTATCTGTGGAATACTATGAAAACTGTAAAATGCAACTTAAATGCTAAGTGGTAGTATTATCTTTCCCTTCCGCTACATTCACCATCCAAATTCACCATTCACCATCCTTCCGCTACATTCACCATATGCACTGCCTAGAATACTAGTTTATCAGAGGGTCCATGATAAACAAGATAGTGTAGAACGAGTTCCCCAAAGGCAGAAAATTTGAAAACCAGTGCATTAGAGAGGAAAATGAATACTGTAAGTATTGAGACAATACATCTCCCAGTTTTCATTCAGGACCAGACTGCACCATCATTAGGCCAGGGACAGATAAATGGCAAAGGGCTTAGTAATCATGCCATTATTCTCTAATATAAAATCTTATGTGAGCAATATTGTTGAAAGCAAATGAATGAACTGCGATTGCTGATGATTAAAATTGTCAGGCTTTTATGAGAGTGACAGTCAGTGGAAAAGAAATGGAGTATTTATATTATCTACTCTGCAAATTGGTTTTCATTTTGCCACGGTTCCCTTGTCAAACAAGAGAACAAGTTGAATAATTGCTTAAAGAACTATGATAGAGATGCGTCTGATTTTCAGTGGCTATACGCCAAGATTCTCCTTTGTTCTCAGCCATGCGTGTAGGTCCCATGGCTTGGTAAAGGTCCTTCTTTTGCACCTTCACCAGTAGTTGTCAAGCATCTGGAAGATCCCAACGCATGGCTGATGGGCTACGTTTGGCTCATGTGTCAGAAGGTGTTCAGGCCTGATCTAGCTGAAAGCAACACAAATCAGACAGGGCAAGCAGCTGAGTTAAGCATTTACTTGCCCAATGAAACGTTTATTCCAGCCTTCCGCAAACTGATGCCCTCCAGATGTGTTGGGTGGCGACGGCCATAGGAATAATGGGAGCTGCAGTCCAACACATCTGCAAGCCACCAGATTGGTAAAGGGCGCTGTATTCAGCATTAGTGCTAAAGAAATGTTTTCATATTTCTTTCTACCCAGCAACTATATTTCCAATTAGTTTCACAACTAAAGCCAGGTTCACATATGCATGTTCATCACTTGTTTTCTCCACACTTGATCTCTAAAACTTGACTGTGTTAATAGTGAAAAGCACCAGCTCAATTCAAACATCACAAACCCAATCCACCAAATCAAAGTCTGGATGCTCAGGAATGTGCTGCAGCCTCAGTTGCTCCATCACTCCCCCTTTTACACACAGGTTCCTTCTTCTATTCCATGTTCTGGTTTTCTCAAACCGTCGTTTGCCATGACACTGAAATCAGCAAGCCCCTGCCTCCAAACTCTTGTTTCAAATTATGAAAACATGTTTTGAAGAGTGTTTGGAAACCATGGTGGTTTGGGTTCAGCAGTAACCATTAATCTGTAGATTGAGACATCATGGCAAACCCAGGAAGAGAGAGCCTGCACACAAAAAGTGGAGGAGGAGGAAGAGGGAGGCCATGAACTCAAGGCACAATCTTATGTTTGTATTCCCAAGCCTCAAAACAATATTTTGGAGCCTTGGGTTCATGATGCCTGACTTGAGCCATAACATATGAGGTGATGGGAGGTAAAATTAACAATCTATGTGTGGTGTTATATCTGTGATGGCCCAAGTCGAACATGTCACTCATCACTAAGGTGGTCACTTACGAAATGTCAAAGAAGAGGAAATGCGTCATCAAAAACTAGGACACACATGGGCCTAAAATTTGCACATGCTAATTTATATATACACAGAGAGAAGCAAATTTAGAAATAATTATAGCAATTTAAATAGAAATCCAATACGTCTCACCATATTGGGAAAGACTGCAACCAGATGACCCATGTGCCTGTCTGTCCAGTTGCTAAGTGGTTCTTATGAGTCTTTATCTTTAAATTGCCAATTTGGCAGGATAGCTCTTCAAATAGAGGGCTGTCTTCTGTAAAGGAGGACACATGGTCACCCTACCATCATGTCATGTTACAGTCATCAAGGGATCGGTGTAGTGTACATTTGTGAATCAGGCCACAGAAATACCAAAAAATGAAAACATTAGTCTTTCACCCTTTACTTTTATGTGTGTCCTGATTTAGATATCAACAAATCTTATTTTGGAAATACAGCTTAGTGCCAACTAAGTCACTTGATCACCAAGTTAACTTGACCATGTTTACAAATGCACTGGAGGTTAAGTATAAAGAAAGAATGTTCCAGCATTCTATGCGAGTAGTAAATGAAGTGAACACTGGTTGCTTGGCACTGGAATTGCTTTGACCTTCCTTCCTGGTCATCCTCTCTCATAAAACTTTAGTAAAACAATCATTTCTGGCAGAAGACAGGGAACAGAATACTGCAAAATAGATCCTTCAGAGAGGCAGTGAGAAATATTGCCCTTGGAATAAGCAAAAATAGGAAAGAAAGTCATGATGGTGCAAGCTTGAAACTGCAACACCTCTAATCAACTATCTTCAGACGAATGCCCTCCACACTGTGATAGCCAAGATCAAGAATAATTAGGGAAACTGCCCATTACTTATTCCTCCAGTGGAAGATAATCATTTCCTGGCCATCTCTTCTGAACGATCAATTTGGAGTCAGTAGTATCTCTGATTTTATGTCAACTTTATGTAGAAATGCAGCAAATAGCTCTGTTGATTCCACAGGATAAACAGGACAAAGCCAATCCCAAAATATGTCATTAAGGCTGCAGTTCTAAACACACTTATAAAGGAGTAAACTCCACTAAGCACAGCTGAATTTATTCTGAGTAAGTATGCATAGGATAGCACTGATAATCCCATTTGCTGCGGTTGTGTGAAGTGTATAAACATTTGCCATTCTCCTGTACACTGAGCTCACTGCACAGAGTTACTCAAGATGATGGCAAGTAAGACCCCACCAACTATTGCTGTAGGCTTTGCAGATATACAGATGCTTTCACCCAACAAGGCGTATAAAATAACATAGTTCTACCTTCTAAACAATTTATCTCCTATTCCTATTAACATCCATGTTCTTGCCATTTGTATTTATAAGACAGAGCTTTTGTTTAGCTCTCACAAAGAGTGCTGCTGCTTAGTTCAGTTTATGATGACAAATATATGGGAGGGGGTAGTTAATTAAAATTAATACTTGGAGCTTCATAATTACAGTTACACAATATAGTATTTTCTTCGTCTCTGGGGAGCCTTAACATTTCTTTACAGCCAGTATGACAGCATGCCTAGCTTCACTACAACGCAGTCACCTCCAGCCCACAAATGGAGGTTTTCTACACACAGTACATTAGACATCATATAGGAGGAGAAGCAGGTTCTGCAGAGATTTGACATTTGAAGACACAGCCTTCTGTGAGGTAGTCCTTCATTTTTATTCATGTAGGTAGCAAGTTACATACATGAATGTAACGGTGGTTTTAGAACTCCATGGTGGAGTTTTTACACCACCGTTGAGAAATGTTTTGTTGGTGGAAAAACTCTCCTCACAGAATATCCGCACTGTGCTGCACAACCATTGTGTTGCATGTTGTATGGCAGGCTCCATGGAGTTTTCCGTTGTGTTGACTTTTCCCACTGGGTACAGAGTTCCCTGGCAAGAGCAGCAAAAGGAGCGAGCGCTGCTCTAGGAGAACCACTGGGATTGTTTTTTGTTTGTTTTTGCAGCAATGGCTGATGGGATACCATCGAGAGGACCAGGGAAGGAGAGAGGGCTGGGGAAGGAACTGTCAATCAAACTGAACTCTATGGTAGCCCATAGACACACAACGGTGGAGTAAGAACATGTTGTGTGGGGAGTGCCCCCTAGGAACTCAACCTCTGAGTGGAGTTTTCACACTGCGTTTACTAATGTGTTGTCTGAAATGAGCCAGTATCTATACTAATCTCTATCTGTGAGAGCTCTCTATATTAGCTGCTATAGTCCTGGGTAAGAGCCAAATTACACCTTAAACCATGGCTTTAACCACAGTGAATAAGGCTTTTTTACTTTATTCACTATGGTTAAAGCTGTGGTTTAAGATGTCTTCTGAACACGGCCTGGCTTTCTGGCTTAACCACCATGGTTAAAGCCATGGTTTAAGGTGTCTCCTGAATGGGGCCATAGTGTTTTAATAGCACGAGTTATTCGTGTAACTGATCGTGTATTGGAAAATTCATGCATCCTTCTCTCCCCTCTGTTATTTTATCTTACCACAATTTGGCCTGTTTACATAAACACAGAGACAAATATCTTAACTTCCTTTGCTTCCTGATTTGTGTACACAATGAAGAAGTTATTCAGAGGATGAAGCAAAGAACCCCAGGAGACTTATCTGTTAATACTACAGTTTCCAAAGGAGTAAATTGTGTTAGTCCATTGCAGCAAAAACAACAAAGAATCTTGTGGTTCTTTAAGAAATCATATTATGGTATACATTTTTATGGGCTAGAGACCACTGACAAAGTCGTAATAAAATGGCTTTATGATGCGAAAAGACTCTTTGGTGTTTTCTCTCAATATGAGTCGCTGTGTGAATAACAGAACAATTATGTTCAAAGATGAGGGAAGCTTAAAATATAGTGAGGTATTGACCCAGTTTGCACATCACAGCAGCAATTCCTGGGTTTTTTAACCCAGGAATTGCAGGGTGAGTGGAGTGCGGAAACTGCATGTTAGTCATTTCCGATTTTATACCAGCCAAGGAACTGGGTTGCTTTGTAACATATGAACCTGGAAACATTATGGATTAAACAACCCAGAGTTAACCCAACAGCAAACTGTCGACAAATGTTGGGTAAACTCTAGGTTGTTTAAGCAACAGTTATCAGATTCACGTGTCTCTAAACAACCCAGGAATGGGGTGTTCCCAGGTTACTGATTAAAAGCAGAAACAGCGAATGCACAGCTTGCTCGCTCTGTACATTGCCACAATTCCTAGGATAAACAACCCAAGAATTGCTGCTGTGATATGTGAACCAAGTCATAGGCCTTAGCTAGACCTAAGGTTTATCCCGGGGTCATCCCTGTTCATGTAAATGACACACAGGATATCCCGGGAGCAGGCAGGGACGACCCCGGGATGACCCCGGGATAAACCTTAGGTCTAGCTAAGGCCATAGAGTAAGGCACAATTTAGCGAGATGCAAAAAAGCTACTAGTAGCTGAAAAACCTGGGTTTGGGGTAAAAGAAATCCACTTCCTTGATATCAAAAATTGTGTTATAATGTAAGTAAGCCATTTTACCAGAATGTTTTCAGACTTGGGGGATCTAAACAGGAGTCCAGGTGACTCCTGCTCTTCAGAAAGCTATTATTAATGGAAATTACTATTGGGGTAGGCTGCAGCTATTCTGCCTGGCATCATACTTGTGCAACAAAAAGGAAGTGTTCATACTGAAGAATAGCTCATGGATACACAAACAAGAATTCTTCATATCTATTGCCTCTCTAAATCCATCAAAGCAACATTGCCTACCCTGGGCTATAATTAAAAACAAACCACAACAGGAGCACCTAGCAAACCCAGAAGTAGATGTTGGCATATAGTAGATGTTGGCATATAACCAAAGTCTGTTGCTCAGAAAAGCTATCCTCAACACCTTTCCGTCAAAGCTGCTGCGTGGAAATTGCTTAGAGCTTCTCAGAGGCTGTGGATTCTTCTAGTTTCCTTCTAAAAAAAACTTATTTTGCCTAAATCACTCCTATTTAGTAACTGCACTTGAGAGACAAAGATTTGGATGGAAAGGCACTTCCGCTCCTGCAGCAATCCCTGACACCCCCATTTGCTAAAACCCCAAAACTGGCTCCAGACGGTCCAAAGGAACTTTTCAGGGATTGGGGAGGGGGTGCACATGGGGGACTGGAGGGCAAATGCCTCACAACATGATTGAAAGTAGCTTTTGCTAAGCCCACCAGGATCTTTGAATCCAAGGCCTTAGCTAGACCTAAGGATTATCCCAGGCAAATGGAGGGGTCGTCCCTGCCTGCTCCCGGGATCCCCTGTGTGTCATTTGGATGCACAGGGATGATCCTGGGACACTCCCGGGATATAGGCCTAGTCTAGCCATGGCCCAAGCCATTGGTCCCTCAAACATAATAAGGGTGCATTTTCAATCCCAGAACAGTGGTACAAAGCTCCTGATTCAGGCTGGGTGGGACCATGAGCATAGGGTGACCATATGAAAAGGAGGACAGGACTCCTGTATCTTTAACAGTTGCATAGAAAAGGGAATTTCAGCAGGTGTCATTTGTATATATAGAGAACCTGGTGAAATTCCCTCTTCATCACAACAGTTAAATCTGCAGGAGCTATACTAGAGTGACCAGATTTAAAAGAGGGCAGGACCCCTCCATAGGATGTCACTCTTAATATATTTTGGCAGGATCTACACTTCTGCTTTAAAATGGTTTATAATGGTTTTGACAACTGTTGGAGCCCAGGACATGCTCCATATACAGTTTTCAAACCGTTTTCAAAGTGTTATATCCTCCTTGGTGTAGATCTGGCCTTTCTTTCATAATCCTGCATTCTATATAATATTCTCTCTTAAAATATACTAGCGTTTTCCTTGGTTTCTAAATGCATACATTCCTCCTAACACAATCAATTCTCCCCTCCTGGAGTACAGATAAAAAATGAAAGGCTAGCAAGGCATTCACAGGGCCTCTATTCAGCAGTTACATCTTCTGATCACATTGCTGATTACATGTAACTACTGTGGCCGTAGCTAGACCTAAGTTTTATCCCAGGATCATCCTGGGTTCGTCCCTGCCTGAGCGCTGGATGCCCTGTGTGGCACTTAGATGAACAGGTTTGACCCCAGGACAATCCTGGGATAACATTTAGGTCTTGCTACAGCCTGTGTTTCTATGCACTGTTGTTCTTTTGTTCTTGCTGGAAATGTAATGATAAGCATTATCATTGGGAAAAACAACAACAAATAACAATATATTCGTGGTTCTTACATATTAGCGCATGGGGCACCAGTAATTCTCAATGCAACTACGATGACATGAATACATAAATACGCTTAAGAATCATGTCCTTTATTCAAAGTTCCACCACATGGTGAAGAGGCAACCTTTAAATTTTATAATTTAAACTGAAAAAAAATGTTTATGTTCAGCAGGACAAGCTGCTGTAATGGAAACCTCAAAGAATCTCCTCATGGCATGCACAGTTCTCTATCATGCAAGCACAGAGCTTTGCTGAACTGTAGCCACAGAAATCAAATACAGCAGCTGAGTTTTTAATTCAGAAACCTTTCACACATCCGCCCCCACAGGACCCTAAGATAAGAGGATGGAAGAGAGGGGGAGAGAGAGAAATGATCAATCCAGTCACCTGATTAATGAAATCTTGCGTGCTGCCCCCCCACACACACACACACACCTCACACAAGCAGCAGTGTGGAGGTGCTATTTCATTTCAGCATGATGCAAATCCACACGGAAAGAAAAAGCTTGTGGAATAATTGGACCATGTGAGATAAAGCTGATCACTTGGGCCTTTCCAACAGAAAGGACATCCCCACAAGGGCCCCATTCAGAAGACACCTTAAACCACGGCTTTAACCATGGTCGTTAAACCAGAAAGCCGGGCTGTGTTTAGAAGACACCTTAAACCATGGCTTTAACCACGATGGTTAAGCCAGAAAGCTTTTTTCACCATGGTTAAAGCCATGGTTTAAAGTGACTTCTGAATGGGGCCAAGGAGGGAAAATACAAAATCTGTGAGAAAGAACTTCATGATCAAATGGTCACATTTTCCCTGCCCACATGGTCATTCTGGCCCCATTCAGACAACACACTAAACCATGCTACTTAACCACAAAATAGTTAATGGAATGCATTAAGGTTAATGCATTCCGTTAACCATTTTGTGGTTAAGCAGCATAGTTTAGCATGTTGTCTGAACGGGGCCAATATATACATGCCCCTGCATTGTACTGTATGTGTGTGTGTGCACACGTGATGGAGCACACAGTAGAACAGAACTTGTACGAGTTTCAGACTGCAATCCTACACATACTTTCCCAGAAGTAAGTCCAAAAGAATACACTAAGGCCTAATCTACACCAAGCAGGATATTGCACTATGAAAGCGGTATATAAAAGGCAGGAGCCACACTGCTGCTTTATAGCAGTATTGAAATGCACTGACAACTGTTGGGTCCCATTGACACATACCATATACCATGTTCATACTTCTATATCCTGCTTGGTGTGGTTCCTGCCTTTTATATACCACTTTCATAGTGCAATATCCTCTTGGCGTAGATTAGGCTTTAGTAGGCATATATAGGATTCCACTGTCAATGCTTAACTAATTGATTGCTTTATTTATATGCAAATGTATGCAGGTTTTTATCAATTATTCTGAAGAAAATTCACACGTCCTTGTTTTTAGAGGATGCACCCAGACACTGCAGTAGGCACCACGTCCGAAAAGAAAGGGGGGTATGCCTATGCTGGTGGATGCCACCTGCAGTTTCTGTACATAGAATTAAAAATACCTTTAAATCTGCAACACTATTAATTGGGATACCATTTTAGTCAATCAAAGGGTTTTTAATTGATTAGTCTAGCCAGCTAATTAACCACACATACCCTTAATTGCAACAGAAACCCTAAAGCTCTGTGCTCAGATTAGACAGAGGGCATGTCTACACCAGCCCTATATCCCAGGATCGTCCCTGGATCGTTTCTGTGCATCTAAATGCCACACAGGGGATCCAAGGAGCAGGCAGGGACAATCCCTTAATTTTCCTGGGATAACCCTTAGGTGTAGAAAGGGCCAGAGATGCCTTGTTGCACTCAGGTTAATCCCAATACCTTCACTATTAAAATAGTTACAACATGGCCATTGTTAGTTTTAGGGTTTTTTTTTTAAAAAAAGAAGTTACTCACTAATCAAGAAAATGTATTTACAAAAACACACATGAACGAACACATATTGGCTAGCAGATACTGTATTTCATGTACAAAACTCAAACTACTATGTTCTGCTTTAAAAAGTGATTGACATAGCTACCAAAGAAAATTATAGGAATTAGAAAATATTCCAGGGTATGATAACAGCAAAATTAGGAATGAGTTGTAAGAATCGTGATACTATCTTTATATTGTGAAACAGATTTTGACTATAGTTAAAACACTCAGAAATAGTGCAAAGATATATATTTTTAAAAATAATTATTACTGTTGTTAATTATTGTTTACTATATCGCTGATGCAAAAAAATCAGTTTCCAAAGCAGTAAAACTGACAAATCCTTGCTCTGAAGAGTTTTTTTTAGTCTAACTTGCTTCATTAAACTGTTTATGAATAATAACTTTTCAGTTCAACCTTGTTTTCATACTCTTGAAAATGAGTATAAAATTAGGTCCTATTAAGTAATCACAAGTGTCAAGCTATGACTCATTGGGTATGTGAACACCATTACTGGTAATACTCTGAGAACCTTATTATCTGAGTTTGTTACCAGGCAATCACAAATGATAAAATTATTATATTTTCCTGAATTATATGCAACTTTTACTTCAGTTTAAAGGGCTGTAGCAGCAGTGTAAATACATATTAGAAAGATCTATAACACTTCATAATATATGGCAAAAGTTTTGAAATCGTGTTCCTAAGAACACCAGGAGTTCTTAATTAGAAGATGCATAATGATGGACAAACAGGCTAAAAGAGAGCAGTTCAGTATTAGTACTTTTACCAGGAAAGGGACACGCACAGAAAAATGTTGGACACCTTCTAGAGTGCACTTTCAGTTTGTGCAGGGTGACAATTGTGCCCCACATGCTAGGCCAACATTTTACACGGCTTGCACCTACACCATAGTGCAGAATCCTTTGCAATGTGCCAAGTTTGAACAGCTGATGCACAGGGATTCTTTGACAAATAGATGCCCAAAGGGATTCCTGAAGTTAGGAAAACTTTGATGCAAAACGGAGAAGAAAACAAGGCAGGGCCAAAAGCCCCTCCACCCACTCACTAGCAGACACTTGAAGCAACAGCAGTCTGAGATGTAGCTGTAAAAAAAGCAAATGCTATTTTGGGCTGCATTCATAAAAATATAGTTTCCAAATCGTGCGAGATACTGATTCCCCTCTATTCGGCCCTGGTTAGGCTTCATCTTGAGTATTGCGTCCAGTTCTGGGCTCCACAATTCAAGAAGGACGCAGACAAGCTGGCACATGTTCAAAGGAGGGCAAGGAAGATGATCAGGGGTCTAGAAACAAAGCCCTATGAGGCGAGACTGACAGAACTGGGCATGTTTAGTCTGGAGAAGAGAAGATTGAGGGAAGACATGATAGCACTCTTCAAATACTTGAAAGGTTGTCACACAGAGGAGGGTCAGGATCTCTTCTCGATCATCCCAAATGGGCTCAAGTTACAGGAAGCCAGATTCCGGATGGACATCAGGAAAAACGTCCTGACTGTTAGAGCAGTATGACAGTGGAACCAGTTACCTAGAGAGGTTGTGGGCTTTTAAGATGGATTCCTGCATTGAGCAGGGGATTGGACTCGATGGCCTTATAGGCCCCTTCCAACTCTACTGTTCTATGATTCTATGAGATCCACCCCAACTCACTGACCAAAGATTGATCTACTCTTAGGGGGTGTTTTTGTCCCACCTTCCTGAAATGCCAAAAAACAGTCTGAGTGGAATAATTTGGATCAGCGCTAGTAGAAAGATGCTGGGGTGGGGGGGACCTCTTCCAGCACAATGGCCAAATTCTCTTTCGGAGAAGCTTTCAAAAGACAACAGTAGGCTGAGCTGAAGGTGAAAGGGAAGAGCCTAAATACTGCATATTTTAACTTAAAGCTCTTATTGCTAATAACTAAGCCTTAGAAGACGCAATAAAACCTTTCAGAATGGGGAAAAAACTGCACAAAAACTGGGAAACCACAAAACCGTTGATGGTTATGGGAAAGGGGTGAGGCCAGGGGACAATAAGGGGCCATTTGGGGAAGCCTGGAAGGTTGTATTTGGCCCCTGGGCCTGAGATTCTAAACCTCAAATTTGTATAGATACCAGAGGCTGAGCACAGTTTCTGCAAGCAGTCCATTTGTACTTTTTAGCAGTATGCTTCTTTCTTTCTACCTCCAAACTTATTTATTCTTTCTTCCTAAATCGGCAGTACACCCTACCTTTTTGTTAAATATTAGTCTCCTTTTCGCATCATCATCATCATCATCATCATCATCATCATCATCTTTTTCTTCATATCTTCTCCTCTTTCAATCCCACTCCGTTGTTGTTCTTCAACATACATGTGCATGCATGCACTCGCTCTCACTCCCCCCTCTCTCACACACACACTTTTCTTCTCTTTTCTACTTGTGTCTCCTTGGCCCCTTTTAATAATTTTATCTGCTTCTGGGGTGCCACATTTGGGGCAGGGGGAGGTGCCCCTCCTTCCATTGTGTTTCACTCAACATATATTTATTTTATTTATTTATTTTAAATATTTATATCCCGCCCTATATCACTAAGATCTCAGGGCGGTGTTCAGATAAAAGCATACAGTATAAAACAATAAATATACACAGTTAAAAACACATTAAACCATTCCTCAAATGCATCTAGACCAGTTATACTGGTTATTATGAAGTATAAAACATAATCCCTCTTAAAATGTACAGCTTTTTACAGATTTGACCTTGAATATACAGTACCTAAATGGAATTGCTACAAATCTTGTATTTCCACTCCTTCTCCGGGCATCCTTGGTCTGCTTTCAAGTTTCCTCTTCTGAACAGAACCACGGAAGTGGAGAGATTTTGGTCACAGCAACCATATGAAATTGACTACCGGGTTATATCTGTGATCCAGAATCAAGGGCGTGGCAAAGCAAGCACCAAAGGGGAAAATCGGCATAATGATATGTTTTAAGACCTAACCCAATTACATGTAACATCCAGAAATCACAAACAACCAAGATTTGGGTGAATTTGGGAGGAGACAAATTTCTGTGTAAACCAAATTATATTCCAAACCAGGAGCTTGTTGGCACAACTATTGTTAAATAATGGTTTATTTAGGAGAGTTCTGAATTAGTGGTTCTTAACATGGTTCAAGGTGAATCAATCCCAATAGGATCTTTTTATTTACTCAATAAAAGAGCAGTAATTCCAAAGGCTACCCACGCCATCCACATCTTAAAGGTTTAAATGCAAAGGTCTTATATATAAATGAAATATAAATGTCCAGAGATTATATTTTATTGATGGAGCATTTGAAGAGAGTTAATTTCTATAAAAACAATTCTGGGTGGCATAAAACTGGCTTGAATAAGAACACCACACCATTTATATATATTTGTCGTTTACTATTCAGCAAGTTTGTGTTTTACTTGTATCTCTACTTCTAAAGACAATGTAAAGTACCAATAACCATGGTAGCATAAAGAGCCGTGAAACACACGAGCACTTTTCTGCTAACATCTTTAAGTGTCTGAGGATAAAACCAAAAATTATGTAATAAGCTTGCTGTTAATGCCTGACATCTGGAACATCATCTTCATCTACCTTTCCACCCCCAATGACTAGAGCTCAAATACAATCTAAATATATAGATATATAGCCTACATTGATCTTCCATTGTTTCTCCAAACATTTAAGAAGAAAAATTAAAGGCATCTACCTTTAAGTTCAAAAGCAATCAGTACTATATACTGGCATAATGTTTGGTTTTAGTGGTTAACAGATATTAGAACATAAGAAGAGCCATTCTAGATCAGACCAAGGGTTCATCCAGTCCTACACTCTGCCCACACAGAAGACAACCAGCTAGCTGTCAACCAGGAACCCACAAGAAGGACACGAGTCCAACAATACTACTCCTATGTTCTCCAGAAACTTCTGTACACCTCTATGATGTCTCCTCTTAGCCTCCTGTCCACCACAACCAAAGATCTCTTTCTTGGTTGGTCACTGCTAGTTCAGATCCCATCAGATTATACTTGAAGTTGGGATTTTTTGCCTCAACGTGCATCACTTTACACTTGCTTAAATTGAACTGCATTTGCCATTTAGATGCCCATTCTTCCAGTTTGGAGAAATCTTTTTGGAGCTTTTCACAATCCCTTTTTTGTTTTAACCACCCTAAATAATTTGGTGTCATCAGCAAACTTGGCCACTTCACTGCTCACTCCTGATTCCAGATCGTTTACGAACACTTTGAAAAGTATTGGTCCTAATACAGATCCCTGTGGGTCCCCCACGATTTACTTCCCTCCATTGGAAGTATTTACCATTTATTCCTACTCTCTCCTTTCTGTTCTTTAACCAGTTACTTATCCATAAAAGGACCTCTCCTCTTATTCCATTATTCCAGTTTGCTCAGGAGACTTTGGTGAGGGACTTCATCAAAAGCCTTTTGGAAATCCAAGTAAACAATGCCTTAGCTAGACCTGAGGTTTATCCCGGGGTCATCCCGGGGTCGTCCCTGCCAGCTCCCAGGATATCCTGTGTGTCATTTACATGAACAGGGATGATCCCGGGATAAACCTTAGGTCTAGCTAAAGCCAATGTCTACTGAATCACCCCTATCTATGTGTTTATTGACCCTCTCAAAGTACTCTGAAAGGTCAGTGAGACAGGACTTACTTTTGCGGAAGCAGTGTTTGTTCTTTTTCAGTAGGGGCTCATCTACACCAAGCAGATATTCCACTATGAAAGCGGTATGAAAGCAGTATATAAAAGGCAGGAGCCACACTACTGCTTTATAGTGGTATTGAAGTGCACTGACAACTGTTGGGGCCCATTGACACATACCATATGCTGCTTTCATACCACTTTCATAGTGTTATATCCTGCTTGGTGTAGATGTGTCATGGGCCCCAACAGTTGTCAGTGCACTTCAGTACCACTATAAAGCAGTAGTGTAGATCCTGCAGTACACACCAATATCACTCTAAAGCAGTAGTGTGGCTCCTGCCTTTTATATACTGCTTTCATGGTGGAATATTCTGCTTGGTGTAGATGAGCCCTAGGGCTTGTCCTTCTGTATGCTTACTAATTTTATCTTTAATAATGCTTTCAACCAATTTACCTGGAACCAATGTTAAACCAACTGGCGTGTAATTTCCTGGATCCCCCTCGGACCCCTTTTGGAAAATTGGTGTTACATTGGCCATCTTCCATTCATCTCAAACCTACATGCTGCAATAATGCTAAAAAGATATCTCTCACCTGAAAATAGGAATTCAGGAACGCCTGTATGCTTCCATTTTGTCAATGATCTGGAGTTCTGCTATTTGTATACTTCATTGTAGAAACCTGTCGTACCAGCAAGTAGTATTGGCATTGCATTAGAGGTAGTTTACACTATCGCAATGTCATTTATATTAGTGGTAGTGTTGGATTGCACACTGCCCATTGTATTTGCAATTGGCACATATTATTTTTTTACTAATGAAGTTATCAAATGGAAATTTTCTAGCAGAAAAATAAAGGACTGGAAAAATTTCCACCCCACATCACTGCACAGCCATCCCAAAGAATTTGCATTAATCTTCAGTTACATCATGCAAAAGATTAAAGAACAATGCACAAAGCTTTTAGCTATTCTTAGACTCTATAGGAATAGTTAATAGGAAGATGTACCTACTCGAATCCTTTTAAAAGTTGCAGCAGAATCAAGATCTGAATATACAATTATCTCAGCTTGGTATTCTGCTATTAGAATCTATATGCTGCCAGAAAACACTACCACTCTTGGCTACAAGGACAGAGTAAAGTTCAACAGGACTTTCTCCCAAGTAAATGCGCATAGCACTGCAGCCCCAGCAACAATCCTGTGCATATTTACTTGGGAATAAGCCCACTGAACTCAGCTGGACTACTTTCTAGAAAAAAACGTATAGGACAAGGCTGAAAGCAATTGTATCTGGAGGAACATTGGGACACTTCTCTGGGGAGAGGAGAGGAGAAGACAGGAGGTGCCGCTTCTAACACACACAAACACACACGCTAGAGATTACAAACAAATGTGTACAGTGGTAACCAGAGGGCCCTTTAAGACCAGGAAAAGCTAGTGAAGTTTCAGCCTTACGCTCTACCCACCCTCCACCCCACCTCTCAGTGGCTAGACTAGGAGCTCTATTACACCAGCCTTATAGTCTGCTGTCGTGGCAAATTGCTTGAAAGGACTCACATGATGTCAATGTTATAGTCTGCTGTCGGGACGAAGGACTCCTATGATGTTGACCATGTCCTGCTGTGATTGCAGTTGTCCCCCCCCCCCCCCGCCTTTTAGCGATGTATTTTGGTGCACGGAAAGTTCGGTTCTTCCTGTCATGCAAAAACGCCGTGCTCAAACTGCAGCATGTATTTTCATCAATAGTTTTGAATCCGGTGTTCTGTGGGCGTATTTTCAAGGGGAGGTATTGCTGATGAAAGAGAGGGCATGTTTTCAAGGGGCGGTATTGATGACAAAAGAAAGGGTCGTGGCTTGTCTCTAGCAGGTGTTTTTAACTGCCAATTCAAATCCTTTCCTCCTCTGGCTTCCTCCATCTTAACTTGTCCATCTGAATTGTGCTACCACTGGATCGAGGGAAAGAAAAAGCAGACAACTCTAATTCCGTTCTTCCACCCGAGCGGGCCTTCGGGAGGAAGCAGCACAACACCTGCTTCCTATTCCTATTGCGGGGGTTTGCGTGTTCATCCACCTGTGGTTCTTGCTGTCCCTACAGGGTGAAGGAGATGGCGAAGGAACAGCGAGTGATGTGATGCACCCCAGTTATTCAATAATCTTTAAACAATTGTCTTTGGAATCGGGTACTGGGGAAATACATTTATTTTCTTGTGGTGGGAGAGAAATGGAACATTGTTCAAAAACTGAGTAGTTGGGGGATGGCATGAGAGGTGTTACACAAACAGGGGGCAATAGGGCAGGAAAGTCATAGAACTGGGGCACAACCATACAGACACAGGGGGGAAGAGAAAAAACTGCAATATAAAAGTGCAACCAAGTTAAACCTAGTAGCAGTGCAGAGATTTAAAATGCAATAGCAGATTTAAAGCAGCAGAGCTAAAAAACTGGGAATGTTGAAACACTAAAAATGCCTGGGAAAATAAAGAGTTCTTCACCTAGCACCAGAAAGAGCACAATGTAGGTGCCAGGCAAACCTCTGTAGGAAACTCATTCCACAACCAGGATGGTATAATAGAAGAGGCCCTTTTCCTGGTAGCCACTGGCCTGATATGCCACTTTTCCAATGAGCACAGACAAAGCATACAGTTTGGTATAGGATGTGGAATATTGCTTCCTGAGAGTTTGTGTTTTCATTTTTTAAAAAAAGTTTCTAGCCCTCATGACAGCAAATATATATTTGAAAATGCAAAGGTAATGTGCGGAAAAATCTCAGAAGCCAGAGGGGTGGATGAATATGTTTTCTTGCATAGCTTATTAGTTCCCTGAATAGCTCTTGTCTCTTCATGTGACTACAAAAGTCAGGATGAGGCAAAATTATACACAGTGCACAATAAACTATTCTAAATGATAGAAAGCAGATTTAATTTACATAATTTATACAGGTCACAGAATTCAGTTTTCTATGGTACAGAAATTGGATTATATTAAACAGAATTTTTTTTAAAAAAAAAAAACCAGCAGGGTCCACACAACTTTGAATTAAGGGCGCAATCCTGTGCATGTTTAGACAGAAAAAGTCGTACTAATACTGCATTCCCTAATCAGACATGCATAAAATGGCTTAAAATAGGAATTGCCTTAAACATAATGACCCTTATCAGACGATATGCCAAGCCACGGTGGTTAAGTATTTTGAGCTAAACATGATTAGCGTGTCATGTGAACCATTCCTAACATAACCATAGTTTAAACATGCTCTCTAGCCATTTGCTGCAAAAGGGTTAGCGGCCTAACTATGGCTTAGCGTATTGTCTGAACAAGGTCAATATTGCGGTTGTGTTTTTAACCAAGCTTTTCTTAGTCATTGCTTTCGCCTATAAAAGTAAGTCTAGTTGCTTTATACAAATACACCACTATCTCCACAATACCTCCTAGTGAAGTTTTGCCCTCCAGTGCCAGCTTTATTTGGGTTCAAAATAGTAGGTTCTGTGCTAAGACCCAATTCTGCCTTGTACAGAGGTTCTTGGTGCAGTTACCGTATTTCTTTGATTCTAAGACGCACTTTTTTCCCCATATAAACATCTCTAAAAACGGGGTGCGTCTTAGAATCGCGGGTGCGTTTATTATTTCTTGGAATCAAAGCTTTTTTTCTGTTGGTGGTACTGAAATTAGTGTGCGTCTTACAATCGATGGCGTCTTAGAATCGAAGAAATATGGTATTTTTCTTTTAGTCTCAACACTTTGCCTTCTGGGAAATGAGTGCTTTGTGACCAGCCACACTCACTGTAAGAGCCATATTTATTTATACCGCCCCACAGCCGAAGCTCTCTGGGCGGTTTACAACAATTAAAAATAGTAAACATTAAAAGTATACAAAATTTAAAAACCATCAAAAACATAAAAACAACAGTATAAAAACAACAGTATCCATTTAAAAACAACAATTCTGGGGTCCATTAAAAACAAACTTAACGTTGTTAAATGCTGTTTAAATGCCTGGGAGAAGAGAAAAGTCTTGACCTGGCACCGAAAAGATAACAATGTTGGCGCCAGGCGAGCCTCATCGGGAAGATCATTCCACAGTCGGGGGGCAACCACTGAAAAGGCCCTCTCCCTTGTTGCTATCCTCCGAGCTTCCCTCGGAGTAGGCACTCGGAGGAGGACCTTAGATGTTGAGCACAGTGTACAGGTAGATTCATGTCGGGAGAGGCATTCTATTGCGGTCCCAAGCCATGTAGGGCTTTATAGGTGAATGAACAAGCCCCCACATGGCAACCATTTTGTAATAGCACCCACAACATTCTCTCAAAATTCCAAATGTGCCCACTAATCCGAAATGTTCGGAGACCCCTCCCATAGATCATAAAGTACAACGTTAACATATAAATGTTAATGGCACAAGTAGACATACTTAATTATTTTCTTTGGCTCAGGCTACAAGAAACTATTTGTACCACTGTATCATCTTCAGCGGCAAGACAACACCATCACACAATATTTGCTAATGGTTATTATCATCAGTAATAGATAAAGAACTATTCCCAACCTCAAATGTCCTTTGGGACATTTTGAGCACACAAACTCATTCAGAGTGGATTGCTTTCCAGACAATTATACATAGAGGCAGAATTTTATTATATAATCACAGGGAACAGTATAGGCTTCTTTAACAAGTCTCTTGTGGTGACATTATGCTCTCCAACATACTTTAGTGAATGTGAAGTATTACATACCCATGACAACAAGATAAGAATGGTTTCTATTATACAAAATATTGATAGTAAGAGGCAGTAAATAGAACAGGACAAAAAATGTTAATATCAAAAGAACTGCATGCTCAGGGTTGAATCCAAGATCTATGTTCCACTGATGGAAGAGCTCCATTAATGGAAGGTGCCTCTGCCAAATTTTGGGGGATCCCTGCTCCCACACACCACAAAGCTCACCCCTGACCTTTTATGTAGTACTTTCAGGGGGTGGAGGAGCTGCCGTGGGAGGAAGGGGCCAGGAACTCTGCTTTCTCCACCCTAGTTGCACTACTCTGGATGCAACTGACATAATTCAATTAAATGAAGCATAAGTTTTGCTACCCACTATGAGTACCTGCCCATTACCAATCCATCTACAAACATAAACCACCTTCACGTCAAATGTCTGATTATTATACTTGTGTTCAGATACATTTATGGAGCTAGTAAATCAGGACAGCAACATATTCAGAATGTCTCCCCAATGAAACAAAGCGAAACCCAACTATCATGGCAATATTAGTGCAAGTGGCTTCTGAAAGTGCAATATTAAAAGTATAAGCTGGAATGACCCAACAAGATTATCACCCTAGCCTAGAGCTATCCTAAAGAGTCAGGCACATGAAAAATACAGCTGCAGTTCACAGCAGAGCCAGATGTGTATACAACCCTAAAATCAACAACTTCATAGCAGTCCGTACATTGACCTTTTCTACAATGCACAGTCATCTGCACCTAGATCATCCTGCGTGTGTGTGTGTGTGTTTTAAAAAATTATGCAATTGTCTCAACCACAAATCATTTCCCCATCACACCTTGTTGTTTTTAAATATATGACAAGTTGATTTAGATGATTCAAAAAACAACCTTCCATTTTGTTGTTCTTTATATACAAGCACTATAAATAAAATGTTGGGGGAATACTCTAGCAACAATACTTAAGCTAGAGCAACACACCGGATAAAACAGATCCAATCTAGTCTGATTATTTCTGCTCTTCTTTCTATGAATAGACTCTGCTGTCAGCTTAAGGGAAAAGCATAAAAGTCAAACCATATTTATTCTGTCCTTTTAAATTCCATTTCTATTAATATGCACATCTGACACTCCCAATTTGTATTAGACAGCATGCATTTTTTCCAAATGAAAAGTGCAGTCATAACTGCAGCTGGTTCAAAGTAGCTCATGTTCTAGTCCTTGCAAAAACACAGCATCATTAAACAGCACCCTTCAGGGGTTCACAAGACCTTCAAAATCTAAAGTGCTTAGCACACACGCACACACACTTTCTCACATATTTGCAATAAAAAGATTCACTTTTATGTTAATAAGTTTCCAAATTCACCACTTCATACCCACTAAGTTTAACTATGTCCACAAATGCAATTACCTAGCGCACACTCCCTCTTACACAGAAATAATGCAGCATGCCCTCAAGGGTACACTTAACACACCGTAGTGTGCGATACCCAGCTGTCAAACACATACTTTACAGACTTGGAAAACTGAAATACATGCAGAAGTCACACATACATATCAACACATCCTCCAAACACACACTGTAGTACATATATATTGTTATTATGGCCAAAAGCACACAATCTCAAACATACAAACACCAATTTACGTATCTTTGTACAGAACCTGCTTTACTCATTGCCACAGATTGCCAGCAAGATGTTTTAAAAATAAAGGCAGCGTGAGAAGGTGAGATGCCTAATCTCCCAGGTTCAGTAGCGTAGCTAAAGCGTTTTTGCGATGAGACTCAATATTGCTCTCTGTTCTAGATGTCTACTTTAAGCAAGTGTAATGCAAGAATTTCTGAAACAGGGGAGGTTTCGCCTTCTACAGAGCTATATTCAGCTTTGACACTAGACCTCTGAGGATGCCTGTCCTATACACATCCATAGAGAAGGGGGTTCCATGAGGTGGGGGGATGTCTGTTACGTTAGATTTCGAGTGCCTATTTCTATGACTGTTGAAAGGGGGGGGGGTTTGCCTGTGCTCCTATCTCATTACTGCTCTACTGACCTGAAAAAGTAAGAGTAGGTCTGTTATAAAGGTATGTATCAGGTTATGGGGGGAGCTCTATAATATTTGGGGGAAGCCTGCCCTATCATTCTCCAATCCCAATGGGTCCATTTAAGTGATCCCCACCCCTCCGCCCCAGAGTTTAGGATGGGGGTTTCTCTTTAGGAGGTAACGGATTATTATACCAGCAATCTTACACTGCAAGATTTGTCACACAGCCCTGAACTCCAGCACATCCTGCAAATCTGTCGCTCCCACCTCTCCGTTCACACTTTTGCACCTCTTTGGTACAAACAGATGCAGCTGGAGCCGGACGGACGGGGAGGCTCGCTTGCCATCCCGGTGCCCAGCAGCCGCAGCAGCCACCACCTTCCTTCCTTCCCAACCAGCAGCTGCCAGCCCCGGTGGGAAAGCACGGCCGCCCGCTCGCCTGTCCGCCTTCCCTCCCTCTCTCCCTCCCCGGCTGGTACCCAAAGTGGACGGCCCGGGCGATGGGGAGGGAGGGCGGGGGGCGCGCGCGACACTTACGTCCCCAAGGTCTCCTTGAACTCGAAGATCTTGTTGATGTCGTCGGCTTGCTTCTTCCAGGCGGAGCTGTCCTCGCCGTTCTCCTGGGCCATGGCAGCAGCGGCGGCGGCGGCGGCAGCACCCGGCGGAGAAGGCAGGAGCCAACTGGGAGAATCGCGGGAGGAGGCGGCGGAGAAGGAGGCGGAGGATGCGCCTAAGCGAGAGCGGGAGAGAGAGTTGCAGCCAGCGCTGCTCTGGGCGGCTTTTGCTTTCTCTTCGGGCGCTTCCTCCTTCGCCTCGCAGGCGCCCTCCTCTCCCTCCGAAGCACGGCCGACTTCCTGGTTACTGCCGCGCTGGTGCGGTCCCTCTCGCCAGCTTCCCCCTCGCGCAACTTGGGCTGCGCTTTCTTTCTCCCTTTCTTTTTATCCCTCCTTCTTTGGCTTTTCTTCCTTCCTTCCTTCCCCCCTCCCTTTGGATTCTTCCCTTCGCTCCTTCTTCCCTTCCCTCCTTTGCTTTCTTGTCCCTTTCCTTTCTTTCCCCTTCTTCTTTCCTTTACCAAGAAGAGCGCTTATTCCATTCCACCTTTTTGTTTGGTGGTGGTGGTGGTGGTTTTGGGGTCGTTAAAACACGCGCACGCCCCACACACGAACTGCAGCGTCTTCAGCCGTAGCAGCAGCAGCCAAGAGCAACACCCCCAAACTCTCCACACACGAGCAAAACCCCAAACAGCTCCCACAGCTGAGGGGAAAGGAAGCTTTGCCTTCTGGTTTTACTAGTTTCCCCCCCCCACCCCCCGCGCAGGAAAACCTCACGCCTGGTTTATTTTAACCCCCCGCCTGCCTGAAGGAAGCGCGTGAGCGAGTTCCCCTTCTCTTTCACCAAGAAGTGAAACTTTCCCAAGTAACCTGGATGATAAATACTGTGCGTGTGTGTGTGCGCGCGCGTGTGCGTTTTTTGTGCGCGCGGGCGAGAGAGGGAAAGAGACCGGGAGCGTGGACTCTTCCCCCTCGCCTCAGGCAGCCGCGGCTGCTGCTCTTCTTGGCTAAGTGGGATTTCAGTGACACATTTGGCTGTAGTTGGTTGTTATGGTAATCGGAGGGCGGAGACGGGGTTTGGAAACACCGCCCCGCACACGACCAACCGGCAACCCTGCGCCGCCTCCCCGCTCTTCCTCCCCCTCCTCCCCACCCACCCCCTTCTGCTTTTGGCTTCTTAAATCCCCCTTCGGAATGACTCGAGGCAAATTCGCATTGCAGCAAAAGAACGCGCGTAAGGATTAACAATCCCCCCCCTCTCTCTCACACACACACACACACCCCTTTCTTGGGTGCCTCGCCTCGCAGCGGCTCTTTTTGCAAATGTGCGCGCCTCGGGTGGGCGGGAGAGAGAAGCCCCAGTGGCGACGTGTAGGGCCCTCCCTGCCTGCCTGCCTGCCTCCTGAGCGCGCCTGCAGCCGGGCTCCCTCCAGCCCGCGCTCCTTCCCTCCTGGCCAGCCGAGACCACAGTGCAGTGCAGCGAGGGCAACAATGCGACACAACCCAGCCGGCAGCATCTCCGCATTAGAGACTCGCTTGCCAAGGAGAAGGCGGCCGCAGCCCGGAGGTGTCTTGCCGTTCTGGACAGCAGCACCCAGGGCCGGCGCCAGACTATTTTGCGCCCTAGGCAAGGCGAGCTACTTGCACACACACACACACACACACACACACACACACACACACACACACACACACAAATTGCCAACTTCGATCTTTAACAACAGATGTTTTGTAGAAAAAATAAAAAGCACAAAACTTGCAACTGCTAAATGTATATTTTAAATTGCAAGAATAAGGAATAATCTTAGTTTCTCTTTTGCGAATACAAAAGAAAATATTTTGGCACACAAATCGTTTTGAACTAAAGGGCACTCGGTATAATGCATACCTCCGCCATTGGCAACACAACATTAAAACCTTTTACTTCACACACTTTTAAGTACTGCGCCCCTCTGAAGTCTGCGCCCTAGGCGGCTGCCTAGTTGGCTTAATGGTAGCGTCGGCCCTGGCAGCAGCTGGCCTAATGCGCGCTTGTCATGCTCAAGGTGGGGAAATGTGGCCCTGGAAACATGGCAGAGTGACCAGGACAAAGTTATTTTGGGGGGTGTCAAAATATATTAATCCTGCTAGACATCTAGCTTCCCCCCACCCCAGCCCTTTCCTTGGGCCTCAGTAGTACAGATTCTGAGCTGCTTAATAGTTGCATGAAAGAGAATTAGTAATGGCTCTGAAACTATTTTTTTTTAAGTGTGTGTGTGTTTCAAGATGTTACACTGTTCGAAAGAGAGGGAGAGAGAGAAAGGAGAGGTAATTGTGAATGCCATTATCTTTACAGGATCAGACAGCCAAAGTCACTTTTTGTGTGTGTTTATTCATTTTTTACTTTATTTCAAAATAAAATGTCACAGAAAAGAGAACTTGAGGACAAGTATAAGTAGTTGCAACTGACAAAATAAGAATCCAGTACTACATTCCTCTTAATAGTTAGTGTTACCATGATAACCTAAAAACAAAGGTCAACAGTCCATTATTTTATTTGGTCCCGCTAGGAAACCAACATTAAGACAGGTGATCAACAAAATACTGTGAAATGAAAAGCCAGTCAAGTTCGCACAGGCCTGGCAGATTTCACTACCAGGTTCCACACATCATCCTGTGCGCACTCACATGATGCACCAGACTATAACCTGGCTCCTACCCTTTTCCACCATGCTCTGCTCTGCCCTCCTTCACCGGTGGCTGAGGCTTTGCTCCCTGCCCCTAGTTGCTGATGCTAATATTTTGGAACCCAACTTTAGCTATTCTGTTAAGAACTGAGACAGTTAATCCAAGTTCACTAGAGTTGAGCTCTGGGAACGTGTGTTCAGTGACAGGAATGTGCGAACAGAGTGCCTTTGAGCATATACAGATAATCTTTTCCCTCAGCATAGTGATTATCGCCAGTGAGAACATTTGAGATTAGGAATCAAGTGGGGTTTACAGTAGCCATGTTTCAACACCCAAGTCCTCTCTGTGTGTTTTCATTGGGATTCTCTGTTGCGCATGAAAGCTGCATAGAGAAGACGGTGCTGCCAGCGACCTGTACCTTATTTACTGTAACCACAGCTATCCCTACATCTTAAAAATTTAGAATAGCTTCCAGGATTTAGAGCAAGGGTGAGCAACTTGTAACCTCCAGGAATTTTTGGCCTACAATTCCCATCAGCACTAGCCAGCATGATGGGAGTTGTAGCACCAAACAACTGGAGGTCCACAAGTTGTCCACCCCTGATTTAGAATAAGACTTTCAAGAAGGTTTGAAGCCTGGCACTGCCCCTGTTAGCAGTTCAACACTCCAAGATTATTAATCTCTAACACATGCATCCAATACTTAATAGACAAGGAAAAATGTCTTCCTGGATTATTATAGATGAAAGGGAAGTAAAAAAGCACTAAGGCCTCTGCCATAGCATACGTCTAATGTCAAGAGTCAAAACTAAAGTCTTCCGCTTTATTTGGTCCCTAGAGCTATCAGTCTTGCAACATAAGGGCAGTTTGAATAGTTAGCTTTAAAATAAACACTTTTCTAAAACCTAGAAAGCACATTTTTTGCATGGAAATGTTGAAATGTAGTATACTTTTATTTTGGGCCAATGTCACTCCCATAGTACTAAGGCCTTCAGAATTTCAAGATTCATCACAAGTTGACAATGTGCCTGGTTTAGGTTCATTATTTGATCACTTGCAAGTGTGAAACAGTACTCATTGATCAAACACCAGATACAGAACTTCCTATCTTTCTAACCACAATGTTTTTCAATCGAGTCACTTCACACATTCAGCTGCAAGTAGCTCAATGGTAAAATACATGCTTTGCATGCAAAGGAACCTAGGTTCAATCTGTGACATCTTTAGTTACATGGACCAAGAAGCAAGTGATGCAATAAAACCTTTCCCTGAGACCTATTGCTCATCTACACCAAGCAGATATTCCACTATGAAAGTGGTATGAAAGTGGTATATAAAAGGCAGCAGCCACACTAATGCTTTATAGCGGTTTTGAAGTGCACTGCTTTATAGTGGTACTGACATGTGTAAGGGTTAAGCGGATCTTGGGACTGGCATGTTTTTTAATGCATGAATTTTATGGTTTTTATGGTTCTATAGGAGGGGAGATAAGATCCAGACCAGGTGCGTGAGGGGGAGAAGATGGAGCCATCCGATTGTAACTGTCTTGTGGCCTTGAGTGATTAGCCATCCCGGGCTGAAGTGTGAAGTAACTCCTTGCATCAAAGCCGAAGGGAGGGGGGAATGGAGTGAAAAGGATAGTATAAAGAAACCCTGTGAAAAGAACAGGAAAGAGTCGGCTGAGTCTGGTCTGGGTGACGTATGATCTGTAGTTTTAGTTTTCAGCTTGCTTACTCTGGGTTCTAGTACTTTATGCATGTAACTAAGTTTTATTCTGCTGAATCCCATGTATTTCCTACCCTTATCCTGAATAAATGGTCTTAAACCTCATTCTGTGTGAGCTTTGAGTGTCCAAACCAAGGGTCTGTGCTAAATCCAGTCTGAAGCCAACGGTTTGCTGGGCGTTCTTCCTTTACAACATGTACTGACAACTGTTGGAGGCCAGGACACATCTACACCAAGCAGGATATAACAATATGAAAGCGGTATATGGTATGTGTCAATTGGCCCCAGCAGTTGTCAGTGCACTTCAGTACCGCTATAAAGCAGTAGTGTGGCTCCTGCCTTTTATATACCACTTTCATAGTGTAATATTCTGCTTGGTGTAGATGAGCCCCTGGAGACATCTTGCCAGGGTAGTCAGTAGTGAGCTACATAGAGGGAGGGAGAGTCTGAGTCAATACAAAGGGGCTTCCCAAGGTTTTTGCTTGCTAAAGGCAACAGAAGTACCCAAGCTGGAGCACTTGGATTTACAAATGCAAGGGTAAACAACTGTGATACAGTGACTGCTATACCAGTGCAACATCACAATCTGTGGCATGAATCATCTCAAGACATGTCCGTTGGCACAGCAGCATGGATCAACACTGCTACAAAACAACAACATAGAGAACTTGATGGTAGCATACATGCGTCACATGCTGACTGTAAGCCTCAGATTCAATCCTGGCATCTCCGATTGAAGGATCATAGTAAGCCAGGCTTGTAAAGACCTCTGCTGCAGTCCTTGGGAAGCTACTACAAGTGGGATGGCCTCAGTATGAAGTAATTCATTCTATCCTGTCAGCAACAGCCATGCTCATCCAACTATACCCAAGGACGTGGTGTAATGCAGAATTTCGCATATCCCCCACAAAGAGCATCTTATCCATCAAGGAACTACCGTATTTCTTCGATTCTAAGACACACTTTTTCCCTATATAAACATCTCTAAAAACGGGGTGCATCTTAGAATTGCAGGTGCGTTTATTATTTCTTAGAATCAAAGCTTTTTTTCTGTTGGTGGTACTGAAATTAGTGTGCGTCTTACAATCGATGGCGTCTTAGAATTGAAGAAATACGGTAATTCTATCAGCCCAATATTTTATGCCTAATAATGCAGCTAATAGGAACCACACTTCCTGACTTATTCCTGTTTGTCAAACCCAGGATGCTACTAATATTGGATCAAACCACTGTAGGATGTAACATCTACATGTCTCTATAGAATAGTGTGCCAGTCCCACTGAATTTAACTGGCTGTGACATTCGTGTGCATTGAAGCACAACAGGGAACACTCCAGCAGCTCCTTCTTGTGGGTGGCCACCAGAGTGACACAGCGAGAAAGGCACATTGGTCAGTTGCTAGAGTCCCTAACTGTGTATACCCCAATGCCTCACACCCTACATCGCTGCACCTACCCAGGTAAGACAGTGGTGTTGGCTATGGCACTTACAATACAAAAGATCAATTTCAAATGCAATTAGAGGAAGCAATTTTTAAACAGAAAAAATAATAATTTTATATTATTCAAAAACACTTAATGGAATTTACAGAAAGTCTAAGTACAAACTATTATGAATTCACATCCTCCCTCTTTCATTTGCTTATCCCTGGTCTTGCTTACATGCCATGCAAGCAGAGCAAGATCCATCCTTGGTGTCCACCTAATCTAGATTAAGAGAAGAAGGAGATGTTTGTTAGAGGAGGAGAAATGTCTATTTGCCCATTCAAGGTATATTATTCAGGTTGGCAACAGAGCAAATACTGGAGGCACATCTTCAGTTTGACCTGAGTGAGTCACAAGGAAGATTCTGGAAACAGAAAAACTTTTCTTCTTCCAAAGAATCTGAGTACTTAAGGATGAAAGTTCACACTCATGTAAGAAAGCACTATATGAGTTTGAAGTCTGCAGGCTCCAAATTCATTATTTATAAGGCGTTTGATATTCCCTATAGCTGCGATTTCCATTTGTATTACCAAGGTCAGAAATTCCAGCTTTTGTAGGAGGAGGCTGCACACCTGTTTACAAATACATACCTCTTAGACTACTTTATTAAAGTATTGTTGTTGGCTGCTCTGTGATCTTGTCTAACACTGCACTCTACTGGATGGAAGCAAAATTTCTTAAAGGTATTTTCCTTTGCTGGGCACTTAAGGTGCCTTCCAGACTGAAGGCTGACAATCAAAACCAATTCCTTCCTCCTTTTCCTCCTTAATGGATTTTTGTGGTAAGCAAACATGGCAGAAAGAAGCATTGAAAAAGCACAGGAGAGTTACAAATGAACAACAAAGTTGCCTAGAACCATATACATTTCTGGGTATGGCTAGACGGGGTGATATCCCGGGGATTGCCCCGGGATCATCCCCGTGCGTTCACATGACGCACAGGGGATCCCAAGAGCAGGGAGGGATGATCCCTCCCTTGGCCCGGGATATTGCCCTACCCTTTTAGCCCAGTTTTTCCGCTGTATCGGGATGATCTCGAGACCATGAAATGTGTGGCCAGGCGTTGCGGGTTGTCCCGGCTCCTTGCGAGTAACCACAAGGAGCTGAGACCTGGGCACTCAGGAGCTCTGTGCCCATCGGGGGTGGGGTGGGGGTAGTGGGGATTTTTTTTAAAAAAAACCTACCTTTTGTGATTGAGCACTAGTGCGCTCCTTCTCCTTTAAAAAAAAATGGTGGGCATGATGTCCTCTTCCTCCTGGGACATCACACGCCATGTGCAGACAGAGGGGGAGATCTCACGATAACCATATTGTGAGATCCTCCCCACTCCATCGTGCTAGACCAAGTCTAGCCATGCCCTCTGTGTTTGAGGAAGGGTGTTTGCAGGAGAAAAGCCTCATCTGGAAGCATCTTTAATCAGGGTTCTCCCGTGACGCATACTGTATTGTCCTGTTCATTGAAAACAAGAGGGTTAGGCTAGGTTTTAGCTGGCATTCCGAACGTGATGTGGGTATGCTTAGTAGCATGTATTTGTTTGTTTCCCAGATGAGCTTAGATTTATTGCAATAATACAAGGGTAGTCAGCCCTCTAGGTTTTTGCACAAGACTGTTTGACATATAATAGTACTTGAGCCTGCAAAATCCAGTGGTTCCTAGCAGAGACAAAAGAACATGGAAAAGTGGGATCCTTTTTTAAAAGGCGGGGAAGATCTCTGCTCAGTACAGACTGCTCAGTAAGATTCCACTATTGATATAATTCTATCCCAGAAACAATTACTGTTGCTGGTCACATCCCTTTGGACCAATGCAAGGAAAAAGTAGTGTGAGTTATAGCAGTTTTAGATAGGAAATCTGAAATAAAATATGTGGCTGTTATCTAGCCAGTCTCAAAGGGGAAGGAGTCGACGTGCATTCCCAATGGTCTGGCTCCAACAAAATTGTTCCTTTCAGAAAATTTAGAAATCATTATAGCAATCAACATGAAGTTATAACATACCAGATGTAGTCTCCGAAACAACAAGATCTATCTCCTGAACTACTTGGGAGCCATTCACAATTCCAGTTACAAAAAAAACCCCAAAAAACCATAGTCTACAATATTCTGCACTAATTTAAAGTGGATTGCGCTGTTCTTAATAGTAGGAATGCAATGTATCAATGTATTTTAGTCACAGTGGATATAATTAGGAGGGTTAAAACTAATTCTGTAGTGTAAGTGGATCCTCTCCGCCTCCCCAAATATTCATATATTCCAAAAGACCAACAGGGCAAGGTCACACATGCATTTTCATCACTTATTATGTGCAACACATTGATTGGGGTGAGCAGATTTGTGGCCCTCCAGATGTTTTGGCCTACAAATCCCATCAGGTGTGGACAGCGTATGACAGCAGCATTTGGCACTTTACCAACCTTTCCAGCTCCTGACGAAGGATTCATTAATCCAAAAGGTTGAGCTCTTTGGACACCAATAAAAGTTTTTTGCAAACCTCACAGCACCAGAGCTTGGCTCCTATCCACACTTGTTACTTGGTGCTTCTTTCCCTCCCATTCATACTCCTACAAATCCCATCAGCCATGGCCAGTGGTGAAGGATGATGGGATTTGTTGGCTAAAACATCTGGACAGAGGCAGCTCTTAGTACAGGATGAATAGGACGATGATCCCTCAAGAAAATCTCAGAACCCTCCTTTCCTTTCCACGTTTCACCAACCTATTATTATGATGATGATGATGATGATGATGATGATGATGATGATGATGATGATGCAAGCCCAGTGATCCTGCTCTGCCTATTCACAAGAACTCCTGCCTTATTTCCTTGTCTTGAAAGCTCTGTGACTTCAGGGCTAATGCTGAGTGTGCATAGAATCATAGAATAGCAGAGTTGGAAGGAGCCTAAAAGGACATCGAGTCCAACCCCCTCCTCAATGCAGGAATCCACCCTAAAGCATCCCTGACAGATGGCTGTCCAGCTGCCTCTTGAAGGCCTCTAGTGTGGGAGAGCCCACAACCTCCCTAGGTAACTGGTTTCATTGTCATACTGCTCTAACAGCCAGGAAGTTTTTCCTGATGTCCAGCTATAGGTGCCTCATGAGGAAGAGAGCCTGGGGCTAGAAGGGCGCCCTGAGCAGCATCCCTCCGCACAGTGCCACATGGCGCCAGGCCTGGCGCCAGGTAGAGGCAAAGGCAGTCCAATCAGCAGGATCTCTTGGCGAGGAAGGCCACTGCCCAGCAAATCATTGTCCCGACAACAAAACCCGTGGCTGCGCAGGGCAGCCCAAGTGCAGGAGGGGCAGAGAACAGGAGCTCGTCCATTTTTAAAGCAACAAACATTGATTTTTCCCCCTTTGGAGGAGGAGGTGGAGGAAGAGGAGAGTGAGCAAGAGCTGGTTCCTTTTATTATCTCAAAGCATGTGTGGATTAAAAGGCAGTGAGTCAGTAGTGTGTTTATTTAAAGGGGTCGGAAAGGCCAAGTGTGTATGCGTGTGTGAGAGAGAGCTGTTGCTACCACCACACCAGCAACCCGCTAGGATTGCTCTAGATCAGCCTTCCTCAACCTGGGGCGCTCCAGTTGTATTGGACTACAACTCCCAGAATGCCCCAGCCTGCTGGCTGGGGCATTCTGGGAGATGCAGTCCAACACATCTGGAACGCCCCAGGTTGAGTAAGGCTGCTCTAGATGGATAAGTAACGGTTCCCTCTTTCTTTAGCCATTTTCTTTTCTTTTTCTCCACCTTACAAGGCAAGCCCATACATGTCTACTCAGAATTAAGACCCGCCGAGTTCAATGGGACTTACTCCCAGGCAAGTGTGTATGGAGTGCAGCTTTAGCTTAACGCACCCTCTCATTTCTTAGTTCCTAGCATTTTTCTTTTCTTTTCTGGGATGCTCTGAAGATGTGGAAAGGGGTGGCTTTTGGATGCTCAGATCTTGCTTATTCCATGCATAGCTTGATTTCTCAGGGCTTCTCTACACTAGGCTTTTGTCTTGCAATCAAGACTGGGTACTCACAGAAGTTTGTGGGTCCTTTACAGGACGTTGTCAACCTCCAGGGCCTCTTCCGTGCTTTGTGACCATTTCCATGGCTTTATTTGTAATGGGGATAATGAGCTATTTAAAAAATGTGATTTGACTCTCAACATGTAATGACAGAGTTGCTCTATTAGCACAGCACCATCTTAGTGGCTTTATAGTGAAACATACAGAATTGCAGATAAAGGAAACCCACAGGAAAAAAATGGGGAAATGCCTTTAAAGGGCCAAACTTAATCCTGCAAAGAATCTGGAACCAGAAGCTCTAAAAAGCCTGGTATACAGAAGCCCGCAGAAGCATGGGGAGACAGTTGTTGGGGGGCAGGATGGTCAAAACTTTATACTATGATTATCAGCATTTTGGATGTTTTTCTCTGAGGTTTTTGGGATCATCATCATCATCATCATCATCATCTTGGTGTTCGCTTTGGCAATAGACTGCTTCTGGGTTCCAAAGACTGCTTTTCTGTGTGGGTCTGTGTGTGTATGCTTGAGGGATGTCTCTGTGTGGTTTGGGCTTTGTGTGTTCTCTGGTGTGTGGGTGTGCATCTATGTGTGTAAGAGGGATGTCTGTTTTGCAATCGGTTCCTGCTGGCTTCCCAAGGGATATAATGATAACAACAATGACAATATGCAAGGGGATTGCCTGTGCACGTACACAGAACTTGTCATGCTTTCTCCTGAGCAATCCAGCCCTCTTTACATCTTACAAGATAGGCATAATCTAAAATTTCAAATTGTGCTCCTTCTGGGTAGGATGCTTTATGTCTATACAAAGGCACGGCTCTTTGGATGTTTTCAGAACTTGTTCCTGTGTTCCAAAGGCTGCTTTTCTGTGATGCTCTGAGAATATCATATATTCTTTTGATTATTATCATTATCATTGTTAGTATGGCTGTGTGGATTCTTCCTTCCCGCTCATCATCTTAGAGTCACTTGATTCATTGTGGAATGGGAGTTATTCCTGGAGAAGGAGAAGAATGTCGTGAGGGTCCAGAAGGGTACTTTTGTACGGCTGTGTGATTTCCACACTCCCACCCCCCTCTACATGTTTTGTGCTTCAGTTATCTCTTCCTGTGGTATGGGTGGCTGATGGTTGGGGATTCAGAGGCCACTCTGCCTCTTGTGGCTCCCTTGGCTCTGCCTCACCTAACCTCTGCCCTCCACCCCAGCAGTCAGAGTGGCACCAGCCTCCTCGGCATCTGGAGAGCTACAAGTTCCCCACCCCGATATAAAAATACCATCCCTGATAGGACTTAATCATTGTACTTCTCACGCAGCCTCAAACAACACACTTTCCAAAGGAATCCATTCATATATTCAGCTGTCAGCCATCAAATGTACAGTGATCAAATGAAGAACGATCAAGTTCTGTCCTTGTATGTCTGAAACAGGCCCAAGATACCAGGGAGTGAATACACCAGGGCCACAGTATTCTTAGGGTTGCACTGCCAGCAATCTATTCTTTTAGGACATAAGCCTATGCAAGTTTAGATGGGGAGGGGAGAGGGATGTCCAGGGCCAGCACTACCATAGAGGCCACTCAGGCGGCCACCTAGAGTGCCAAGCTAAGAGGGGCGCCGAGCGCAGCACTCACACGCATTGGCTGTGAGCCGGCCCGGCCCAAGGATTCAGCTGGGCCTGGGCAAGCGAGATGGGTTGGGGCGGCAGCTCCACGTTCAGACTTCTGGAATGCGCCTGGAAGCCCGAACGTGGAGCCGCCCCCACCCCCACCCCAGCGTCCCTGGCTTCGCTTCGGCTGGGTGGGCGTGGGGCGCCATCTCATCAGCAGGAGGGCGATGCGAGGCAGGGGGCAGGGCTCAGTTCGCTCACTGTCACAAGTGGCTGGGCCTCCAGCACCCACCCCCTGGCTGAAGAAGAGGGGAAAGAAGAAGAAGCAAGAAGAAGCAAGCAGCAAGCACCAGGATGTGGAGGAGAAGAAAGAGAAGAAGCGAGTAAGGTAAGACTGAGTGTGTGTGTGTGTGTGTGTGTGTGTGTGAGAGAGAGAGAGAGAGAGAGAGAGAGAGAGGGGTCCATGGGGTCTTTGAGTGAATGCATGTGTTCATGCGTGTGTTTGTTTGGAGTGAGTGATGCTGAGTGTATGTGTGCACACACGTGTGAGTTGGGGGGGATGATTTGGAGGTGATATTCCTATTAAATAATGCATTTTAGAGCCATAGACGTTCCTTCCCAATTTGTTTACTATAATTGGCATGACATATTTCTTGCATTTTAAAATAAATTTAGCAGTTTCAAGTTTTGTGCTTCTTATTTTTTCCAGGAAACATATGTTCTTAAAAATCAAAGTTGGCATTTTGGTGTGTGTGTGTGTGTGTGTGTGTGTGTGTGTGTGTGTGTGTAAGTAGCTCACCTTGCCTAGGTCTGGCACCAACCCTGGAGATGTCCTACAACTCCCAGCATTCCCCATCCAGATTCCCCAGGAAGTGGCATCTACTCCTCCGCCTCACCACCCACGTTGTCTGAACAAGCAAGTTGCTATGATGAAGGGGAACAGCAAGTTTATGGGCCTCTTGTCAGTGGGCTCTTTTTGGGGTGAGGCAGGTGCCTACGCATCCCTACCCTTGACGCTGGTCCTGTCTCCATAAACTGGTGACTCAGCAAGGCAAAGAGTGAGTGCACTTCCCTTAGGAATGCCTCTCAGATCCATGAGAGGAATGGCCCGAGGAAGGCAGTGGTTTCTCTGTTCTAATTCATAGATCAGATTAAATGCCTCTTTCCAGGCCGGGGCAGTTGTGACCAAAGAGCAATCCACCCTTCAGCCTGGGTCAAGACTATGCCCGTTGCCAAGGCAGCACTGTGACAGAACGTTACTATCTTGCAGTGAAAATGGCCGTCACGTTTTGGAGGTGCTCTTTCCACTTTGCCTTCCGAATTTGAATCTTTAGCATCTTGAGAAGTCACTACAGCTCTCCACACGGAGATAATACAGTCTGCTGCCTTAGGCCAATACTGGTGTCGCAAATGTTGCACGCACCTCTGCCCAACTTGCACAAATTAAATATAAAGGCCGCTGGCTGGCTGCTTTGAAATTTCACCTAGCAATGAAGTAACACAATATTGCCATTGCGCCAATAGGGATTTTGTGCTAACATAAACCTGTGTTTGAAATAACTAGCGGAGCCCTTTGGAACCGTTGACACTTTAACAAGAAGCGTCTGGAATGCTCCTGCCTGCTGTGGATCAGTGACTCAGTGGATTCTAACTGTTTCTTCTTAGTCATTACACTCAGTGTGATCTCGCCTGTACTTTAATCCTGGTTGATTGGCAAATCCAGCTGAGCTATTGTAGTCAATCAAACCGCTCAGGAAAGGGATTTAAAAAAAAAACGGAAAGAAAAATGTCCTGCCTGTGACCAGCCCACCAGGCTGGTTGCATATAATTATATTTTATATCTAATGCATGCTGGGTGGAAATAGCATAGATAAATTACCTACGCACAAACATTACAGGGAAAGAACATCATGTCACCAGCCATTCTTTCGAGCTGCAGCTCGAAACCAGGGCCATCCCATCAGACTAGCTCCTGTCCTGGCTTGGCTTGATTTCCAGGGGAAAGGAGCCTTTAGCACAGGGTGCAGAACCTCCAATCCGCTGAGGTTCTACATCTGGCCCACAGAGCCTCCTTGGAGGTCAGACTCTTCACAGGGAGTGCTGTTGTCCCAGCAAGGAGCTTGGGGCAACTGAGGCCTCAAGAAGGCTGCAGGCCCAGGATTTTCAGAGCCTTCGCTCTGCCACAGTTGGATGCTAGCTCTATTCCTTTCAAGCTCCAGAATTATTTCTTTATCCTCATGCTTCTTTGTGGCTGAGGAACAGAAGAAGCTGGGGGGGTCACCCTCAGAATCTGAGGTTGAGGGGAGGGCTATGTCCTTAGGTATGAAAGGCATATGAGGGCAGGCCAAGACTTCTTCCTGGCATGAGGCTGGCAGTGATTTGTCGGAGCATGACTGGGCCTCTGATATCCCGATTCTTCTGAAATATCTCAGGATTTCTTACTGTAAGCAGCCGAAGTTGCACGACAAAACACCCGCTAGGGGGTGCTGTTCCATTCAATACTATGAGCACTGAGAGGAGGAGTTTTCAATTGCTGACCACTTGCTCGCCCCTTTCTTTCCATATAATTCAGCTCATTACAACTGTACAAGAGAAGTGGAAAGCAAAGTGCTGGTAAGCAAACACGATTTCCCTTTCATCTAAAGAAGCTGATTGTACAATGGAGCTTACTCCCAAATAAGTCTGATTATGACTGCAGCCCTAAGAGTTCATTCTGACTGAATTTTGATAATACTCCTCCATGGACCTGCAAGTATCATTAACATAATTTACAAAGGTATCAGATCAAGAGTAGAGAAGTTTTGATTCTACATGACATTCCCAGCAGCAATTATGGCACATAGACAGGTCACAAAGAAGGATGTATTTTGTCAATGAGATATACAGATTTTCAGGTACCATTCTTGCTTTGGTGGTAGCTCTAACTTCTATGCTGATCCTGCTAGACTGAACTGGTAGTGATTGTATTATATCATAGAATCATAGAATCATAGAATAGCAGAGTTGGAAGGGGCCTACAAGGCCATTGAGTCCAACCCCCTGCTCAATGCAGGAATCCACCCTAAAGCATCCCTGACAGATGGTTGTCCAGCTGCCTCTTGAAGGCCTCTAGTGTGGGAGAGCCCACAACCTCCCTGGGTAACTGATTCCATTGTTGTACTTGTCTAACAGTCATGTATGTATTATTGCATTTATATCCTGCCTTTTTTCCTCCAAGGAACCCAAGGCAGCATACATAATCCTCCTCCTCTCCATTTTATCTTCACAACAACAACCCTGTGAGGTGGGTTGGGCTGAGAGTGTGTGACTGGCCCAAAGTCACCCAGTGGGTTTCCATGGCTGAGTGGGGACTAGAACCCGGATCTCCCAGATCTCAGTCTGACACTTTAGCCACTACACCACACTGGCTTCTTCAATGACTCTCTCTCTCTCTCTCTCTCTCTCTCTCTCTCTCTCTCTCACACACACACACACACACACACACACACACACACACACACACACCTGTCATATGGACTGCGGGACACCAGCACTCCAGAGTGCCTTTGACGCCAATGGAGCTATTCTGCTTTATGTAAATAAATGAGGCAGGTCCTCATCATAGCTATATATAATAAATTACAGGAGAGGTGAATGATCAAGAGGCACCATCAAAGCAGAAAACACCAGGGAAGCCATTCCCTTCCCTGTGAAGTCATCGCTCTCCTTGTTTAAACACAACAGTCAGCTTTTATATTGAGATTGATAATACTCCCATCAAAAATCTAAAATTAAAATTTCCTTTATCTCCCAAGTTTCTCCTCTTCGACACTTGCCAAACACTTACTGTTTCTCTGCTTCAAGCAGAGCTGAAATTAACTTGGCTCGGGCTTTTATTATCTCGCATGAGCATTAAAGCTGTTGAATGGCGAAGAGGGAAGCAACCCTTTTAATTAAATGTAAATGTAGCATTCCCAGTGCTAAAGTATTCACATGTTAGTAAACCAAAATTAACTGACTCCCGGCTTTGGGTTGTTGCCGTGGTTAGCAAGCCACCCTAGAACCTTACTGCAGCCTGTGAGTACTGGGTGGCTTGTTACCCATGGCAACAAGCCACCCTGACCAGGTTTGGATGTCATGATAAGCTGAGGTGACTGCGTGCCACAGTGAATATTCGCAATGGTGGCCAGTATATGCCACAACCCATTATGGCTTGTTTAAGCCATGGTTGATGCCACCGATTGTATGATTGTACTGGCCGTGTGTGTGTGTGTGCGCGTGCGCGCACGTGTGTGTGTGTTTGAATCCACTCTTCCCCATCCTGGTGCCCTCCAGATGTTTTGGATTAAACTCCCAGGATTCCTGGCCATTGGCCATGCTGTTCTGGGCCAATGGATGTTGAAGTCCAAGACATCTGGAGGCAGTAGATTGGGGAAGACTCGTGCACACATATGCATGCACACACACACACTCACTTACATATGTGCAGGCTTAAACTATCATAGCTTAGAAACTCTTGTGGATTTATTGTGGAAGGCTGGATAAAGAATATTGATGGCAGCAATTTCCCCTGGCTATTTCAGCCATCACACCAGCTGTTGTAGTCATACAAATGGTTGTTGGCTGTCTTCCTGACTGCCTGGTCTACACAATATGCTTGTCACGCACTTGCTACGAGGGATTCAGTCCCGGCGCAAGCTCTCTTGACGCCCAAAGCTGGAAAGAACATGCGCCTCTGCGTCATGCTCTCCACTGCACGCACACACGTGCCATCGCTGCCACATCGCAAGCACACACCCCCTTACCTTTACCATCATGCTGCCTCTGTGAAGAGCCATGCAGCTTAAAGAAGTTGCCTCCTAGGTATCGTGAGAGTCCCACAGCCACTTCTACTGGCCACATGGCTGTCAATTAACAGAGTGGGCTACTGCTCCAGAGAGCAATGCCAGCTGCTCTCTCACTATGAGGAGGTAGGGCAGCAGCAGCAGTGCGCCTCTCCTGTGGCTTGCCTATACGGCTTGTTTACCCCAACCTAAATGTGCATATTCGCATTTTAGGACACATGATGCAGCCGCCCATTTGCCATAGCGCCAGTTTTTTAACGTGATAATACGCATATTTGCATTTGCGATTTACCGCGACTTTTGGATCACGTCCGAGTTTGCACCGCGTTATGGTTATATGTCTTTGGGGGAGTTAAATCGCATTTTGATATGTGGGCGGAGCTTTGAGGGTAGGACAAAGTGATCGGCTTCCCACGTATCATGGCCTCTGGCTGCCTCGTTCCTTCCCGCCGTTTTCATGTTGAATTAAGATGGAGCTTTTAAAATGAAAACAAAGAGGGGAGAACGGGCAGCTCACATCCTGCTCTGCTGCCTCGTTCCTTTCCTCAGTATCTTTTCCTCCTATATGGGGAATGGGTAGATACAACTTTTAAAATGAAAACAAAGAGGGGTGAACGGGCAGCAAGAGAGAGGAGACCTGTTCAGTCCCCCGCTCGCATCCTCCTCTGCTGCCTCATTCCTTTCCCCACTCGCTTTTCCTCTTCTATGAATCTGCGGAGCTCCGCAGATTAAATTTATAGCTTGCTTCGTCTATAATCCATAGCCTTGTATGTGAATGTGTGTATGTGCGCATAAACGCATTAATAACTGCACTATAAAAAGAATTCAGACAATAAATAGCTGCTGCAGTGTGACGCTCTTTACCTAGATTTAAATCAACAAAAATTTGGGTTTATATTTAATGAGGAGCAATCCCGTTGTCGTATAGACAGGGGCCTGGTGGGGTTCATCACTCCTCCTGCTTTGCCACCTGATGCAAATACCTCACCCTGCTTCATGGGTAGACAGACCCTGCTGGGATGGTTGGGACTGCTCATGTAGAGAGAGAAAATATATTGCTAATAAAGTGTACCTAAACCATGCAGACGGTTTAGCTTTCAGCATGTATACACCTGCGGCAATGCTAACAAGCCCAATTCTGCAGGAGCATGTGTGGCATTACACCCCACAAGTCAGTTCCCAAATGTATGTCTGGAGTTTGTAAGTCTGTGGTGCTTAGAATGTTGGCCTGAGTGGGCGGAGTTAGAATGTCTGAGGAGGGGGGAGGAGTGATATATAAGGGAAGGACTGAGGGGATTGGAGAGACTTTTTAGGTACTCTTAGAGTTTTTAGCTCTCTGTGCTTTTGCTCTCTGTGTTTAGAGTACTTAAGTTCTGGGAAATTTGAGGTTCAGTGTGGAGAGTGGTGTCTTTGGAGTGTGGTGTGCACATAGTTGATGTATATTAATCAATACAGATAATAAAGAAAGCTCAAGAGTGACTGTGTGAGAGAAAGGAAAGCGCGTATGTGAATGAGTGAAAAGATTGGATGAAAGGTTTCAAAAAGGGTTTTAAATGTTTTATTTGAAACAAAGCTTGTGAATTTTTAAAAATAAATTTAAATTATTTTGTTTTTAACTACCACAAAAATCCCAAGTGTCTGTTTGGCATTTATTATTATTATTATTATTATTATTATTATTATATTTATTTGTATCCCGCCTTTTGCCCAATGCTGGGCCTCAAGGCGGCCTTACAAAGTTTAAAATATACATGGGGGGGGGAGGAGGGAAACAAAACCATAAACAATTAAAAAATACACAACAAAATTATAAAACATTAACATAGATGGAGGGCTGGATTATTCTCCAAAGGCCTGCTTGAACAAAAAAGTTTTAGCCTGCTTCCGAAAGCCCATCAAGGAGGGAGCCAGCCTAGCTTCCCCGGGAAGAGAGTTCCAGAGCACCGGAGCAGCCAACGAGAAGGCCCTCTGCCATGTTCCCACCAAGCGTGCCTGTGAAGAAGGTGGGACTAAAAGAAGGGCCTCTCCAGAAGATCTCAAAGCACGGGCAGGCTCATAAGGGAGAATACGTTCTTTCAAATTTATCATCTGAAGTTTACACATTTAGCATCCACTCTGACAATAATTCACCTCAGCACATATAACTCACAGTGTTTTATTTTATGTATTGAAATCCTTTTCCATTTTAACCCCTTTCTCCACATAGTTTGGAGGAAGGTGGTTTTTATCCTTTGCCTCAGGCGTATCAAGCGGTGGTGCTTGGCTTGAGCAGGGAGTAGCCACGGCCAGGCTTGGTGTTCAGAGCCTGTGTCGTGGCAGCATGCAACCAGTTCGCCATACACTTGCCATCATCAGATACTCCAAACTTTGCAAATATAGGGGGGGGAATAGGGGGGACCCCTAAACTGAGCATGCCCAATCACCGCAGAATGCTGAGTGTCTTTCGGGGGTAATGGGATGGGATGGAGTATCCTGGAAGAAGGCATGGTTGGCTAAAACACTAAACAGGAGCAGTGTTGCTCCTTGTCATGTGCAGTGTTTTTTAAGTAACCTTCATGTACCTGATGGTCAAATGAAGAAGGTAGAAAAGTCGCTTTAGAATGGTGTTTTAAGGCTCCTGTTCCACACAAAAAAGTAGCTCTCTCTCTCTCGCTCTCTCTTTCTCTCTCTCTCCACACACACACAAATCTATCTTTCTATCTATCCACCCATCTATGCCAGTTCCTAATATTCTATTACATTGTAGTGTGATCTGACAACCTGACCGCCTCATAAATGCATGTGTGAGGGGAAAATATGTGGGGTTTGTCATCTCTTCATAAGCAAGTCCTCAGTTGCACTTCATGGAACACATGAGGGAGGGAGGGACGGAGGGAGGGACAGAGGGGAGCAAGCCTGCACTCATTGCTTGCCCTGCCTGCTCCTACGCAACTGCTGATGCATGAGGAATACACTCTTTACTGGGTTGCGTGTGCGACAAATGGAGCAAATTCGTTTCTGTGAAAATGCGGATTTTACCTAGGGTGACCAACTGTCAGGATTTCCCCGGATTTGTCCTGGTTTTTGTTCTTTCCATAGTGTCAGGGGGGATTTTCTATAATTTTCAATAATGTCCTGGAATGACACACCTTCCCCTTTAAGGCTGCCATTAGCATGGCAGGAGGGAATGACATGCTTTCTTGAGGCACATCATTCCCCCACCCCGAGCTCCAATTGAGGTCTTAAGGGGGAAAGTGGGTCATTCGTGGACATTATAGAAAAGGCCCCAATTGGAGTGGATGGTGGTGGTGCAGAATGAAATCCTTTCCCCTCCTCCACTCCAATCGGGTTCTTTAAGGTGGCGGGGGAATAACGTACTTTCTGCAGGACTCAGAAAGCTGCTTCCCCACACACACACTAGGTGTCCTCTTTTTTGGTTTCCCAAATATGGTCACCCTATTTTACCCAATTCGTTTCACAAAGCATTGCCGTTTAAAAACCAGGATGAGCTATCTGGGCAGAAGCAGGGGCAGGAGTCACCGAGTCTTCACTTGAGGAATGTTTTGCTCCTGCCCGTGGTGCTCCCAAGTACATCTCTGTTTTTCTCACATAGGAGTGATTGCTATCGCTATCGAGAGTGGCTGTGGTGGGGGAAACAGAAGAGCCACATATTTTCTACTAAAGCAGATAATAAAAATACTTTTCATAGGACTCCTATGAAACTTCAATTGTCCTTCATACAATTCTTACAGGCATCGAAATTCTTCTCCGGTCAGATGTGAATCGACTGTTAAATCACTTTAAGGGGACACCTTACATAAAGCATTGGAGAGTGCAATTAATTGTAAAATCCATTGCTAAGATGTAGAAGAGTGTTATCCGCTGATTGGTAGGAAAGCTAAGCTTTCATAGAGGCTGCTCTGTTTTGTACATCGTTAGCGGCCTATACAAATATGAGAACTACCACTACTACGTTGGCAGAGTCAGGGCCAACTCCAGGTTTGAGAGGGCTCTGGGCAACCCTTTCTGCTGCCCCCTGTCCCCGCCCTGTCCCCAATCCCATTCAATAGCTGCTCTCTCTTTCTACCCGAGGCTGGGCTGGATTTACTGAGCAGAAGAGGTGATAGGCTGATCTATGTTGCCGTGATGGGTCCTGGAGGCACCGAAAGAAGCACTGGGCAGCTGTTGCTGCTGCTGCCTTCATCAAGCAGCTATTTGAATTCCCTGTAATTGGCTTCCACATAGCATGGCTCAGGACCAAAAGAAGAACGCTAATGGGCATTGTCGGGGAATGCAAAGGACAGTAGCTGCCTGGCACTCCTCTCAGGGCTGTAAAAAATGTCAAGGGACTCCGTCACTCCAGCAAGCAGCCAACTGTGGTGGGCCCTGCAATGCTGGGGCCAGACGGCTCAGAGCATTTGCCCAACCAAGGCCAGGGCTGACGTAAGTATTATTTTTTAATCTCTTTTAGAAATACGAATAGGTTCTGAATACCTTTGAAATAAACCTGCATAAGCATATTCAAGGTCCGTTTCTTTTATGCCTTTCATCCAAGGAAAAGCTGCCAATTTTGTTGCTAAGCACACTACAGAATACATTATTATTATTATTATTATTATTATTATTATTATTATTTTATTTATTTATATAGCACCATCAATGTACATGGTGCTGTACAGAGTAAAACAGTAAATAGCAAGACCCTGCCGCATAGGCTTACATTCTAATAAAATCATAATAAAACAATAAGGAGGGGAAGAGAATGCACCAAACAGGCACAGGGTAGGGTAAAACATGCGTCTTGCCGTGGTTTAGCAAGTCAACTTGCCCTTCATCGCTGCTAACGCTTTGCTGACTCATTCGCCTTGGGCACAACAGCTCTTTAGGGCAGAACCTCCTGTGCCTTGGGGTACGGATGCTGCAGGGTGACAGCCTACCCAAATGTCCTCTTCTGTTGGAGGACAAGCTGTGAGTGTCTCAAGACCTGCCTCGTGCCCTTTAAGCTAGCCTGCTGCTCTCAAGTGTAGTACAGCACACTGGCCATAGCTAGATGGGGCGAAATCCCGGGGTGATCCCCGGGATTGTCCCTGTACGTCCACATGATGCACAGGGGATCCTGGGATCAGGGAGGGATGATCCCTCCCTTGCCCCAGGATCTTGCCCTCCCCTTTAGCCCTGGCTTAGCCCGAGACCACAGAATGTGTGGCTGGGCACCGCAGGTTGACCCGGCTCCTCACGAGGAGCCACGCACGGGGATACAGTGGGGGGGGGGAGTGGGGGAAATAATTTAAATTTTAAAAAAATTACTTACCTTTTGTGCACAAGTGTTTGTGCGCTGCTGGCCCTTTAATAAAAAAAATGGCGGGCATAACGCCTCTCCTTCTGAGGTCATCGCATTTAAACAGAGGAGGGATCTCACGATAAACAAAACACGAGATCTTCCCTCCTCCGTCGTGTGCTAACAGGTAGGTCTAGCTAAGGCCACTGTTTCATCGCCAGTGATGAAGGAAGATTCAGCTGCCTGTTCGGTCAGCTTCGGTACGTGGAAGGATTTGGAGGATCTTGTCCTCACCTAGGCAACAAAATATCTTGGTCATCACTGCTGCTCTTGGGCTGAGATAGAAGAAGCATTGAATAGCTGCAAAGGCATCATAGTAAAGGTGAGGAACACGAGACCTCGCTGGAACCGATGAGGTAGTCGACACGTTCACATTTATATTAACCTAACTGGGAAATGAGGCAAATAACTTGCGGAGAATTACGACGGCTCCCTTCTTTTCAGCAGAGGCACCCAGCTCCAAACACGTAGAACTGAGTTAAGAAGAAGAAAATGAAAACAGGATTATTATGATTTATTATTTGTTAAAAATAGCCTTCTGCTTTCCAATTTGAGTCTTTCAAGACACACTGCTACTGACCTCAAAGTCACCATACTTCAATAAACAGACTTCCCAGGTTCTAGTACTAGAGTACAAAGCCCAAAAAACAACTTGGGACATGTAATCCTACACTTAAATTTTGTATACTCATTTTTATCCTAATTTTAGAATTTCTGTAAATCGCCCAGAGAGCCCTGGCTATGGGGGTGGTATATAAGTAATAAATAAATTAAATAAATAAATACTGGAGAGAGTGCCTTCTCCCCTATCAACCTGCCTGGTCACTGAAGTCATCCGAGGTCATGCTCCTGGTGGTTCCACATAGACCTATCATGCGATTGGAGTCCACCAGGGGAAGAGCCTTCAGTGTGGTGGCCCCCCTCCTATGGAACTCCCTGCCTCCGGAGGTCAGGCAGGCACCAACTTTGTATTCTTTCCAGTGCCTCCTGAAAACATCATTGTTCCAAGAAGCCTTCTCTTAACAACCAGCCATAGTTTATTTTGCACTTCGTTTCTTTTAAACTGTACTTTTAATGAGTTTTCATTCTGTTTTCATTCTATTTTATTTTGTCCACTGCTTTGAAATTCTGAATGGAGTGCAGTATATAAATAAATAAAATAAAATAAATAATAATAACACACCCATCACCATACCCATGGCTGTTGTGTGAGTTGGCCTTTCAATGAGCAAAACTCAACATTTGCAACATGTGTAATAAATGGCTCCTTGTGTTGTTAATTTAATAATTAAAAGGGGCTTATATTTGCGTTACAGAGAGTATTATTATTATTATATTTATTTGTATTCCACCTTTTGTTCAATACTGGGCCTAAGAGTAAACTCAATTAAGTTCAGATGGTCCTGCAGTCTTGGGCAAGCTGCTAAGATTAAGAGTCTAGGAAGGGGACCTTCATATTCTGTTTAACTTAAATTAACACCACTATGACTTTTATTTCCCCTATAAATCCTGATGCTGTCTCATCTGTAATACATGCACTTATTTATAGATGGTAAGACATGTATTTATTTATAACCATGAAAAGCCAAATGATATGGCCTGTTGAATATCATAATTCAAGAAACAAAAGCTCACATTATGACTAATTCACTATGCAGTCATGGACAAGCATCTCTCTGACTGTCAAATTAAGTTTTATTAAGTCTAAGGCAATGATTGTAAAACAAGGGGAAGGAAATCACCCACAGCAGTGATTATATGTTGCCAGTGAAAATATGAAAAGTGTCTGTATTAAAATCATCAAATGCTACACTTAAATATCTCTCGTTGAAAGCAGCCCCCTCAATATCAGGCAAGTTTTCGATCAAGTAAGACAGGTTAAGGTGACAGCCACAGGGGAAGTCCAGAAAAGTGGTGAATGTTGGAGGCTCAGACTGGGAGGTACTGAACCTTGGCTACGTGTGCCCCTGGGACTGCTGACCAGAAAGGGTATCACAGTCAATTCAATCCTAGGCTGACCGTATGAAAAGGAGGACAGGGCTCCTGTATCTTTAACAGTTGCATAGAAAAGGGAATTTCAGCAGGTGTCATTTGTATATATGGAGAACCTGGTGAAATTCCCTTTTCATCACCACAGTTAAAGCTGCAAGAGCAATACTAGACTAGTGACCAGATTTAAAAGAGGGCAGGGAACCTGCAGCTTTAACTGGTGTGACAAAGGAAATTTCACCAGGTTCTCCATATATACAAATGACACCTGCTGAAATTCCCTTTTCAATATGGTCACCCTCTTCAATCCAGGAAACTCATACAACATCCCACAATCCTTCTGGGCCTGGAAACTTAGGTGAAACTGGAGGGCCAAGCCTGGTGCCACCAACAAGTCAAAAGGCCTACAAGCCTACTGAATTCCTCAGCCTAGACAACTTATGCATATGGAAAGGCGAGTGCACCTGGTTCTCTCTCTTTGTGTCAGGTTACTTTCCTTGCTAGCCTAACTTTGGCCTGCCAGCTTACTGTTTTCTTTGGTCTGCCTTTCTCCAAGGCACCGGACTGTCTTCAGGCTTGACTGCTTGAAGGGGTAGCTAAATTAGTCTGTTGTAGCTCTCAGCCCAACCTAGCTCACAGGGTTGTTGTTGTGATAACATGTTGGGGAGAAGGATTATGTATGCCGTCTTGGGTTCCTTGGAGGAAAAAAGGCGGGATAGAAATGTAATAAGAAAAAAAGAAAGAATTTTAAGGTTTGCGGGAGGATGGATGGGTGGGCACTAGTTCCTTCTCGAGTCAGATGCAAGAATTGGGCTGTGCAGGATTGGGAGACGCTCATACCTAGTGTGACCATATTTTGGAAACCAAAAAGGAGGACAACATGGCTCAAGGAGGCGTGCCCAACCCAACATGCTCAGCCCCCAAGGAGGGCGCATCCTGATATGACCGGCCCCAAGGGGGCGTGGCCTTCATCACATGTCTGATACCACAGCTCACAATTAAGACAAAAGTGTTCTACAAATTATGTTGATGTTAAAATCACTGAAATAAAGTGAGCCAATCAATGTATCTGAAATTAACAGGTATTTTTAGTTGCTGTACAAATGTCTTTGTGGTCGTTCTTTTTGCTGTCCTCACACCAGATCAATGCAAAAGAAAATCTATTATTTTCCATTTTTCTAAAGAAAACAGATCCTGGATTAGAAAAAGAAGGCTTAGGTACTGGTACACAACTGCTAGACTAAACAGAAAATGGGAAACGTGCAGTAAAGAAAGATTAGAAAGGGAGGCAAAAGGTGCAGTCCTCTAGCCAGAAAGAAATGTCCTGCAACTCCCAGCACTGCACAGACAGCATGCATAGGGTTGTGCCCTAACCAAAAGCAAGCCTCATTGAGATTAATAGGACTTATTCCTAGACAAGGGTGGAGAAAGAAGAGAGGAAGAATGATTGGGTCACTGTAGCAATCTTTTCTCAGGCCTATTCAATGTGATTTAATCTTGAGCAAGAAAGAGCATCTCTCTTTAAAATATTGTAACACTTGAGATGTAATATAAACTAGATTTTCACTAGTCAATTTCTATTAAAGGTCTTGCTCCAGGCATAGTCTTTTGCAGATTTTTATCTGTACAATATTGGGAGAACTGGTGATAAGCACCTACCATAAGGCCTCAGTGTTGAGTTTCTACCAAACTCTGTTACTACCACTATCAAATCATCTGGCTACAAGTTACAAGAGTTAGGTTTTATTTATTTATTTATTCCATTTATATCCCACCATTTTTCCTCTAAGGAACCCAAAGCAGTGTACATAATCCTCCACTCCATTTTATTCTCACAACAACAAGCCTGCGAGGTAGGATGGGCTGAGAGTCTGTGACTGGCCCAAAGTCACCCAGTGAGCTTCCATGTACGAATGACTAGACAGCGTAGCATAATCCTACTCAGAAGTAAGTTCAATGGAGTTTGGTGAACACAAAAGACGACGAAGAGCTCCCTATGCTTTTCTTCACATCTGTTCACCTTTCTCTAGCAAGTGCAATCCCTCCTGTCAAGGAGAACACCCACCGCAACCTGGCTTCGTGGATCATGT